>NC_049227.1:32071629-32372529 GCF_011100685.1 Canis lupus familiaris
CAGGGCTTGCCGCCTGCGTGACCCTTGGCAAGTCACTTAACTCCTCGGTGACTCAGCTTACTCCTCCATAAAATGGGCACAACAGAGTAATTGCGGAGAGGAGTAAATGAGTTAATGCTGGTCCGGTATGTAAAACAGGGCCCAGCACACGGAATGACAAATCCTAGCTGTGGTTCTGACTACCTCCTGCGGGTGGAGGGAGGTGAAGGCAATACGAGCTACCGCAGACCATGTGACCACCACTGGTGTGACCACCACCGGGGATTGCTGGGGACAGAAAACCAGAACCCCTGGGCCAGCTCGGTTGCCGTGGCGCAGTCACAGCTACCGCGGGGCAGAGCTCTACACTCAGTCACAATCATCCTTGCAAGCCACCCGGTGCTCCCGAGGTTCCCATCCCAAGGCCATGACTTCGCCATGACTCAGCCTCAGGGCCCCACTGCAGGGCAGCACGCGTAAAAGCAGCAGGTCTACACTGCAGTAAAGCAGATTTAGGCTATACTCCAACACCCCCTGAGGTCACAGGTTGGCCAGGCCCAGGGCCGCGACCGCGCGGAGGCTCTACAGTTTCTTCCTGGGGTGTGTCTTAGAACCCAGGAGGCTCCCGCCGCCTCCCACAGACCCAGGATTCTTCCCATATTTCATTTACACCAAGATGCCCACATTCACATTCAAGTATCATTGAGACCCGGATGTGCCTGACAATCCATGAGCGTCATGGCTTAATTAGCAGAGTTTTGTCCTCTTAATGGTGTCTTACAGTGGATGGCATCTCAGAGCCCTTCCAGTATGAGGTTTCCTAAAGTGTTGGTCAGACCAGATATTACCCCATACGTGCCACTTGCTTCTCCATTCACAATGGAAAACCTTCAAAAGCCCTTTGGGGGCCTCCGAGGGCCTCCCTGCATAATCTGGCCTCTTCTACCTCCCCCACCTCATCTCCCACCCTCTGTCCCTATAGCCAGCCACCATGTCCCTTCTGGCAAAGACTCAAGGCCATTGCATCTTCTGTTCCCTGCTCCCGGGATGCCTGTCCCTGAGCACTTCCACGGAAGGGGAAGGGCCTCCTGAGCTCCTTGGCAACTTCAATATTCCCCATTGACTCTCTTGGGCCCTCGTTAGTTTCCTTCCCAGCACGAGTCACTATTTAAAAATATTTAATTTGTGCATGTGTTTAGTTGTTATGCAAGAAGCTTCGAGGCAAAGAATGTTTGTTTTGTCCATAGCTGTATCTCTAGTTCCTAGCACAAGTGCTGGCCCATGGTTGATATTAGAGGCAATTAGATGCCCTGCACACTCCTGGGGGTGTGCCAGCCGCATAGACTACGAGTGGCGCAGTACACAACCTGCGCAGCTGTGCATGGTGACCCCGGCTGGAATGAAAATGGAGGGGATGATGGGTCAACAACTAGATGGACCAGATATACCATCTCCCCTGGGAACGTGACTCTGGCTGCCCTAGGTGGGTGTTGAGGGCTGAGGAAGGAGCAGGAAAGGCTGGCGGGGGAGGAGGGCCGGCACGGCCCAGCTGAATGGCTGGGGCTCTGGGACCCCCCAACCAGGGAGCCGGACTGGAAGCCACCCAAAGCCAGACGCGCTATGCCAAGGCCCACCAGGAGGTGGCAGTGCAAGCACCCCGTGAGCGACCAGCACCAGCCCCGACGCCCACATGTGGTCCCCCCTGGACTCCAGGAAAGGCTCCATCCTGCCATCCCCTGGGGAAAGAGGGCCCACATTCACGGTGCACCACAGCCAGGTGTGGCGCCCAGCGCCTTCCACAGGCCCATTGTCCAAATGAGTCAGCAACCTGCGCAGCTGGTCAGGTCCTGCTATCTTGCATGATCCAGCTCCGGGGGGGTTGTGTTTATATTGGGTTTTAGGTCGAAGTCCCCCACCCCCCTCCACCTAGCAAGCGCACACAACAGCTCAAGCAGGGACGGCCTCCAATCCCAGGGTTGGGCTCTGCACCTGCATGAAGGAGGCTCTACACCCTCTCCACCCACATCTGACCAATGGCGGAGGAGGCAGGGGGTCCCCACTCACCTCAGCCTGAGGAGGGATGGAGCCAGGGAGGGCAGGGCTTCTGCGAGCTTGCAGGCGCCCACGTCGGTGATGCTGTTCTGGGACAGGCTGCAGGGACACACAGCAAGGGGAAGGGCTCAGGGCCAAATGTTCAGGCCCCCTGCCCATCAACGCCCACCGACCCCGGGGCAGAGCTGGGGGGCTCCCACCTCCCCACACAGTGGCCCTGAGCAGCAAACACAGGCCAGCCTACCTGGAGGAGAGCCCTGGGGAACAGGCTGCGAACAGCACTGTGGATAAGTGCTGACCCTTAATAAATAAAAGGACAGTCCCGCCCTGCCGCTGCGTGGGATGTGGGGTGAGGATCGAGAGAGAGATCACACTCCCCCCACATCTGCTCTATGATTTGAGACCATCCTTCTTATCCCCGTGGACCACATTTCCACGCTATAATTGAATACGTATCCACATTATTTGTTTAATGGCAGGTCTTTTGATTTGTTTCTGTATCCGTGTGCCTACATCCGTGCCAAGTACATAGTAGGTGCTCAATAAATACTTAAGTGGGTGGGGAAAAAAGACAGGAAGGAAAGGGAGGAGAGGGAGGGAGGGACGAAGGAAGGAGAGGGGGGAGAGAGGGAGATCTAGCCTACCCACAGCATCACCTAGAATACTATAAATTACTGGGGAAGTCTCAGTGTCCCTACAATCAAGGAAATCCCAAAGTAAATCCTGCAGCCATCCCGGTCCCAGTTACAATGCGGAGTGTGGACAGACTTTGATGATCCCCTCTGGGTTCAGTAAATGCTCATGAAGATCCTCCTACATCAATCTGTCCACTTCCCAAAACCCAGGACAGTTGTTTTTTGTTTGTTTTTTTTTTTTTAATTTTTTTTTTATTTATTTATGATAGTTACAGAGAGAGAGAGAGAGGCAGAGACACAGGCAGAGGGAGAAGCAGGCTCCATGCACCGGGAGCCCGATGTGGGATTCGATCCCGGGTCTCCAGGATCGCGCCCTGGGCCAAAGGCAGGCGCTAAACCGCTGCGCCACCCAGGGATCCCTGTTTGTTTTTTTAACTAGGTTCCACACCTGGTGTGGAGCCCAATGCAGGACTTGAACTCACGACCCTGAGATGGGGACCTGAGCTAAAATCAAGGTTTGGATGCTCACCCGACTGAGCTACCCAGGCACTTCTTTTTTTATATTTCTTAATTTTATTTATTTGAGAGAGAGAAAGCAGGAGCAGGGGACGGGACAGAGGTAGAGGGAGAAGCGGGCTCCCCACTGAGCAGGGAGCCTGATGCAGAACTCGATCCCAGGGCCCCAGGATGATAACCTGAGCCGAAGGCAGACACTTCACCAACTGAGTCATCCATACTCCTTTCTTTTTTTAAAATAATATTTAGTATTTTGATGATGTTTTAGGGACACATCCTGGTCCGCCCCACAGCCTAACTTTTTCTCACCGAACGTTATCTACGTTCATAATTATGGGTGTATTTGTTTGCTTGCCTACTAGGAGACCCCTGAGGTCAGGGCCTTTGTTTGTCCTGTTTAAAGCTGGGTCTCCGGGGCCCAGAACGCGGCCTGCACATAGCAGGTGCTTCTTCGGTATTCGCTGATTCAATCAACAGACGAGTGGCTGCATGTGTGATTCAATCAAGACATGAGTGGGTGACCGAATGGGCGAGCAAACATGAGAACGGGGAAGCCAGACACAGAAGGGGGGCGTCTCCGGCACTCACTTGAGAGTCTCCAGGGCCTTCAGCCGTGGGAAGGTGGCTGACAGCTGCTCCACACCCTCGTCCCCGATCTTGTTCTCACTCAGTGAGTCCAGGCTGCAGGTGGAATCAGTCGGAGGGACCATCAGCAGCCTCCTCCCATCCCTCCCCACCTTGGATTCACCATAGGCAACCTTTGGAGAGCGAGAATGAGTGGGACCAAGTCTTCATCCCCCCCCCCCCCCCCCGGGGGCCCCAGCTGGCCAGCCAGGGGACAAGGTTCTGACCCGCCATGGATCTGAATCTTTTCTTTTTTCCCCCCCACCCTGAGAGCCTCATGAGCGCAGGCGACTTCTTTAGCCTCTTAGAGCCACAGCTGAGCGATGGGATCATGCTCCCAGGCCCTGCACCGCACGTGAGCCCAGGGAGGGAAAAGAGTTTTCAAAGATCACAAAAGGACTCAACCTTTTCTTATTCTTGGGGATTGTCTCATTTGTCCTCCCTCTCCTGCAGGGTTGAGGGGGGGTCCCCTGGTCACTCACACCAGCCATAGTGAGGAAGCAGCAGGAGAGCAGGAGGGAGGAGGGGAGTTTGGGGTTCTCTCTGCACCTTCCCCCAGGGGCAGAGTTTGGGGTTCTCAAAACCAGAGGTCGCCCACGTCTATACTCACTCCAGATGCTGAAGAGAGGAAAAAGCCTCGAGGATCTTCACCAGTTTGGGGAAAGCCTGGGGGCCGAAGACCGAGCCCAGCCTAGGAGGCAAACAGCAGATGTGAGATGCCAGGAATAGTCACGGCTCCTCAATCTGGCACCAGGGTCGGTGGACCTGTCGCAGAAGGCATGTCTAGTCCGTGGCCTCCTCCCCATCCCTGCCTCCCCAGGTGCCTCCCCCGGGCCCCACCAGGTGGCGCCCCAATCCCTTCTGATCTGGGAGTGGGGGGTGTCACCAAAGCTCCCCACGCAGCAGCTGGGCTTCTGGCCTGGGGAAGTGGTTCCCAAATTCTGGCCCGAGGACCACCACTAGTCTCGAGAAAATTGGCTTATTTCTTTGCCATTACATTTATTTTTTAATCTTCATTTTTAAAGATCGGGCTCGAATTTACAACTCTGAGATCAAGCGCTGCATGCTCTACTGACTGAGCCAGCCAGGCGCCCCTATGTCCTTACATTTTAATAACAAAACCATTCATGGGGCACTTATTATGTGCCAGGCACATGCTAGGCCTTTCACCCAGATCAGATTTCATTTAATCCTCAAAACAACTCTGAGCTAAGGGCACTTCTTATCCCTGGTTTACAGATGGGGAAACTGAGGCACAGAGGGTTAAGTAATTCACACGAGGTCTCACAGCCTGGATCAACGTTTGCATCCAACATCCAGGGAACGAGAAAGATAAAGGCAGCGGAGGGCTGTCTCGTTCTGCTTTTCAAATATGGGTAAACTTTACTCCACGTAAAGAACGACCGTTTATTCTGAAATTACGTCCTCTGGCATGTTTTTGGCACGAAAATGCTCATTCTTCGATAAAATTACAGCACCAGCAGTGGTTATTCTGCTTGTCTGGACGAACACGCTTGATGAAAATGAGAAGATGGTAACTGCATCCAGTTACTTGAATTTACTCTGGAATACTCTACACCCAGGAGCTTGTAGGAAGGATTATGGAGTTTGTGCACCAGTGACCCACTGCTCGCCTCCGTGGGCCGGGCCCATACGAGCCGCTCACGGAGAGGGCCAGGAACGAAAGAGACGGAAATCCTGGTCCCATTCGTGGAGCTGACAGTCCCACGGGCAAGATGGATAATCAAAAAAATCGGTAAATTATCTGGCGCAGGAGATGACCAGTAATAGCAAGGAAAGCACAGGGGCGAGCGGGATAAAATTATACTTTTTAAACACGGGAATAAAAATGCCCCACTCAGTGGAAACCAGAAGGAAGTGACAAGTAGGGGTGTAGGCCGTGCAGATATCTGAGGAAGAGCATCATGGGCAGAAGGCACAGGCTGTGCAAAGGCCCAGGGGCCAGGCCCTGCCCAGTGAGGTCGGATGTGGCAAGGAGGCCCACGGGGCTGGGGTGGGGGGAGCAGGGAAGGCAGGACAGGAGATTGAGAGATGCCTCTTCAAGGCAAATGAGGGACCCTGCTCCCCCGCAGAGCCCTGACAGGTTCTGAGCAACCAACAGGGCTCATCTCCAGGCCGATGGGGCCCACGTGGTGCCTGGCACAGTGACTGCCAGTCACACACCCAAAATACCCCTTTCCTTCCTTCCTTCCTTCCTCGGAACTTTCTTGGGGCTTCTGACCTCCAGGTGGCTGGTCTCCTGGTTCTGGGCTGTTCCACCTCATGGCTATTGTTCCCCAGAGCACACTTCCGACCTCGTACTAGGGGCTTTTTAAGCTGAAAATAATTCAAAGCCAGAAGGGGCCCTTGGTGATTGTTTTCATACATTTCCTCTTTCCAGCAACATTTTTAAATTTCTGTACAAATGTGGCACCTCGTCTCTGTTCAAAACAAGAAAGGCTTCTATCTGGGGTGCGGGGCGGGGAGAGCAGAGATCAGAAAGGACAGAGAGCTGGTGGGTGAGCAGCTGGGGACCTCGGGCAGGTCACTTAACCTGCCGAGGCCTCACTTTTCTCATCTGTAAGATGGGAGCGGGTGGGGACTACCTCCCAGACTGTATATAAATCGCACTGAGCACACTGTGGGTGTTTAATAATTTCTTCCTAATGGTTAGGTGATTTTTTTTAAAGATTTTATTTACTTATTCATGAGAGATGCAGAGAGAGAGAGAGAGAGAGAGAGAGGCACAGGCAAAGGGAGAAGCAGGCTCCCTGCGGGGAGCCTGATGCGGGACTTGATCCCAGGACCCCAGCCAAAGGCAGACGCCCAACCACTGAGCCACCCAGGTGCCCCTGGTTAGGTGATCTTAGATCTCTAACAAGGATGACACAAGAATTTAGCTTCTTCCTTTGTTGGAGCAAGAGCCAAGCAAGCTTTAGAGCTTTGGTCACCTTCTCCGGGAGAGTCCCCGTGGCCTGCCCCCCGAGCCACCGCCAGCCTCCCATCATAGCAGGGGTGATTGTCTATTGACACCGGACTGCAGGCTCACTGAGGGCAGTGGACTCTGGTGAATGGAGGAATGGGAAGGAGCATGTTCCCCAGCAAACGGACCGCTTAGCCTCACACCCAAGAAGCTCCAGCCCCAGCCCTGACCGGCTGGGCCCCAGAGGCTGGAAGCTGGTGTCCAAAGGGGCGAGTGAGAGGATAAGAAGGATTTTGGTGGGGCGCCTAGGGGGCTCAGTCAGTTAAGTGACCGACTCTCGATTTTGGCTCAGGTCAGGATCCCAGGGTCCTGGGATCAAGCCCCGTATCCGGTTCTGCGCTCAGCACTGATTCGGCTTGTTCTGGCTCCCGTGCTCTCTCTCTCTCTCTCTCAAATAAGTAAATAAAATCTTAAAAAAAAAAAAAAAGAATGACTTTGGGGACCCACGTCCATTCCCGGTGGCACAGGCCCAGCTAATAATGCTGGATAAGGAACCCCCATGGGGACCCGAGACCATCCACTGCTCTGCTTACGCAAACTCCAGCTTCTTGAGGTCCCGGACAGCAGGGAGTTCTCCAGCTGTGTCTTCCGAGGAACTCCTCGTCCTGGGGAGAATGGGCAACGTTCGCGGGGAGCACCGTATGTGTCCCACCCAGGATGTCTGCCTGAGCGCCCCCGAATTCCCAGGGAGGCCTGCCTTCTTTGGGGCTGTTGTTGGCCTTCGTTAAAAAAGGAACACCCCAGAACAGGATGTTATGAAGGCATTCCTGTGGGTGTCGTGGAAAGAGCCTCGGAGAAGGTGCTTGCCACACCTGGCCCAGGTGGCACACAGTAGGTGCTCACCAAACCTGGCCCAGGTGGCACAGAGTAGGTGTTCATCAAACCTGTCCCAGATGGCTCACAGTAGGTGCTCACCAAACCCTGGCTAGATGGCACACAGTAGATGCCTACCAAACCCTGGTTAGATGGCACACAGTAGTTGCTCACCATACCCGGCCCAGGTGGCACACAGTAGGTGCTCATCAAACCTGGCCCAGATGGCACACAGTAGATGCCTACCAAACCCTGGCTAGATGGCACACAGTAGGTGCTCGCCAAACCCTGGCTAGATGGCACACAGTAGGTGCTCCCCCAAACCCGGCCCAGGCAGCACACAGTAGGTGCTCAAACAATGGATGCTGACAGAATGAGAAACGGCTGTTTCATAGTCCTGTTTCCTCTGCCCTCTGGACCTTAGAGCTCTGCCGTCCCTATAGCACGGGGGCGATACTGGTCCCGGCCGCCTTGAAAGGTGGCCCCCGGTGTCCCTTCTGTCCCTAGATGCGGACGGCAGCTCCTCGACCCTGAGCAGGGAGTCTCTCTCTGGCTGTAGCTGAGCATGAATCGGGTTCACGATGGCAAGTTTCACATGGCACAAAGTCATGGGTCCTGGAGGCTCTGCCCCGGGTGGCGCCTGCAGTGGGAGAGTCTGGGCGGCCTGGGGGAGGGCACGGATGTCCCAAAGAGGGGAGAGGTACCGATGGCAAACATAGTGTTGGGTCCTGGCTGTCCTCAACCTGGGTGGTCTGAGCCACCTGTCACGCCCTCTCCTCCTCACCTCTGGATCTGCACGAGGTTGCCCAGGTCTTCCACGTCCTTCGGGGACTTGGCCTTGAAAGGCTCGATGGTGAACTTCTCCTCCACCGCCCGGAGCAGCTTGGTCTCCCCTCGCTGCTGGAGAGACTCCCACAGCCCCACCGCGTCACTCAGCGCAGCCCTGTGGAGGAAGGGCCTCAGACCCGGGCACAAGGACCGGGCTAGACCATAATGGAGGGGCAGCTCCATGAGGGGACCTCCTACCTATTTAGACACTTTCTGTGCTCAGCCTCATCCCTACCTCCTCCAGGAAGCCTTCCACGACCACTCCAGCTCTTACCGATTCCTCCCTTTTCTCAGCCCTCCCAGTGGTTCTCTTTTCCTTTGTGCTTTGGCTACCAGGAAGCTGAGTGGTTGAACCACTATAAGGGCTCGGGTAAAGTGTGTAGGAGGTCCCCTTCCGGTGGGACAGATTTTCTGCAGATAGGACCCAAGGGATCAAACAGATCACAGAAGGATTTAAGTGAGCCCAGTTAAGGAATCGGAAGGGTGATATATGATCAGATGCAAGTTCTAGGAAGACTGCTCTGGTGCTTGAATGTGAAGCAGACTGGAAAAGGGAGGAGGGGCTTGGGGAGCCCGAGGGGAGGCTGTGGCTTGACTAGGGAACGGAGAGAAGAATACGAATTTGAGCCCAGATCAAAGTCTTAGATCCTAAACGTGGCCCAGTGGCACCTGGCAGGTCTTCGAATATGGGTTGAAGGTGTGCCTGCATGGCTCAGTGAGTTAAGCATCCAACTCTTGGTTACAGCTCAGATCACGATCTCAGGATTGTGAGATCAAGCCCTGAGGGGAAGGGGGGGGGTGTCTGTGCTCAGCTTGCAGTCTGCTTGAGATTCTTTCCCTCTTCCTCCCCACCCTCTAAAATGTAAAGAAAGTAAATTTAAAAGCACAAGAAACAAACATTACCCCCAAATATTGGTTGAAGACGCTGCCTTTCACTGGCTGTGTGACCTTGGGCAAGCTACTGTCCCTCTCTGAGCCTTGATGTCCTCATGTTAAAAACAGAAGGCATTGGGACACCCGGGTAGCTCAGTGGTTGAGTGTCTGCCTTCGGCTCAGGGTGTGATTCCGGGGCCCTGGGATCGAGTCCCACATCGGGCTCCTCGCGGGGAGCCTGCTTCTCCCTCTGCCTGTGTCTCTGCCTCTCTCTGTGTGTCTCTCATGAATAAATAAATAATTTTTTAAAAATGGAAAGCATCACTTCTACCCCCGCCCGGCTACTGTGCCGGCCTATGAGACCCCCACGGCGGAGGCCCTCTCCCCCTGTCGCCTGCCCCCACCTGAAATGGGTGACACAGCTGAGTCCCACGAGGCTCCCCAGTCCAGAGGGGTCGATGCCAGTGCTGCGGAGGTCCAGGGAGAAGTCTTGGCCCGCCGCCGCCAAGGCGCTGCCCAGCACGTAGGCGTTGGGAGGCGTGAGCCGGGTGCCCAGGAAGGACAGGCGACCCGGGAGCCCCTGCACCACGTGCTGCCAGAGCGCAGGGTCCGAGGCCTCGTGGGCACAGTGCAGCAGCTCCAGCAGCCGCCCGGCCCGGAGCGTCCCTGGCTGCAGCCGCTTCAGGTACCTGCTGAGCACTTTCTGCTTCCTGTCCCCCAAGGTGACCCCGGCCGGCCCTGCCAGGGCTCCGAGGCAGTCGGCATGAGGCTGGAAAAGCAGCCCGGCCAGGAAGCGCGGTACGCCCTCCAGCCAGTTGTCGTAGGGCCTCTTTTTCCTTGGGGTCAATGCCAAGTACTGTGGCAGCTCCTTGTCCTTGATCTCACTGCTCAGGGCCAGCCACACGGCCCCCAGGAAGCACTGCAGGAGGAAGCTGGAGAAGGCCAGCTCCGTGTCTGGGGCCCCAGGGACGGGCCGCACCAAGCCCTTGGCCACGGCCCAGGCCCTCACCTCCGCCGACGGGAACTGGCTCTCCTGCAGCGTGCCCCGGTGTCTGCGGCCCAGCTCCCACGCCAGCCTGGCCAGTCCCGCCAGGGCCCCCGGGGGGCTGTCCTGGGCCGCAGGGCCTAGCAGGCCCACGTAGAGTCCCGTGAGCGTGGAGGGCAGCTTGGCCCCGTCGCCCAGCTCCAGGAGGGCCTCGGAGAGCTGGCACACGGCCTGGCACACAGTGGGGCTGTGGCTGTGGCTGAGGAGGAACGGCTGGCCGCGGAGGAGGGCCAGGGCTCGCTCTCGGTGCTCCGTGGCCCCAGAGTGGTCCAAGTAGCGCGTCATGTATGTCTCGGCCTGCTGGGCCGAGAAGCCGGCCACCTCGAACACGACGTCGGCCTTGCTCAGGCTCTGGGCCAGGCGGCCCCGGGGCCGGGCGATGAGCAGCAGGGTGCAGCCTCGCAGCAGCTTACGCTGGAAGAGGCCGGCCAGCAGCCCCCGGAGGGACTGGGGCTCTGTGGACGTGGGGCCGCACGCACCGTCTTGGCCTTCGAGCCCCTCGAAGGCATCCAGGATGAGAAGAACACGGTCGGGCCTCCTCAAGATATGGCCAAAGACCTCGTCATCCACGGGCTGCGGCCGGGGCCCCAGGGAGAAGAGCAGATCCTGCAGGCGGTACGTGTCCCCCGCACGGTCCAGACAGTGGCAGGGGATGTAGAAGACGAAGTCGTACTGTGGCAGCTGGCCGCAGGCCCAGGCCCGGCTCACTTCTCGGGCCCAGCAACTCTTCCCCTGTCCTGCTTTACCCAGCACAGCGATCACCTGTGTCTCCCGCGGCCGCCGGCGGTCACCCGCGGCCAGCAGCACCTCGGCCAGACCCCCTCGGGCCAGCTGCCGCTCCGCCCAGTCCGGGGTGGCCAGCTCCCTGTCCTGGCTCTTGCTGCTGCTCTTCTCCAGCCGTGCCCTCACCAGCTCCACCTCCACCAGGATGCCATCCGGGCCTGCGGGCTCGGCCTGGTACTTGTCTCGCAGGGAGCTGCAGAACTGCTTCACGCTCTCTGCAAAGTCCCAGGAGGGTGTGAGTTGGGGGGGGGGAGGGTGCCAGCGGCAGGACCGGCCATCATGAGGCCAGCCTGACCACCGTCACTAGCTTTTTCACCCACACGCCAGTCGATCCCCACCCACTGCCTTCTTTATTACTGCCTCGTTCAGCTACTCATTCATTCGTTCGCTCACCATCATTCACCTGTCTTCTCCCTTGTGTACCTACCCACCCCTTCATCTACTGGCTAACCCCCTCTGCTCTTGCTCACCTACTCTAAGAAGGGGTGGGGGAGGCATAAAGGGTTAAGAGAGTGGAATCCAGGTATCTGGTTCCAATCCCAGGTCCACCACTAATTACTGTAATCTGGAACATGTCCTAGACTCCACTGTGTCTTGGGGCAATGCCCCAGGAGTCCCTCATCTGCAGAAGGGGGGCTAACATTAGGGCCGTGTGCGACACGTGCGATTTAACGTATCTGCTTAGAAGAGCACATGGAACAGAGGAAGACATCGGAGCTCGGTCACCCTCGCATCCCACCTTCCCTCGCCCCCATGCCCGTAGTCACTCTTTCCTTTGTTCACTCTCCCCTCATCATTCCCTCAGCACTTGGGGAGCACCTCCGAGGCCAGGCCCTCGGTAAACATGACTTACGTGTTGTGCATGGTGGACTCAAGGGAGCATGTGAACAAATGCATGTGAGCCAGCCGACAGAATGGGGTTGAGTAAGGGATGGGTGAGTGAGTGAGTGAGTGAGTGAGTGAGTGAGTGAATGAAGGAGAGGCAGATTTGGGCTTTCACCTCCTGCCCCTCAGGGCACAGAGAGTCCACCACCACTCACCGGGCAATTTTGGAGGCTTGCTGGAGACCTCGTGAGCTGCCACACATCGGGGAGGGGACAGCTGGTCCTCTGGAGATGAAGCAGTTAGGGTGAGAGGCCTGCCCTGGGACCTCCCTGCCTTGGGAACATTCAGTCCTGAGTATCCCAAAGGCAGAACCACTGCGGGCTGAGTCCTCATCCCCCCAACCCCACCCCCATCCCCCAAGACCAAGGTCATAAGGTGGTGACCTGCAGGGAGCCTGCTTCTCCCTTTGCCTGTGTCTCTGCCTTTCTCTGTGTCTCTCATGAATAAATAATTGATCTTTTTAAAAAATATTTTAAAAAAAATTTATCTATGTAAAACTTGAGATTTATAATTCTGGTGACAATTCAGAAGATCTGGCCACACTGGGTCTCTTTTTGTTCCAGGTGACCAGGAGCTAAAGGCCAGTGGTCAGATTTAGGTGGAGCAAGGGTTCTCTTATGACTTTCACTCCCTGGAGACCCTCCCTGCCTTGTTTTACCCGTACACACAGCCTCCCCGTCCCTGGGGGCGGCTCAGTTCCTCCTCCCCAGGGCCTCAGTCTTGCTTCCTATAGCTCTCATGGGCCCCGAGGGTCCTTACCTGTCATATTTGCACGGGAGGTCAGGGCTGGTTCTGGCATGCCAGGAAGGTCAGCGGCAGATGGGGCAAAGGGGCTGGTGGAGCCAGGCCGATCTGGGGACTTGGGGAGACTCTGCACGGCTGGGCCACTGGAAGGAAGCACCTGGCTGGCCTGGGGCATCTCCCCTACATTGGGACAAAGGCAAGCAGTGAGAACTAGCCAGGTATTCGCCCAGGCACCCACTCGGGTCACCCCCACCCAAATTAGGCTGCGTGGCTTGGAAGTCTGGGGAGGAGATCCGGGGGCACTTCCAAAGGAGGACATTTCAGGACAGAACTGAGGAAAGAACTCTGGAGTTACATCTAGCTCACAGCGACTTGGTTTCCCCACCTGTGAAATGGGCACAGTCAGCTCACAGGCAGCTTAGGGCAAGTGCTACTATAATACTCTTCCTGGGGATCCATGGGTGGCTCAGTGGTTTAGCACATGCCTTTGGCCCAGGGCGTGATCCTGGAGTCCCAGGGATGGAGTCCCACATCGGGCTCCCTGCATGGGGCCTACTTCTCCCTCTGCCTGTGTCTCTGCCTCTCTCTCTCTCTCTGTGTGTGAATAAATAAAATCTTAAAAAAAATACTCTTCCTGCTGTGTGGTCAGTGTCCACTTGCCTAGATGTCAGGGGCACTCCCTTGCTTCTGGTCCCCGGTGCATACAGAAAACTGGTGTACGACCTTTAAAAGATGCTCTTGGATTGGCTGAGAGTCCCCCTTGCCCCTTCCCTGGCTTCATCTTCTCTCTCATCCCTGAGAGCCCAAGCGAGCCTTGCCCTGGACAATTCACAACCCCCAACCATGGGAGGTCAGCAGGGGCCATCCTGCCGATCGCGAAATAAGGCAATTCCAGAAAAGCTACACAAGGATGCACACCAAACCACGCTACCCTGAGAGTGCGGAAGAGCCTCAGTACCTCTGGCGAGCATCTCTTATTGTTTGGCTTGTGAATGAGCATGTACTGTCATCGTGATTTTTAAATAGCATGAAGTTTAGTACAGAGGAGGGGGAAAATAAAGCAAAGCTAAGGCTTGGTGGGGGGAAGTGACACATGGAAAGCTACAGGCCACTGGCTGGGTCACTCAACCCAAACCACCTCGGGGAGCTCTGCTCTTCTGCTTTGATTTTTGGGAAAGGGGGTCAGAGAAGGGTGTTCTGGGGGAGGGTGTATCATGAGAAGGTGCTGCACGCCTGGGGTTGGGGGGAGGATGGGATCAGGGAGGAGGCAGGTAGCAGCGGGAGGGGGGTGCGGGGGCAGCCAGGCCTCACACACTCACCTTGATAGATGACCATGCCAGACACCCCTGTCCCAGCCCCCGAGATGGGCCAGAGCCCCTGGGGCAGGGAGGGGAGGCTGGGGACGATCTGGATGCCACCAGCAGGAAGACTCAGGCAGCTCAGCAAGGAACCAGAGGCAGGTACTGCAAGAGGCAAAGGCATGAGGTGGGAGCGTCCGGAGCACCTATGTTCCTCATCCCGTTTCATGATTATTCGATGGACATCTGACAGCGCCACCGTCCCCTGGAGCAGCAGCTGTGTCTGGCTGGCCCATGACGGTGTCCCCAGTACCCGCAGAGTGGCTGGCACAGACGGGGTGCTCAGTTCACAGCTGATGAGTGATGAGGGCTGACGGGTAGACGCCCCAATCGGTGGGCCTTCCCTGCTCTATCTCCCAGGGGACGTGTTTCCTTCCAAGGCACATTCCCCGGCACAGGCTGAGTTGATGGGGACCGTGAGGGTGGGACTAGCTGGGTGGAAGTGGGCTACACAGAGTGGGTGGGGAAGTCTGCTCCCCAAGTCCCTAACGTACCTGGCATCAGGACAGTCTCCCCGAGCCAGCTCTGGACAGGTGCGGGCTGCTCGTTGAAGATGGCAGGTGATGACAGGCAGGGAAGAGCCGAGGGGTCACTCACTGACTCCACCAGGAAGGTGCCAGTCACCATGGGTACAGTGAGGGGCTCAGCTGTGAGGAAGAGGAAGCATGTTAGATCAACGGGACCATGGGTGGGATCCGAAGGGGTCTGGAGGGACCCTTCTGGGGAGGACCTCAGAAGCAGAGTAATCTCTCCTGGCAGTTAAGGAAGCTCCCATCTTCTTCCCAGCCCGAGGGAAGCTGCTCTGTCAGCAGCTTCTCTGTGCCAGGCAGCCCTCCAGCCCCCAGCCCTTTCCCTGACACCAGGTCCTGAGAGCTTCCTAAGGTGGAGAGCCACAGGCAGGACAGAACCTATGAACAGGCTGGTGCCTGGGGCCCCTACCACCTTCCATGGCCAGCTGCTGAGCCCCTTGGGGGACCCTAAGAGGCCCCAAGCACTCCCTAAAGAAGGCAGGGGCTGTATGTGTCCCCTTGTCCCCCATCAGACTGGGGCAGGGGTTTTTCTCCTCCATTTAGTAGGGACATAGAAGAGGGTAGAAATTTGCTTCTCCCATCAGTTTGGGAGCTCCCCAGAGGGACGATTTTCCTATCATCCCGGGTCTTCACAGGGAGAGCTCCTATCTCCCCCATCGGACTGGGGTAAGTCTTTGAAAGTAGGAACCCAGTGTCTCCCATCAGACTGAGAGATTTCTGAGGCCAGGGATCACTTCTCCATCATTCTGGATTCTTTTTTTTTTTAAGATTTATTTATTCATGAGAGACACAGAAAGAGAGGTCGAGACACAGGCAGAGGGAGAAGCAGGCTCCATGCAGGGAGCCTGATGTGGGACTTGATCCTGGGACCCCAGGATCATGCCCTGGGCTGAAGGCAGGGGCTAAACCCAAGGATACCCCATTGTTCTGGATTCTTCATGGACAGGGCTCCAGTCTCTCCCATCAGATCGGTTCTTTCTGAGGGTAGGGATTAGGCTTCCTTCATTAGATTACGAGCTATTTCCTCACTCTGTCACTCAGGGGTTGGTCCCCCCCCCACCCCACACACACACTTTGTAATCACAACCAGGACAAGAAGGGAGGTGGTACAAGAGGGGAGGTGAAGGGAGAGGAGGGGGCATCTGGAGGGAGGAGGCAGGGAGCTGAGGAAGAGGCTGACTGCGGCATGGGGCTCTCAGGAGGCCAGAGGGTACTGGGTGACCAGCTGACCCTTGGTGACTCTGTACTATAAAAGGAGAAGTGTGGCCTGGAGGGGCAGTGGAATAAGGCAGGAGGCAGGATCTCCTCTCTGACTCAGAATTAAGAAGAAGGGGTGTAGAGGGAGAGGCTTGGTAGGAGAAGTTGAACCTCCCAGCAGCCCTGAAACTGCAGAACAAGGGGTATGGCATCACGATCTTGGTTTGCATCCCAACTCCGCCTCTCAGTAGCTGTGTGACCTTGGATGAGCCACTTCACCTATCTGAGCCTTGGCTTTCCACTGCCTTTCATACATGCACCTGCAGAGGCCCTGGCCTTCCCGCCTCATCATCTCCCTGGGCCCACCCCACCCTGCTCACCTAGCTTCCTGTGCTTCAAGTCCACGGGCAGTTCCTCTGGGAAGGCTGCGGAGAGAATATCATGGTCAGGTGCCCGGAGGAAGGTGTGGTCCAAGCCATGAGGAGCCCAGGAACCCCAGCAGCCACATGGCCCTGCCCTAAATGGTGGGGAAGTGGCCTTGTGGGTCCCCTTGCCTCCCCTTTCTCTGATCGTTCCTGCTCCCTGCCTGTCTGGCTGTGCCCAAACCCCACCTTAAACACCCAGGGCTAATGAGATACTGGAAGAGGCAGGGGACACAAGATGAGTTTGAATTTAGAAAAATAAGCATTGAAAAAAAACCCTGCTTTTGGTCTTTTCCTAGCTGTGCGTCTTTGCAACACAGCCTCTGTGAGCCTTGATGGCTCATCTGTGAACCCGGGGCGGGGATTCCTACTTAGCCCGAGTGCACTGAAAAATCGTGAGCTAAGTGCCAAGCACTAGCACGCCAACGGAGAAAAACCCTATGTGTCTCTCAGCCCGGGGCTGGCTAAACAAATTATGATTCACCCACCCAGCGAAATTCCATGCAGCCCTTAAAAAAAAAAAAAAAGAACAAGAATGCTAATGGACATACAGGGAAGGGGACTGGTGTCTGCACTTTACTTTGAAAGTTTCCCAAAATAAAACGAATGGATGAATGGGTGGGGAAAGGGGGTGACAGATGGACAGAGATGCGTTAAGGCAACTAGAGCCAAACAGCTGTTTGTAGTACGATTCTTTCGCCTTTACTTTACACTGAAAAGTTTTGTAGTAAAAATCTGGGGAAAATATTTCTTGAATGAAACAAAAAAACCAAGCAAGCAAGAGGAATATTCCCTGATGAATATTGTGTTCTCCATCAGTGATACAGAAATGACCTCCCAGGCATGTTAAATGAAGAAAGCCAGGTGCAAGAGAGCATTAGTAAAACTGTGGTTATTTGTGTAGTGAAAAAAAAAATTTATTTTAAAGAGCTGGCTGATAGACAAATAGAATTTCCTAACAGGGTAAAAAGGGAACTGGTCACATAGGCTGTTTTCAGGGAGGGAAACTGAGAATCTAGGGAACAGAGGTGGGAGGTTGTTTGTTTGTTTCACTGAATATTATTGCATCTTTTGAATTTTTATGCTATGTACCTGCTTTACCTGTTAACAAATAAAGAAACAGGTATGAGTCTGACACATGGTCTGGAGCATAGTAAGCTCTTACTCAACTGTTATACCCATTTTACAGATATGTTAATTTGGTGGACATTCACTGAGGTGCTACAGCAGGGACTGTGTTAGATTCTGGGGATGCAGTTAATGAGTAAGGAAGACAAGATCCCTGTCCTCACAGCAGGGAACTAGTCAAAAGGCAATAGATAGAGGCACCTGGGTGGCTCAGTGGTTGAGCGTCTGCCTTTGGCTCAGGATGTGATCCCCAGGGTCCTGGGATCAAGTCTCACATCAAACTCCCTATGGGGAGCCTGCCTCTCCCTCTGCCTGTGTCTCTACCTCTCTCTGTGTGTCTCTCATGAACACATAAATAAAATCTTTTTTAAAAAGGCAATATATAAAAGGCAATAATAAAAATAAAAGTAAGTCCAGATGGTGGCAAGTGCTAAGGGGCTAGGAGAGACACAAGGTGACAATCAGTGAGGTGATCTATGTGGAAAGGGTGGTCAAAGAAGGCCTTCAGGAGGAGGTGACAAATTAGCCAAGACCTAAAGGATTCAGAGGAGCCTGCTATGGGAAGAACTGGGGAAAGGGCATTCCAGGTAGAATGGCAAGTGCAAGGGCCCTGAGGCTGCAAAGAGTAGGTGAGCTAAAGAATGGGAGGAAGCCAGCGTGGCTGGAATGTCCTGGCCCATGGCGAGTTTGGAGAGTTGGGAATAGCCGGATCATATAGGCCTTGTGTATGTATTTTGTAGCTGTTGGAGGGTTAGGAGGACAGCTAAACTATCTGATTTGTACTTAGAAGCCCATGTAGACTGACTGGTGAGGACAGATTAAGGAAGCACAGAGACTGAATAGGAGGCTCAGAGAGGTCCAGGCACTCGCTCAAGGCCACACAGACCATAAATAGCAACCCGGGACTCTGACTTGTTCTTGCTGACTCCAGAATCTGCACCTGAAGACACCTCCCTCAAACACAGAGGTGACAATGAAGAGTGAAAGAGAAGCCAGGGCCCAAAGGTCCTTTGGGAAATGGCAATCAAAATAGCCAGGGGCACAGACGCACATGGAGAGTGGCCCCTAGCACCCTGGGCTGTCTGCTTCCTCCCTGGGTCACCAGGAGCAGCAGTGAGGGGCGTGGGGGGCGGAACATCCAAACCTAGGGAAAGCAGATAGGGCTTAACAGGGGAAGCAACTGGGAGCAAAGACAGGGCCAAGAGTCAAGCAGGCCAGGGTCAGGTCAGAGAGGGGCTTACTCACGTCTTTTCTGACTTTTCTGTCCTGCTTCCTCTAGCACCTCCACAGTCTCGCTGATCATGTCTTCTAATCCTATATGCTCGACTTTGGAGAGAAACCAGAGACACCAACACACAGTCAAAGGATGCCCAAAGTGAGCCTCCATCGTCCCTACATTGGGCGGGGATGTGACCACCCTTCCAAGGGTGGCCGTTAGATGTGACAAGGCTCCCCAAGCAACAAGGAAGGGAATACAGGCTGAGCCAAGAATCCTCCCACTTACTGAAAATGTCTTTGCCCAGACCCTCCAGTTGGGAGTCCTGGAACACGTACTGGTCCAGTTCCGCTGCCCAGACAAGGAAAAGAACAGTCAGTCGGTAGAGTTTTCTGAAAGCCTATTGCACCCCACGCCTTGGGGTAGGCCCTCAAGGCTTGGCACACATGGCGGGGCTCAGTGTGTGCTGAATGAATGATCAAATGAACGAAGCAACACTGAACCTTCATGGCCTCTTAATCTAACTGAAGGGATGATGTACATCCATGAAAACTTGACTATTGCTCTAAAGTAGTACAACACGGTTGTGGTAGCATTGTCACGGGGTTTAAGGTTAAATTCCAGCTCTGTCCCCATTAACCCTACTAGCTGTGCACACTTGGACCAATTACCTAATCTCTCTGGGATTCCAATTCCTCTTCTGCGTAATGAGAATAAGTAATACCTACAACCCAAGGATGGATGGTGAGCATTAGAGGCTCCACACCAAACACAGCAGCTAGTACACCACAGGCGCTTAATAAGTAGCGGTTCATTGTAGAAAGTGGTACATGACTGGGAGCCAATGGGGAGACCGTGATCATGGCAAGAGGTCAGAGGAAAGAGTGTAGGGTAGCATGGGCCCAGCAGGGAGGGCTCCTGAGGGAAGGGACCCCGGAGCCAGGCCTTGGGAGATGGTCAGAGTCAGGGAGGTGGGAAGTGGAGGGCTCCGGGCAGTGGGGACAGGGTGAGGGAAGGTGTTTGAGAAACTCAGAGACAGGTGCCCGCACTGAAAGTTTCATGTTGGGGAAAGGGAGGGATTGATTTTTATCAGCAGTGGAGAGCCAGAAGAGGACAGCAGTGACCGTGATGACTGTGATGATGGTGGCAGTGGTAGCGGTGGGGGGCACCTGACTCCCTCTTTGCAAACTCCTTTCCTAGACACTTTACATGCAGAAACTCATCCAATCCTCAGCCATTCCAGGAGGCAGGGGTGAGTATCATACCCACTTATGCACAAATGGGAGCTGTTTTCTAGACATATATCAAGATACCTCAAATGACTGCATGCCCAGGCCAGAGCCTGGCTTTCTAGAAGCACAAAGAAAACCCACAGACGTGAGGAACAGATGTGGATAAAGCTTCCACCTCCACTTGCTTCGACAGCTTCTGTTTCCTGTGTAGATGCCCCCAAGCGAAAAAGCCCCTCAATCCTAAATTGAGGACCGCATGCTGCGATCCATCATCACTGCCTCCAGTTGTGAGGAATACGAATACCCTCGGCACCGAACACTTCTGCTTCCTCAAGTTAAGTTACGAGGAAGGAAAGGAAGTGGGCAGACTTCTCAGTTCTGTAATTTTTGAGACACAGTTACCACTCCTCTCCATTTTCCACTTTGTGTGCTACAGGATTAATTGTGCACCATGGAAAGACTGGCCACGTTCATGCCAAGCACAGACCTCCTGCGTGGTGTGGTTCTTGGTGTGCCGGGGAAAGGGCCACCGAGGCCAGTTGTGCAGGTCATTCACTGCACATGGATGCCCAGCAAGAGGACAAATGGGGGCTACATCTCCAGAAGAGGGGGCATCTTTTTCTAATTCAACAGAGCCTGTTTGAGATAGAGGTCATCTTGGGAGACGAGGGAGCATTTGCCCCACTCCCCTCAAAAAAAAAAAAAAAAAAAACCCAAACCAAAACATCAACAGCAACACCTCTCTCCGAAGATTCTGCCCTTATCTGAAAGCTATTGCCCTTTTTAAACCTGCAAATTAGCCTCCCAAGAACCTCCCCCACCCTAGACACTTTCTTTTTTGTGGTTAAAAATAAGGACTTTGAAATGAGCAAGATCTAACTTTGAATCTACGCATGACTATTGGCCCACTACTACTTCTACCTAATGCAGCCCCGGGTATGGTGCTTTACTTCTCTAAACTTCTGATTTCCTGCTCCATAAAATGGAGATACTAACACTAGTTACTTCCTTTGTTGTTGTAAAGCTTCAAAGCACTGACGCACATACAGTGATCTGCATGCAACAGGTGCTTCCCAAAGGGTAGATACTACAAATAGTAGTTTGGTTTAGGTGCTGGGGAGGAAATCAGGGAGGGAAAAAAAATTAAAAAAAGAAAACAGAGAGGGGTAGGTGGTTTGGGCTGTGCAGAAGGAAGGAAAGAAGATTAAGAAATATAAAAAGGTATAGAAATGGAGGCAGAGAATGTTAAAAGTGAGATGTTGTTTGCCCGGTGGTCATTGGCGAACGGGGTCGATCTCCCTTCTTCCCCCGAGTCTCTCTTCTAGCCCTCGCCCCGCATCCCCCATGCCCTGATTCGTGAGGGAGAAGCCTGCTGTGGTTTGTGGTGGATGGCAGAGGTTAACAAAAGAGAAAAAGGAACTCTCCCCCTCAGCTAGCCTTCTCCCGGGTTTCAAACGCTTCCTCACCGATATTGGCATAAGCCTCCCTGGTCTCTTCGTCACCTTCCATGTCACACAACAGTCTGCTGAACTGTTCGCAGTTGATGGTGTCCATGTCGGGTTCTGGAGGGAAAAGCCCCATGGATGAAGGAGGAAAGGTCTGGGAAGAGGGCTGGTGGGGAAGGAAGGCGAGGTGGGGGCGGGGCGGGGAGACCAGATGTCCCCTTTGAAAGCAAACAAGCGGTCTGGAGCTGTCTGTGGTGCTGACCCGAGCTCCAAGGCCAGAGCGTCCCCCAGTTGCTGGGTTGCTAACTGCGTTAGCTGCAGGATGAGGGCGGAGGTGAGCAAGGCCACGCGAGGGGGCAGGGGCGGTGGAGGGCCCACCTGAGAAGAGCTCAATCTCTTCTCTAGCCAGGTCCGTCTGGTCATAGAGGTGGAAGAGCTGCAAGGGATCGGTACTGCTGTTGAGAAGCTCCAGGTACCCGCCTTCCAGAGGCCCCAACTCCATGGTGGCAAACTGTCCACTGTCTGGAAGGAAGACACGTTCGGTCATCACAGGGAGCGTTAGAAAGATGTAGAGAATTAACACCTACCACCGTTCCTAGCTGGGGCACCCAGTGAAGGCCAGGGTTTGGGAGGGCCAAGGATGTGCTCATCCAGCACCTCTTATATGCTCAGGGCAGTGGAGAGAGGAAGCCACAGCTCCTTCCTCCAAGGAATTTATAATCACTCTGGGAAGATGCTCATGATACAGGGAAGGGGACTGGGGAAGCGTAGACTCAAAACGCCTGACACCTGGGAGCCAGGTGACTTGAGTTCCACATCTGGTGCTGCCAAGAGTGAGAACGGTTGAGATTTGCAGAGCACCTAACACGGCCCAGACCCATGGGCTAGCACATTTCATTCTCACACCAACTACATGAGGTGGATACTACTACCATGCTTCTTCTCCACATGAAGACACTGAGGACCAGAGAGGTGAAGCTAACTTGCACAAGGTGACCCAGGTCCGAATTGAACCGGGATTTGGTTCTGGGCAGTCAGACACAAGGAGATGCAATTAAGTGTTTTTGCTCTACTGTCTGGGGTGACCTCGAGCAAGTCTCTGCTGCTCCTCTCTGTGTCTCAGTTTCCCAATCTGTACATTGGAGGAGTCGCAGCTGATTCTGAGATTCTTCATTTGGTGAAGGGCATATCATAGACACCAGTTCATTCAATCTTCCAAACACTCTGGAGATGTCCACACAAAAACTTATATATGAGGCCAATGCATGGAAATGTGGGACGCCTGGGTGGCTCAGTGGTTGAGCGTCTGCCTTCGGCTCAGGGTGTGATCCCGGGGTCTGGGATCGAGTTCTGCATTGGGCTCCCCACAAGGAGCCTGCTTCTCCCTCTGCCTGTGTCTTTCATCTCTCTGTCTCATGAATAAATAAATAAAATCTCTAAAAACAAAACAAAACTTATATACGAAATTTCATAAATGTATAATATCTAATGGCCAAAATATGGAAACAACTCAAGTATCTGTCAATAAATGAATGAATAAACAAAATGTCATAAACCCATGCAATGGAATACTATTCAGCCGTAAAAAGAATAAAGCACGGACACCTGCTACAACATGAAGGAAACGTGACATTACGCTCGACAAAAGAAGCCAGACACAGAGGGCCATATACAGTATGGTTCCATGTGTATGAAATGTGCAGAATAGTTAAATCTTTACAGATAAAGTAAATTAGTGGTTGGCTAGGGTTAGGGGAGTTGTGGAAAAAAACCTGGGAAGCAACTGATCATGGGGTTGTGCTTCTTTTAAGGGGGATGCCAAAAATGTTCTTTAGCTGATGTGAGCATGGTTGTGCAACTGTGCAAATACAGTAAAAAGCCCACAGAATGGTGCATTTTATTTTATTTTTATTTTTTTAAAGATTTTATTTATTGGGCAGCCCAGGTGGCTCAGTGGTTTAGTGCTGCCTTCAGCCCAGGGCGTGATCCTGGAGACCCGGGATTGAGTCCCACGTCAGGCTCTCCACATGGAGCCTGCTTCTCCCTCTGCCTGTGTCTCTGCCTCTCTCTCTCTCTCTGTATCTCTCATGAATAAATGAAATAAACATCTTTTTAAAAAAACAGACTTTATTTATTTGACAGAGAGAAAGTTCAGGTCGGCAGAGCAGCACAGAGAGGGAGAAGCCGGCTCCCCGCTGAGCAGGGAGCCCAATGTGGGGCCTGATCCCACGACCCCGAGAATCAGAACCAGAGCCGAAGACAGACACCCAACCAACTGAGCCACCCAGGCGCACCCTGAAAGGTGCATTTTAAATGGGAGAGTTGCATGCCATGTGCATTACATCCCAATAAAGCTGTGCGAACAAAACAAAACCAGCCGGGGAAGATCGGCTTTATTGGCTCCATTTTGCAGACGAGGCCGCGCAGCCTCCCTGGCGCACGCAGCTCTTGCTGGCTGGAGCCCCTCAGAGGCCTCAGGCCCGCGGCTCCAGCCACCCTGCTCCACTCCCTAGTGGCTTCATTTCCTGGACCCCCTTTAGCAGAGTACCACAAACAGAGGAGCTCAACGCAACAGAGCCTTAGTCTCTCACAGTTCTGGGGGCCAGAAGTCCAAATCAACGTGCTGCTAGAGGCTCCAGGGGACAATCCTTCCTTGCTTCTGCTAGCTTCTGGAAACTAGAAAGGATTCAGCATTCCTTTCTTTGTGACCTTGTGTCCAAATCACTGTCCTCTCTGCCTCAGTGGTCCCATCCTCTCCCCTTCATGTCTCAAATCTTCTGCCTTTCTATTATTATTATTATTATTATTATTATTATTATTATTATTAAAGATTTCACTTATCCATCCATGAGACGCAGAGAGAGAGAAAGAGCAGAGACACAGGCAGATGGAGAAGCAGGCTCCCTGTAGGGAGCTCGATGCGGGACTCGATCCCAGGACCCTGGGATCAAGCCCTGAGCAGAAGGCAGACACTCAACCACTGAGCCACCCAGGTGCCCCGCCTTTCTCTTAAAAGACACCTGTCTTTGGATTTAGGGCCCATCTGCATAATCCAAGATGATCTTACTTCAAGATCCTTATCTCAATTACGCCTAGAAAGACGTTTTTTTCCAAATAATGGCAGGGAAGGAAGGAGAGGCAGGGCAGGGCCTGTCACATTCGGATTCTAGGGATCTGATGTGGACATATCTTTCGGATATGGAGGCCACAATTCATGAAATGCAGGTATTTGCTAGAAGGACTCAGAGCTTTTTGGAAGAGACGAGAGGAGAGCTGGCCTCGAAGTGGCTTGCCTGGGCGGCAAGAAAGTGGACCCAAAATGGGATCAGGAGAACACACACCCAAGTCACCACCACCTTCCAGCTGCTTCTTTTCATTTGACGTATTAACGATGCTCACCACCTACGGAGGGTCTCCACCGGGTATCAGACCCCAGGTATCACAGAGAAAGAACTTTCCAATCCAACATGGGGCCCTGGCTGGGGCTGCCTGCTGATAATGGGGTTGAGTGGGGGCCGCAGGAACCCAAACATCACAGACTCGCCTCAAAGGCCCAGCCAACCATGACTAGAGGAAGGAGGACCAAAAGATGGGGCCCCCACCCTCTTCTGGTGGTGAAACCAAGCCTGGGGAGCCGAGAGACAAGAATGCTACCCCTCCCAGCACTGGCCTGAGAGCCCGAGAAGTCTGTTCTTTCCAGGGCAGCCGGAAAAGACTTCCTGCCCCTAAATCTTGCCCACTGTCTTCCTACCCCAGAGTCACTGTGCTATTTATGGACCGCTTACCTAGTAGCAGTCTGCCTCTTGTTCCAGGCAGCCAGCTCTGGTGACAACAGCTCTGGATGGAGCCCAGTCAGTTCACCAACGAGTTGTGTGACTTTACTCAAGTTCCCCAAGTCTGCCAGGGACCTTCAGTTCAACCTCCTTCACTCTACAGAGTGGATGAAACCCTGAGGAGGGACACCTGTCCCTGGCCAAGCCTGAACCGGATCCCCCCACCGGTTCAGCACAAGACTCTCAGTCCAGTGCTCTTTCCTGCCAGCCAACGTGTTTCCATTCATTGAACAACCCCCTTCATATCTAGGCCCAGGAATAGGGAGGGACCAGGTCCTATCACAGAAGGGTGATGGCAGGAGGTGCAGTGGGGAGGGGCCTGAGGAAGCATAACCCAGCCTCACTACTGACAGGCTCAGCTTCAAACTTTGGACAGCATCACCAAACACGATCAGACATCAGAGAAACACACTGACAGAAGAGAGAAACAACTTGTGTGAGCTTTGGAGTCAAATTGTCCACCTCTGAAGCCGCCCCTACCTACCAACTCATCACAACCTGGACAAGTTCATTTTCTCAATCTCCTGGAGCCTCAGTGTCCTGATTTGTAAAATGGGAATAGTCATCAGTAACTCATAAGGATCAGGTGAATTAATTCTCATAAAGCCCTCAGAAAGGCGTCTGGCACTTAGCAAGCTCTTCGTGAATGGTGGCTTAGAACAGCACCCAACACGTACACGGTGAGCAAATGAGGGTGATGGCCATCATCATCACTATCATTATTATTAATTATTATTAATTCATTTCTAACCTCTGTGGGGTTGACAATGGGACTCTTTCTCTTTCATTCATCTATAAGTCACAACATTGTGAAGCCACGCTTTCTGTCCTTTTTACATAAGGAGGCCCCACAGACCCCATAGGAACAAGAAAACCCCACAGCCAACAATGCAGCCTGGGAGGTCTGTACACTTCCCCATCGCTACCACCGAGAAGGTGCCTGGGAGAAAAGTCATCTGTGGGCCCAAGTTCTGTGTCATTGGCTAAACCCAGACAATAAGACACCTAGTCTTGGGGTGCATGGGTGGCTCAGTTGATTAAGTGTCGGACTCTTGATTTCGGCTCAGGTCGTGATCTCAGGATTGTGAGATCAAGCCCCGCATTGGGCTCTACACTGAGCTTGGAGCCTGCTTCTCTCTTTCACTCCCTCTCTGGTCCCAACCACTCCCCGCCCCCTGCTCACGTGCGTTCTCTCTCTCTTTCTCTCTCTCAAAAGAAGGAGAAGGAGACATCCATGGTCAGATACCCCCAACATACACTCAGCACTTCCCTTTCAGCTACCCTGAGCTGAACCTTGCACTTCATGTACTTTGTCTTGAGCAGACAGAGATTTGCAGCTCATAATGGGCTCATAATGGGCCTCCCCCCAACAACCCCCCATCTGAGCTCCCCGAGGGCTCTAGGAAGAAGGCAGGATTTAACATTTGACAGACGAAGATACTCAAATACTTTTGTGCAATGGCTTGTCCAAGGTCACCTAGTTGGAGAGTTTGAGTTTGAATCCTGGCTAGCAGGCATTAAGCAAGTGACTTAACCTCTCTGAGTTATTAGTTTTCCCACTACTAGATCAGGATAATGACTCTTCCCTTGAACCATTGAAAGGCCAAGAGAGGTTCTCAGAGGCACCCAGGAGGCCCACAGTCAAAGGAATCCTATTATGTTGGGACGGTGCAGAGCTGGGGCTCAGTTCTGGAGTCCAGTCTCCTAATCTCCATCTCTCAAAGCCACAGCACCTCCCATTCATGCCGGGATCGACTTATATCTTGGCTTGGGACCTCCCAGCATTCCCACAACCTTGTTCTCTATGTCTCTAGATGTTTTGGAAGTGCTTCGAAGGCCCCTGACTGGACTCTTTCCCCGACGTGTCACTCTAGAAGGGACTGGGGACAGAGATGGCTCAAATCACCCCACTGAGGAGACAGTCCCCCTCAGCTGCCCCAGCCCAAGGCAGATCATACAGGCCAGGAGTCCCGTGAAGGCAGGAGCCCTGTCTGTCTAGCTCACCTATCCTCGAGACTGCAGCCTGTACTCTGCTGCAAGCCAGGGGCTCTCTCCAGCCATGAAAGTGATGCATTACTAGAATTCATAGGTGCCCATTGAGGGCCAGTCCCTGAATGACACGGTGTACGGACCATATTCCATTCAATCTAACACACACATTTGTGATTTGCATTCCCATTTCTCAGATAAAGAACCAGGCTGAGAGAAGACTGGTAGGTTCTGAACCAACTGACTGGCTCCAAAGGCCGTAGCTTCTTTGAATCCCTCTTGGTCCCAAGGCACCCTGGGGAGGCTCCTTCGCCTGGTGACAGAAGGCGTGGGTGACAAGATGATGTCTCCTTTTGTGGAGCTGTCTGGGGCACAGCAGAGAAGTGGTCTGTGTCTTCTTAGTAAACAGGCAGTATTTTTAGAAGGTCCTCTTGGAACCCTCCCGTCCCCCTGGGCCACCACCTTCTACGTCCAACTTGAGCAAAAGTTCCTAATCTTTTTGCCACCAAAAGTCCCTCTGGGGGCTCACTTCATCCCCACTTTGGACTACACCACAGATTTTTAAAGACCGTAGGCACCCAAATGGTTTCTAGACTATGTTCATTCCTCTTTCTCCCCTGAGGGAAATCAAGGAACCCCAGACCATGCCAACTCGCACTTCTGTAACCTGACAACCCAGGTGTGCAGCCCTTCCAGGTGCCAGCATACCGTTCCTTCACTGCTAGGAGATTCTTTTGTGTTGGGGGCTTGCTGGACACTCTATACGTATAATCTTGTTTCAATTGTCACAGCAACTCTGGGAAATTGGTCGTATTCTATTCATTTTACAGAAGATGACAATGAGGCGGGGCTCAGTGGATCAGATGCTTTCTTTCCAGATAAAAGGAGTGTCTGAGGGTCTAAGGCAACGTTGAGAAGGAGAAAGGGGCACCTTTGCTACTCCCAAACTCTTGAGTGCTGCTCTGCACTGTGATAAAAGAGCAGGAGAAGAAATACTTCCCGGCATGTTGGCTATGCTTCTCCCCCTGAGGAAGGAATGGAAATCTTCGAACCGTGTGGCTAGAGACATGACATTGTGTTCCCGCTTGGCCTTTGATCTTGAGAACCCTCTGAGCCTTAGTTTTACCAAATGGGTGTGGAGCCCACTCTGCTGAGGTACTCTGAGATTCTAGATTCTTCATTGCTTATCAGCCTTCCCCCCTCCCCATGCCCCTAAGACCCCCCCCCAACACCACCTTGCTCCCCAACTTCATGAGCACCAGCTGCTTCCAGGGTTCAGGTGGTGGCAGGAAGCCAGGAGCCCCAGGCCATCTTATCTTCCCTGACCAGCCCCCCATAGTCAGTGCCTCTGTGGGGCTCACAGATCAAATAAGTTCCTCTTTCCTTGCACCTTGCAGTCCTCCAGATAAATTCTAAGAGATACGCTGCACTATTTTTTCCCCAAATCCATAAAACAATGATTTACTGGGCACCTCCTCCCAATCCAGGGGTCCTAAAGCTGTTTAAAACATAGTCCCCACCAAGAAGCTAGCAATGTAGACTGAGATAATATTTTATGAGGGAGACAAAACATAATAATAATTAATAATAATAAGATGGTTAAGAGTGCAGGCTCTGGGTTCATATGCCAATTCCCCACTAACTGTGTGACCTCCTGTAAGTTCCTCAGCCTCTCCTGGTTCTGAAATCCACTGCATTTGGTTGGCATAGCGTCTACCCCATTGGGTTGCTGTGACTTGCCTCAAGAGATATTTCCAGGAAGTGCTACAGTTGTGTAAGTTATAAAATAAAAACAGCAAGGTATTGCTTGACACTGTACAACTGGCCAAAATTAGAAAGCTAGGAAATGCCAAAGGTTAGTAGAAGTGGACTGATGGAACCACCTTGGCAAGCAACCCAGCAGGCTTCAAATACGAAAGGATGCAAAGCTCCTACCACCTTACAATTCAAGGTTGGGTAGAGACATCCCCAAAAAAACTGCTTCCACAGCACCACAAGAGGATGCTTCCACCCCCTTCAGAGGATGCTCTGTACTATTTGTGGTGACAGAGGACGGATGCCATGTGGGGGCCCATTGCTGATGGAGGGACAGTAAAAAATAATCACTATAATCCATGGAGGATGATGCAGTGTTAGAAGCGACAGGCCAATGGCCCACACAGCAACACAGCAGAGTAAAAAAGTCAGAAACAGAATGAACTCTGAGAGCCCAATCTGGATGTGCAGAGCGACATCCATGTGCATGAAAAAGCAGCACAGATGTTACAAGAACACATGGAAACACAGCGACACACCCTGAATGCATTAGAATGCAAATCTTGGAAAAGGCAGAGCTGCTTTAAAGGGGATGGAGAGCCCACAGCCTTCCCTTCCAGAAAGGGGCTGCAGAGTCCAGTTAACACACAGCTCGGTAGCAGCCCGGGTGGTGCAGTGGTTTAGTGCCGCCTTCAGCCCAGGGCGTGATCCTAGAGACCCAGGATGGAGTCCCACGTCCGGCTCCCTGCATGGAGCCTGCTTCTCCCTCTGCCTGTCTCTACCTCTCTCTCTGTGTGTCTCTATGAATAAATAAATAAAATGTTTAAACATACACACACACACACACACACACACACACACAGACACAGCTCAGGATGAGCCTTTCGACCTTGGCCTCCAAATACTCTGACCATTTTAACTATACGGTGCTATGCACAGGTGCTGCATGTAGCATCCCACTACAACCAGGATGAACCCCCTCAAGGGGCTGAGGCCATCTACCAGTTGCTGGAAGGCAAGGGGTTCCCAGCTCCCAGCTCTGGGAATAGCTCGAAGTCACAGCCCTTCTCCAAGGGGAGCCCATGTCTGATGACTGGTCTCTGCGGGGTGCAAAGGTCTGGTCTGGTGCCTCAATTTGCAGTAACCCCAAAAGCTGTCCCAGCTCCAGTGTGCTCTGTGGGGGCAGAGGGGTGGCTGAAACCCCTCTTGAGACTTCCGGCTGCCAGCCCAGTCCTCCCTGTGCCCAATCTTGCCTCTTTCCTCTCCCTGCGGTGTCCCCCCACCTCACCTCTCCCCAATGCACTTCTCCCATGTGTCAATCTTCAGCTCTGACTTGAGACCAGATCATCCTGTTTCTTCACAAGGAGGCCTGGAAATCATAGAGAACCCCACAAAAGCCCCCACAGAGACCACCTCTGAGAGCTTGGGAAAGCCACCTATCTTCTCTGGACCCCCTGTCCTCCCCGTAGGATATTCACCTCCTTGCGACTTGGAAAATCTTTGGGATTCCAATGATACCATCTCAGCTGCTGCGTTTATATGGCACAGTTATGGGAGCCAAGGGGCCTGGTGGAGGCAGGATGGGAAGGCAGGAGACGCCCCCCAAGAGCTGCGGGTGGGGGAGGGGTGGTCGGTTCTTGTCCAGAGTACAAGTCCCCTCTGGCCCGCCTGGCCCCACCCACCTCCAGGTGGCTTCCCTCTGCACACCCCAACATTCCAAACTGCTGTCAGTGACCTGGAAAGGAGTCCAACAGGTTCCCCCCCACACCATCCCCCCTGCTCCCCGGAAGACAACCTGAGCCAGACAATCTGGGATGGGGAGGGGAATGAGCACCCGGTGGCTGCAGGGAGCAAAGCCAGGCCCCTAGTTCCAGTCGGGCCTCCCAGCCTGACCTAACCGGGTGCCTAAGCCTGCACCAGCGCCAGGCCCTCTGCTGGGTGCTGGAGCCTCTGAGCCATGAGCCATGGGCCAGCCCTGCCTTTGACAACAGAGCCAAGCCATCAACAGGCTTGGCTGTGAAGCAAAACTCCCTGGAAAGGGCGCTAAACACATCCTTCGAGCCCAGGCCTGACTCCCAGAGGTCCTGGATTTTTAAATGAGCACCCCCTGGTGCCCCCTCACACGCACACTTGCCTTGTAGTGAATTAAAATGGGTTTTATTCTCAAGGCAGCTGGAGTTTCCACTTGCCAAGAAAATCCTGCCACTCGGCCTGTGTGACTTTTCTCGAACCCTGGGAGGTCTACAATTCTCCTTCTCACAAGGGACCCTTCCAGACTGTCCATTTCTGCCACCTTTCTGCTTCTCCCCAGCTGAAAATCCTAGAACCAGATTGAACACCTTCCTCGGTTCTTCTACCTCCCCTTCCAAGAGTCCCTGTCGACAGCCATGCCTTTGATGCAGGAGCCCCCAGCCCCACACCCGGGATGGTTACAGTTACTTCCAGGGTCTTTCAGGCAATCCAGTCTCCCAAACTTCAAGTGTGCTTCAGACCCTTTTACAATTTTTTGGTCAGATCTGCATACCACCTGCTAGATACTTTATGTCTGTATTTTCCTCGAATTGACTTTTTACAGAGACAAATATGTTTATGTTAAAAGGAAACCTTCCAGGGAACCCTGGGTGGCGCAGCGGTTTAGCGCCTGCCTTTGGCCCAGGGCGCGATCCTGGAGACCCGGGATCGAATCCCACGTCGGGCTCCCGGTGCATGGAGCCTGCTTCTCCCTCTGCCTATGTCTCTGCCTCTCTCTCTCTCTCTGTGATGTGAGTATCATAAATAAATAAAAATTAAAAAAAAAAGGACCTTCCAGAGTTGAAAGCAGGCGATCAAACACATACCGGTACATGAATGTCCACAGCACACTGTTCATAATAGACAAAAGGTGGACACAACCCAAGAGTCCATTGACAGATAAATGGATAAACACAACGTGGCCTCTCTGAACACTGACATATTATTAGGCCATAAAGAGGAAGGAAGCCCTGGTACATGCTACAACATGAAGGAACCCCCAAAACATCACGCCCGATGGAAGACAGCCAGTCACAAAAGAACAAATACTGTAGAATTCCACTTACACGAGGCACCTAGAGTGGTCAAATCCATAGAAACAGAAAATAGAAGGGTGGTCACAGGGGGAAAGGGGGGCGGATATGGGGAGTTAGCACGTCATGGGGACAGAGATTCCATGTGGGGTGAATGAAAAAGTTCTGGAGACAGACGGTGGTGATGGTCGTATAACAGTAGGAATGTATTTAGCACAGCTCAATTAATTAAAAATGACTATGTTGGTAAATCTTATATCATTAAAAAAAAAAAGAAGAAAACTTTTATCACTACCACCCCTCGTTTAAAAACGAGCATCACTTGCCACTGAAAAAACCCAAACAATGTTGTCAGCGGCCGTACCACTCTGTCAAAAAGAAACATCAGCTGGTATGAGTGTTGTCAAAAATGTCTACACACGAAAATGAGGAAGGTGGCTTGAGAAAGAATCAGAAAAACAATCATCTCCTGCCCCTGAGAACCAGTGTCAATTGATGCCCCTGTGAGAACTGTCTGTGGACCACCCATCGTGTATGCGTCAAAGTCTAGAAACCTCCCTTCTGCCCACAACTTCCCCTCGGATCTTTCCAGTACGATCCCTCAAGGAGCTGTAATGGTTACTCCCCAAACAGGTGTATTCTTTGGTGGCTCTTCCAAAGCGCTCCTGTGCACGCCAGGCCATCACCAAGACAGTGCTGTTGCCTTAGCCATCTTGTAGATGCATCTCTGAGAAGGAAGTCATTAATCCAGGTGATTGATGGCAAGCCTGAACGCCAAGTCCAGAAGCTTCCCCCTCTTCCTCAGGCCAGTTCCCCGATTGCCCGGGATTGACCCCAGATCGCGGTATTGAGTCATTTGGCTAATTTCCTGACAACTCCTCACAAGGTACCAGGAGCTAAAGTCCCAAGGGATAAAACTAGGTCCCTGCCAATCAGACAGATTTTGCTGTATCAGCAAGACTCTAACTACCCAGAACCTGCCCCTATATTTGTAGAGGTTCACTGCCCAGGCCCTGGACTGAGCCCTCCCGACTTGGGCTCAAATTCTGACTCTACCAACAGCTCGACTATGTGGTGTTGATTACTAAACCTCCTTTGGAAGTCCCCAGAGGTTTTGCAACATAGTGAGAAAACAGGGTTTGGACCACATCAGTGCCTCTCCATGCATGTATAACCTCTTCACCCTGACACAGGAATCACCCAGATAGATGGTTCAGCCCAGGTGGGGCCTGGGGGCGGGGCCTGGGAGACTCTCCGGGAAGCCTAGGACCCCCTGGCTCAGTTCTCTCTGAAGATCTTTCCATTGCACATCCTGGGATTTTGGAGACCAGGTCCTTACCTTGGCAGCCTGCGGTTTGGAAGGTGTCGATTTTCTGGAATCTCCCCTTGTCCCCCCTCCCTGCCACCAGGCCCTAGAGCAAGAAGCACCAACTTCCTTAACCTTCTGATAGTCTGGGAGTGTTTCTTTTCTGGGTTGGTGGGGAAGGGGAGCTTCATGAATGGAAGGCGTCTTGCCAAAGTGAGGAACTCCTGGCTCCTTCCTGATTGGAAGTGGGGCGCTGTGGACTGCTGGGTTTGTCTCCTACCCTGTGTCACCCTGGATGTGGGGAGGGTGTGGGACTCAGATGAGGAGTGTGGGCTTTATGGGTCTCAGACAGAGCTGGGCATGGCCGCTCCAATTGTGGCATTCTGGAACCCCAGAAAGACACTCCCCCCTTTCCCCCCCCTTTCTATGACTCCTTGGTTTCTCTCCTCGGAAGGTGTGACTCAGGATCCCAAAGTGAGGTAGAGATGTCAATCCCATCAAAGCAGTCCCAGAAAGCCGTGTCCCACCCCCGCCCCAGATTATCAAAGACAGTCCAGGTAAAATTTCTGGACATGGAGACTATGCTTTAAAGTCCCATTTTCCTTTCCAACTCATGAACTCTTGAACTGGGCCAGAAGTGGCAATTGTTTTACGAGCAGTTGCTCATAAAAAGTCAACAGAACAACCTGCATTCAGATCAGATAGGGCCAGGAGAGCTCATACCTACAAGGGTCAGTCCCATCTGACAGCGCCAAAAAATAAGACAATAGAAGCGATTGGGCAGGTGGGCACTGAGTTAGCAGGCTTTCTCTTCTCTGCTTTTCTTTGCCTAAATAATATCATCACCCCTTCCTTCTTTTTCATAAACACCCCTGGCTTTCCCCACATGAGCAAGACACTTGTCTATGCTCCCCTGTGCTCCCCAGAGCAATTCTGGGACCCCCCCAAAAAGAGCTTTATTGTTTTCCGGTTTTGCTGCCTCTTCTCTGGTGACAGAGGGGAGGATTTCCTCTGGGCGCGCACTAAATGCCAGGTTACCCCCCTCCACCCCGCCACAAACCCTTCTCGGCAAGGCACCCCACCCAAGCGCTGGCAACCTGCACCCCTGAGTCCCAGCGGGGCTGAGATCCCACTGGAGAGTCGAGGCTCGGGGAAGGGTGGGCCGGGCCCAGGGACCCCAGAGGAGGGAGAGCCTGGGTGCCCCTCCACGCTCCGCGCCCCGGGCGCCCATCCACACTCCAGGGTGCACGGACAGTGTGTGCGCCCCGGGCTTGGGCGTCAGCACTGGGCTCCTTGGGGTGCGCTCCTCCTGCGCGGGGTGCTGCACCTGCACCTGCACCTGCCGGCCCACCTCCCCTCGCCCCGTGCCTCCCGCCCTAGCTCCCTGTGCTCCTCCCCGGGGTCACTGCACTCCCGCACGCTCCCTTCTCCCTCCCTCAGCCTTGGGGTGGGACCTCAGGACAGTAGCCTCCAGCCTCTGAGCCTCCACGGCCAGACCGACTTGCAGGGCCCCCCCCATCACCTACCGCTGCTCCCCGGACTCCCGCGTGCTGCCGGTGGCCTCTCCCGCCCGCCAGCCAGCTCCAGCGGGTCTGCCGCCCAGCCACCCCACCTCACCCCCTGCAGCCGCCGGTGTCCTTTTCTCTTTCACTTTCTCTCTGCTCGGGCGGGATTTGGGCCAAGCTGGGGAGTAAGCACCCACGCCTCCGGCTGCTGCACCCACCACGTGCTTTCTCCGAAGAGCCTGGGTCACATCGCTGCACTCCAGGGCACTCCCCGAGCGAGCGGCTATCACCTCCTCCAAATGGCCATCCTCCCCGGTTTCGGGGCGGGGGTGGGGGGGCAGCCAGCAGCCCTCCCTAGGTCATCTGCAAGCCCGGGCTTGCAGGCCGCTCACTCTCGCTTTGGGGTGGTCTGGATTTCTCTCCAGCTCAGCCCAGCCGGAAAAGTGACAAACCAAACCACCCTTGCAGGGGACATGGACCTTGCTGGCTGAGCACTTCACTCCGGAAAATGCCTCAGGGACCCTAAACTCAGCCTTGGCAAACTTGCCTTCCCATCACCCCATCCCTGTTGGCAATCTTCCAGCCTCTCCTCCTTCAGAGGTCCTGGACCCCAGCTCCACCTACCAGAAGAATTTGAGGAGGTCACTTTCCAGTGACCTCCACTTGGATTTCCTGTCTGGAATTGAGGGGGTGGGTCAAGGGACTTCTGACCTCTCCTTCCCCATCAAAACTCCTAACCTGCTCTATGCAACGGAGCTGGCAACCTTGCCATCCATGTGTGGGTTCTGGGTTCGAAGCCACACTTCCGTGATGTCCGAGGAAAGGAGTCTCACCCTTCTCAAACAGCTCAGCGACACCATCACACTGGACTTCTAGGATGATATTCAGGTCCTACAATGTACCAGGCACTATGCTGGACCTTGATCCATTATTGCCCCACATGCTATTTCACAGCCCAGGAAAAGAGTCTCAGAGAAGGTGGGTGACGTGTTCTGGGTCACATCACACCCAGCCAACAGTGCAGCTGGCGTTCAGACCCACCCTAGGGGGTCCCTCACCATCTGTCTCCTAACCCCCACTTCTTCCCAAAAGCACAGTTTGGAAACTGGGGAGAGGGGAGCATCTGGCCAGGGGACAGGCCAGCTGGGGTTCAGCAGCTACACCAAGGAGCCGACACTGGCTCTGGTTTTCCTGCCTCTCCCGGGCATGGAGTGGGGTCTGGCAGGGAATCTGTCCTTCAAGGGCACCCCGTCAGTGTTTACCTGGGAGAGCGAGGCCCTTGTGGTTGGCTGAGCGGAGCCTTCAATGATGAGAGCTAACGACACGCCTCCCGAAAGCTGGCCTTCTAGAACCCTTCAGCGCTGATAAAGCCCTCTCACATGCCAGCCACCTGCACTGATCTCAGTGTCCCTCAAGTGGAAGGAAATCACCACCCCGCTTTTTCCAACAACCCCGACAGGACGAGGACCCCTCCTCTCTCGGCCCCTCCTCACCCCACAGTTCAGAGATGGTGGCACCAGCTGAGATCCCACCCGAAATCCAGAAGCATTTTCAGCCCCAACTTCCTCCACCACCACCCCCCTTTTTTTTTTACCTTGGGGCTCGGGCAGGTAGAGACCTGCAGGGCGTGGAGCCGGACAGCGCATGGTGGGAAACCCGATGAGGCTGCTAGGCTGCTGCTCCCTGAGTCTGGAGCAGGCCAGTCAGGGGCCGAGACTAAGCAGGCGTGCAAAGCAAGCAGGCAAGGGACCAATAGAAAACTCTCCCCCTAAGAAGGGGCATCGGGCTGTCAGATTTCTCATTCTAATACTCTCTAATTTGCCCACACTCCCTAAGCCCTCCCCCCTTACACCCCACCCGGGCCTCTGAGGTTAATTTCAGTTCCTTGTGGACCTAACCGGGCAACCTCGGAGGGCTGAGAGTTGTCTCCTAGAGAGGGACCTTTGTTTGACACAATGGCATTCTAAAAATCATGGTGACCGCAGTGGAGCCCCTCTGGTGCCAGCTGCCAATACCTGCCATCCTCTGCTGGACAGAGCCAGGCTCAGAGAGCCCCACAAATGCCTCAAGACCAGCTGAGCGCCCCAGCTGGGCTCCAGCAGCCCTCCCAGATGCTATGTTCTCTCATTACTCCACCCCAGCACCAAATTGCCCAAACTGCCCTGAATTGCCTTGGTGATCGGGACTGGTCTCCTCGTTATTCGTATTCCAAGACCTTGGACCAAAATGTGAATCGCCCATAAGAGAGTCCTACCCTGGGCAGCCCCGGTGGCGCAGCGGTTTAGCGCTGCCTGCAGCCCAGGGTGTGATCCTGGAGACCCGGGATCCATTCCCACGTTGGGCTCCCTGCATGGAGCCTCTGCCTGTGTCTCTGCCTCCCTCTCTTTCTCTGTATCTCTCATGAATAAATAAATTACAAATCTTAAAAAAAAAAAAAAAGGAGAGAGTCCTACCCCAAATGTGGTTTACTTAACAGGCAGATGGTTTGGGGTAAGATACGATGCAGTGCTAAATAGTACTGTCCCACAGGGAGAAAGTTGGGGCACTTGCACGTCTCTGCCCATGCTCCTGATGGCATCTAGGAGAAAGTCTCTGTCAGGCCAATAGGTCCTAAACGCCTCTTCAAATGCATGATGCATCCCTGCTTCCCAGAAAGCAGTCCTCCGCCACAAGCCTTCAGTGAGACCACAGCATCTGGCTGGACTTGTGTAAACATTGCCCTGCCTTCCTGCTTCATAGTTAACTTCAATGGATGGCATTCCTTTCATTTTATGGTGGACATAAACGTTCCTTAGAAAATAAAGTTGAATTAAAAAAAAATGTGAATGCTTTGGAAAAACACCTGCCAAGCAATTAATAGTATAGACGGTGTGTAGAAGTCACCAGGGAGGTCCCGAAGTGAATGAAGCTTGGGAATCAGTGACAGGTGCCTCCTTCCTGCGTTTTTGCTGAAGGAGCGTGGTGGGGTTGGGAGTCTGAAGAGCTGGTGTCAAGGCCCTGCTGTTACCTGTTACCAGCAGGTGTATGACCTTGGACCCCTCGCTCCCTTTGTGTGTGGGCCTTGGTTTTCCCACAAACGAAATAAAGATTATGATGCCTATCTATGTATGGTGGTTATTTTGAAACAGCCCCTGCTTTTAGAGGGCCCAAGGAGGAAGTAGGCAGACAAGTGGGAAATGCTAATAGTCAATTTGAAACAGGGTCTTGCCTTCTTAGGCTAATAAAACAGACGTGACAACTGTTACAGATCTCAAGAAGTCTCTTCCTCCCGTGACCTGGTGCCAAGGGACAGGCACTCCTGGCCATTCTGTTGCCTCGATGCCACTTATGAGAGTCCCTTCCTATTCTTGGAGGCAGTTCTGACGGCCATGGCCAAAGCAGTTCTGATTCATGTTCACGGCAGGGCAGAGCTTGCAATGAGAGTCAAGTCAGACTAGGGGCGCCATCATCTCTCACCTGGTCCCATCTCGCTGCCTGGTCTTTCTACGTCCTCCCTGACCCCCACCCCCACCCATCCCCCAGGCCCACACTCAAGACCCAAATCTGGCCCTGCCTGTGTCAACCCAGGTCTCTGAGCTGAGTGATGACATGTACGGGGCTGTGTGTTTGGCTGATGCCAAACAGGTTGTGGATTAGCACCAGGAGGGTACCCGGTAGAGACCCCACTGTGGTGCCCAGCCAGGAGCTGATGGGGTCTGAATTTCAGCAGGGGCTGTGGAAACAAAGAGATGAGTGAGCAGGCTGGTATTGCAGCAGAGCTAGAAGGCCGAGCCGCCCGACCGAGTGGGGAAGGCAAGGAGCAGGGCAGAGGGGTTAAGCTGAGCCAAGGATTTCTCATCCTGCTGATGTTCCTCTTCAAAACTCCCTCAGACGTGGTGACCATTCTCCTGAGCCCAGGGCTGCCAGGAATAAGCTCAATTCCCTCCCGACTCAGGGGCGTCTCAGCGCTGTTCAAGCCAGTCTTGCTCTGGGCGTGTGAATTTGTCTCCAGGGAGGATCCAGCGTGACAAAGACCACTGGCTACCAGCAGAAGTACTGCTAAAGTTGCCGGCTGGGGTCCCCTGCCAAGTCCCAAGGGGAGGACATGAGGGAAACTCAGCTTGTGAGTAAGCCGGTCATCCCTGTCTCCAGTCTTCCCCAAACAGACCTGCTCAGCCCTACGTGGTACCTCAGCTGGAGCAGGTCCTACCGCGGCCAGGACGGAGCTCCTGCCTTCTCCCCATCGGGCTCTGTTTTAGCCTCCCTTCAAGGCCTGAGCTCCTGCTTTCATCACCCTTCCAGGTAACATCAATCTTAGGCTTTATTCATTTTTAGAAAACTTGTTGCCATGTATTTGGCAATGCATGGGTGAACTTCCTATTTTGTTAAATATAGATTCTGTTGCCTCCAATTAGATCACAAAGTTACTAGTGTCTGGGAGCCGGTGTTTTATTTTCTTATTTAAAAGCCACACTGCTCCAAAATTGTTTGAATGAAGGAACCAGGTTTGGATGTGAATGATCAAGGCAGACTCAAGTTCCAAATGGTGAAGGCCCCCCTCCCCTTAGGTTGTAAGTGCCTTTTCTTATGGTTTTGTTTTGTTTTGTTTTGGTACCCACCAAAATCCCTAGCAGGTGCTAACACAAAAATTAGGGAGGAAGGCAGAAATGGAATGAAAGAAGGGAAAGAAGTGATAGATGTGATAAAACTGGTTTGTATCCACATTAGACAGGTAGGAAGGTGCATGAGAACGCAGGCCTAATAGTCGGTAAAATCACAAGCAGGTGAGTCAGTAGGAAGGCAGGTAAATCAGTTGATACATAAAAATAGGAATGTTTAGGTAAACAGATTGTGAGCATGTGTAAGTGGGTAACAGATACCAGTCGGTGGATTGATAAGTAGGTGTTGGTAGGTGGTTATGTAGACCAGGTAAGTTTGAGGGCAGGCAGGTAGGTGGCTGGGCAGGTGGCTACGGAGATAAATAGAGACTGAGTAACCTCACGGGTGGGCTGCTGAAGACAATGACAGAGAACAGAAACGGGCTCTGGTCGGAGCAGGTGCCAGGCTGGGAGCCAAATGGAGTATGGAACAGGCCATTTGTCAGCCTGGGAAAACCCATGGGGAAGTGCCAACTTCCGGCTGTGGGCGCTTTTCCTTCTGCGACTCCGGGGGTGGGATGGGGTGAGGGTGAAGGTGACGTGAGTCTGGCTGGCGGGGAGGCCATCCAAGGTGGACTGAGCACAGGTGTTCTTGCCAACACATCTCCTTCCAAGAGGCAGAGTCGGCTCCCCCCAGATCAGAGCAGAAACGGGTCTTGGGGAGGAAAAGAGGAGGGTGCAAGGGCACAGCGCCTCTCCTGTCTGGGGTCGGAGGAGGTCCAGGCTCTGGTGGCTCTTGTGCTCAGAGTCAGATGGGAAAGGAAGCCGGAGGAATAGTTTGGCCGCCTGGGGTGAGTCCCTTCCTTTCCAATAAATCAGGCAACATCCTAGAGGGAGACTTTGTTCTAATGGTTCTAGAAACAGTATCCCTGTGGGCAAAAATAACACATCGTGAAAACGTCGAGGGACCAAAGACCAAATGAGAGCCAAGAAAACCAACAATAAGATCTAAATCTCCTGGCTGGGAGGGCACATGCCCTGCGTCTGATGAGGTCACCGAATCCTCAGAGCACCCTCTGAGATAACAGTACCTGGGTACTATTATCGCCTCCATTTTACGGAGGCGGAAAACTAAGGCCCAGAGAGGTTCCAGAGAGTGCTCACAGTCACAGCCCTGGGAGCGAGGGGGCCATGACCTGCCCTCAGGCAGTCTGAGGGCAGAGACCGTGTGCCAGCCCAAGGGCAGGGGCACGCTGATGCGCTCCTCACATGCACTCAGCGCCCAAGCACTGAGTCACTCATGGAACAGGCGTGTAGATATTCGGTGCAGCCCCCGGTGGGACTGTAGACACAATTGTTTTCTTTTCACCCCCCCCCCCCGCCGGTTTATTCATCCTTGTCCAATTCTCTCTGCCGGGTACCCCTCTAGGCCTAGCTATACAACACCACGCACAGCACCTATACAGCACCTATAGCTATACACCAGCTATAGGCTGAAACTATAGCCTCAGATAGTTTCTGGCTATGGTCTCATTGAACCCTCGCTCTAGAAAGCCCCTGGGGGCTTAATATCATCACTCCCGTTTTCAAGATGAAGAGACAGAGGGTCAGAGTGGTCCAGTCATGTGGCTGAGGTCACACGGTTTGTAAGAATCGGAGCATTGCCTCAGACCCAGAGCTCTCCAGGGTCCAGCTTGGTCTTTCTCCATCACTGCCATCCTCACTGTCTCTTCTCCGCCCCCAGACTGCCTGCCACACGTTGTCACCCACTGTTGCCAAAGAATGGCCCGAGCATTTGCTCTGATTCTCCAAGGAAGCTGCTGGGTGCTGAGTTGTGTCAGAACAAGGACCTTGACCCTCAGACCTCCCCCTTGAGCTTGCCTGGGGTTGGATGCACCTGTGCTGCCTCGTGTAGCATGGGGTCGAACCCCCAGGGTCACAGACCCGGGGATAGGCTTTCTGCACAATTGCACGAGGGCACTATGGGAACTGAAGGCGACTTCTGAATCATTGGCCTAGTTTCAGTTTGAAGATGGTCAACCTGTTTTGGGTAGATTTACGGTACCCCTTGGGTTGTCTAGAAGAGGCAGCCAAGCAGAAAGTGCAGCGGCAGGTCCAGCCCTGTGAGATCCGATAACCCGCTCACCAGGCCGTGACCTGAGGCAAATCTCGTAGTCTCTCTGTGCCTCGGTTTACCATTCTGTAAAGTGAGAATAATGGTAGTACCTGAGCCATCCACCCACACCCACTCATCCACCCACACCCACTCACTCATCCATCCATCCATCTGTCCAACCATCCAACATTCAACAAATCTACATTACATGCCCACCCAGTGGCAGGCGCTGTGCTAGGCATCTGGTAGGCGATATGATCAAAATATAGATCCCTGCCCACATGGAGCTTACTTTCCAGTGGGAGAGTCAGACAATGAACAGCAGTCATACAATAATTAAATATATAGAAGGAGGAAATGTCAGTCTAGGGAGGGGGCTCAGAGTGTGGACAGGACCTGCAGTTCTGAAGAGGATGCTACAGGTAGGCCTTGTTGAGAAGGTAAGATCTGAGCAAAGAGCTGAGGGGGGAGGCCTAGAGGATATCTGGAGAAGGACGCTCCAGGTAGTAGGAACAGCACGTGCCAGGGGCCTGTGGTCGAGAATGTGCCAGGCCCGTCCCGGGGACAGCGGGGACACCAGTATGGCTGGGGGAGATGAGCAGCAGTAGGGGATGAGGGCAGAGCAGCGAGAGCCAGATTGTGATGAGCCTTGTGGGCCACTGTCCGGATTTCGCTTTCCCTCTGAGCAATGGGGAGCCAGGGCAGAGTTTAGAGCAGTGGACGGTGCAGATTGGTAAGGGTTGCGGAGAGAGTTACAAAACCTTCACATGATGATTTCCTCTTCTGAACCCTTGTTGAAACCAAAGGCAGGGCCCTTTCTTTACAAAGCACACAATTCTCCTTCCCCTTCCCTCTATCCCCCTCCGAAGTTGCTCCCGCCCGGCTTGTCCCACAGCCGCACCCTTGGCAGCCCTGACGGGAGCTGGCCTGGATAACAGGAGGAAAGGGCAGGGAAAGGAGGCACCTTGCCTTTCTCTGTCTCCCAGCCCCCTGAAGACCACGTCATTCTGAGCCCAGTTCCCTTTCTCGAGTCACATGGGGGTCAGAAATAAAAATATTACGTCCCCAGGGAGGAAGCAGAGTGAAATAACAGGAACCAGCAGAGGAGGGAGGGCCAGAGGTGTCAGGCAGCCCCCACATAAAGGAGCTAGGAGCATGAAGTTTGCAGGGAGGGAGGATGGTGCTGATGCCCCTGCACCCATCCCGGGGTGGCTGCTGCACACCCATCAAGACCACACCCCTGGGGACAGGAGCCGCTTGCACCCCCAAGAAGAAATCAGGGAGCCCATTTAGGTAGGAGAGGGACAGAGTAAGAGATATGTCCAGGAAACCAACAGGGACCATCCGGGCGAGACTGTAACCACGAGGAAAACCAACTTCTTATACATTTGCAACTTGACAGAGCGGGGGTGGGGTGGGGCAACACCCATACACCACCCTGGCACCCGAATCAACACCCTCAGAAGAAGGCTTTCTCCCTCCTCCAAGCCAGGTTGAGGATAAGCTTGCCTGCCTCCACATAAATCCAGCCTCCACCACTTGGCACCTGGGGACCCGGGGTGCTGTCCCCTCTGGGTGCTCTCTGTTTTCTTCGTTAGATCAGAACTAAGAGTGCCGCGCGGTCCCTGGGCTATGCCAGGCGCGTGATAAACACTCAACGAGCGCAAATCATTGTGATCCTCTCCCACTCGAAGTGGCTCTGAAACCAGAAAGGACCCACGAATGACTGGACTCTACGGCGCCGAGTCACAAAGCTGGAAAAGCCCAGACCTGGGGAGAGCAGGTGCAGAACAGAGATGCTCGCGTGGAGCCGAGAGCCTCTTGGCCGCAGGGAAGGGACACCTCACCTGTTTGCGGGGTGGGGGGAGGCAACACGGTGTAGGCTTGTTTTTCTGATTCAAGAGGCTGTCGAGTGTCATCAAGACTCTAAAAGTGAGACGCTCTTCCCCTCTTTTCTCTGATCTGGTTCTTGTTCTGGGTCTCCGTCTCCCTCGTTCTTTCTCCCCCTCTTCCCTCCACCTTCTCCCCCTTCCTCCTTCCCTCTGGCCTCTCCCTTTCTTTTATTTATCTCCCTTCTTCTATTCCGTCTCTCCCTTCCTTCCTCTCTCTCCTGCCTGTCTTTGGATTTCTGTCTTTCGCTGACGCAGATGCACACACGCACGTGCACGCCCGCACACACAAATGCGCGCACATATGCACGCACGGCATCCTCTGCTCTCTGGCTTCATTGCCCGTCCTCTGGCACCTCGTTTCTCTGCATTGGAGCCTCCCCAAGTGTCTGCAGCCGCCTTCCCCACTGGACCGTGAGCCCCTTGCGTCCAGCCCCGGTGCCCAGCGCAGGGCCTGATGCATCAAGGCTGCGCAGGGTACAAATCAGGCAGGTGTTTGGTCTCATGCCTCCAGGATGGTCTTTTCTTAAGCAGAGTGGGAAGCGTGCTGGCTGGGCCTCCAGCACACCCGGCATCACAGACGGAGTTCTCCAAGCACTCGCTGCTCCTGCCAACTCATCCAGAGGCCCTGACTCCTGTCCAGCTCCGCCTTCCCATCTGGGGACGAGGATGATCACACTGGCTTTCCTTTCAGAGGGAAGGGAAAATCTGTGCGCTGCCTACAGCCAGCCTTTGCTACTCGGGCCAAGGGGATGCTGACTTACCAACATGGTCCTTGGAGGAGTTGGGGTCCCCCTCCGCCACCGGGGTCTGCCACCCACTCCACGCCCACCTCAAGAGGGCCAAGTCTGGGTCTCCTTTCTCCAGCAGGGTCAAGGAAATCTTTCTGGCCAGGGCCTCGCCATCAGGCTCATGGAGCAGGGCGCAGTGGTACTCCCGGGAGAGAAGCTCCTTCTCTAGCATGTTGTCCAAGAGGGCTTGCACTTGACTCGGCTGATGGCTGGACAGCAGCATCCGGACCCGAGCCAGGATGGTCTGAAAGTGGTTCATGGCCGGGCTCAGGGGCAGGCCAGCTGCCTGGGCCAAAGCCTAGGATCTCTGCTCACCCAGCCTGCAGCATCCAAAACATGAAGTGAAAAACAGGATGAGGGAAACTCTACAGTTTGGTGCTGTTTATTCCTGCTTAGGCAGGTTTCCTCATTTGCGTTGCAGGCTGGGGTGCCTGATGTGTGGTTGGAAATGGGTGCTGGGGCTGATCCGGACCCCACAGATGCTCGCTGGGACCGCCCACGTGCATGTCAGAGAAGCCTGCAGCCTGTGGGCTCCATCTGATCCAATCCGGTATTTGCTAAACGGGAAGCAGACTTGCCTCTGTGGGAACTCACACAGTGATGGTCCTTTTTAGATGTTTTATCATAACAAGAAGGCAGTTGGGGTGTAGGGTTAATTGGCTTTGGGGTGAATCTGCCGGGGTTCACAGCACAGTACTGCTTGCTCAGCCTCTTTCAAGTCCCCATTCCTCCACCTGAAAAGGCTGGATGACGATAATCATACTTACCTCACTGGGTTAGACGGGGTGATAATAAATGCCCTGACCTCCCAGAGTTGTTGAGAGAATTAATGAGATAAGGTGTGCAGAGCACCCAGACATTATCTGCATGATACTAGTGCAATAAATATCAGCCATTATTCTCACTATTGTTATTGATTAATCATGCATACGACCGTCATCTTGGGCTTAACCTCACTAACCCTCAGTCCTCTCCTTAGCCAAAATCTCCCAATAAAAGTAATCCAGCCTCATTAAATTGTCTTGAGGATTAAAAAAGATAATGCATTGGAAGGGCTTGGCGCTGGACCTAGTGACCACTTAACGAAAACTGACTACATACGAATATCATCCCCGATCTACAAATGCACAAAACAGAGGCTTTGCGTAGGAGCCAGTCTATTTTAGGATTCTATTCTAAAAATTCCCAACCCAGGGGTGTCTGGGTGATGCAGTCGGTTGAGCATCTGATTCTTGGTTTCCGCTCAAGTCATGAACCCAGGGTGGTGAGATCTGGTCCTGCACTGGGCTCCGGGGCTCTGCGCTCGTCATGGAGTCTGCCTGAGATTCTCTCTTTCTCTCCCCCACCCACTCATGCCCTCTCTGTCTCTCAAATAAATAAATAAATCTTAAAAAAAAAATTCCCAACCTATTTTTTTTTCTCATAGTTGATGACTCTCCCTTATCATTTTGAAACAGACCTCGTTTCCTAGCCTGGCCTCAGCTTTACCATCTCTCAGATGGGACCATTTGCATTGTTCACTTAAGTGAGACAAATAAAGATTTCGACTTCCAGGATGGCTGAGTAGCTCCTACCTGACTGACTCTACCACAGATAAAAACTAACAACTCTGGGGGAGGAAAAAAAAAATAGACAAAAACAACTAGCTAAGGGCACTGAAGAATGACTGGAACTGGCTGATATTAGAAGGAAGTCAACACATGAAAGATAAAAATACCTTTGGTGAGTGAGTTCTCAGCTCATGGGATTAGCCTGGAGGCAAGTCTCCATCACCACTGTGCAGGACAATTAAAACTCTTAAAAAAGGCAAAGTTTTACTGCCCTGAATAACCAGAGGACAGAATTTCAGGGTAACAATAGCTGCTGGAAAGTGGGAGTAAAAACCCCAATAAGGAGGCGCTTGGGTGGGTCACTGGGTTAAGCATCTGAGCCTTCAGCTCAGGTCACAGTCTCTGGGTCCTGGGATCAAGCCCAGAATTGTCCAGCTCCCTGCTCAGTGGGGAATCTGTTTCTCCCTCTCCTTCTGTCCCCCGCCCCCCCGCTCATGCTCTCTCTCTCTGTCTCAAATAAATAAATAAAACCTTTTAAAAATTTTTTTCAGAAAGGGGAGTTGCTCCAAATTCTGTGTATAAACTGCCCAAATATCTAGTTGACTTCTGAACCATGTATACATTCACAGTTAGACTCCAAACAGCCCAGCTGAGGTTAAAGGAACTGAACTGAGATTTGAATTGCAACCTACTATAAAGGTCAGAGGGGGAGTAGGAGACTGCATTTGATTCCAGACAAGTTAGGAGCCCACTAAATCAACAACAACAAATTAGCACTGTTCAGGTTATAATAATCCAGAGTCTTGGGGCTCCTGGGTGGCTCAGTCAGTTGAATATCTGCCTTCAGCTCAGGTCGTGATCCCAGGGTCCTGGGATCAAGTCCCACATTGGGCTCCTTGCTTAGTGGGGAGCCTGCTTCTCCTTCTCACCCTCCCTGCTGCTCATGAGACTCTCCCACTCACTCTCAAATAAATAAAGTCTTAAAAAAAAAACAAAACAGGGTGTTTCCAACAAATGATGTGCAACATACACCCAACATTACTTGCCTGTAAAGAAACAGGAAAAAGGGACTCATTCTCAAGAGAAAAAGACAATCAAGGAAACTGACTTCTAGGTGACCTGGATATTGAAATTGGCAGACAAGGATTCTTAAAGCAGTGACTATAACCCTGAATGAAAAAGACATTAAAGGGGGAACCTGGCTGGCTCAGTTGGTGGAACATGTGACTCTTGATCTTGGGGCTGTGAGTTCAAGACCCATACTGGCTGTAGAGATTACTTAAAAAAATAAAATCTTCTTTAAAAAAAAAAAAAACATTTGAAAGAAAGAAGATGTAGGAGAAAGTATACTCATAAAAGTGAAAAGATGGGAAATATCAGCAGAAAATTAGAAACTATTCAAAAGTTATCCAATGAGGGGCACCTGGGTGGCTCAGCAGTTGAGCGTCTGCCTTCGACTCAGGTCATGGTCCCAGGGCCCTGGAATTGAGTCCTGCATCGGGCTCCTTGCAAGGAGCCTGCTTCTCCCTCTGCCCGTGTCTCTGCCTCTCTCTGTGTGTCTCTCATGAATAAATAAATAAAACCTTTTTAAAACAAGCTATCCAGTAGAAATTATCAAAATGGAAAGTACAATATATGAAATTTTAAGTCACTGGATGGGATTAACAGCGACATTTCGGAATGACAGAAGAAAAAAACTTGCAGATGGAACGATAGAAAGTATTCGTTCTGATAAACAGAAAAGTTTGGGGGATAAAATGAGCTTCGAGGATCTGTGGGAAACTATGAAAAGCTCCACATATTTCATATGAAAAGCTTCTACGTATTTGAGATCACAGAAGGGGAAGAAAGAGTATGGGGCAGGAAAAAGATTTAAAGAACTAAAGCCTTAAACTTCTCAAAATTGGCAAAAAGAAAACAAATCTGTGAAGCTCAGTAAACTTCCAGAATGGTAAATACGATGAAACCACACCTAGCTTTATCACGGCCAAAGTGCTGAAAGCCAAAGGTAGGGAAAAACTCATGAAAGCAGCCAGACCAGAACATGTTACACACCAGAGAGTGTTCAAATAGTCACTGACTTCTCATTAGAAACCATGGAGGCCAGAGAGCTGAAATTGTCAACACAGATGATTTTTTATTATTATTATTATTATTATTATTATTATTTATTGTTTTTCAGAGAGAGAACAAGTAAGGGGAGGGGCAGAGGGAGAGGGAGAGAATCTTAAGCAGCCTCCATGCCCAAAGTGGATGGAACGCAATGTGAGGCTTGATCTCTCAACCCCGGGATCATAACGTGAGCTGAAACCAAGAGTTAGCTGCGTTACCAACAGACACCAAGGCACCCCATTCACACAGACATCTAAACCCAGTGAAAAGACCTCTCAAGAATTCAGGAAATATGGATATTTTCAGTTAAAGGAAAAACTAAAAGAACGAGTTGCAACAGACCTGTATGCCAAGAAACGTGGAAGTGTGTTCTTTGGGAGTTGAATGAGGCCAGCTAGCAATTCAGATCTACAGGGAGGATTAAAGAACATTAAAAATAGGATCTCTGGCCAATATAAAAGATTGATTTTTTTCCTCTTCATTTATTTAAATATAACTGGTTAAAGCAAAAATTATAATATTGTCTATGACTTTTAAATATAGATAGAAGTAACACATATGATGTTTATAGCATAAAGGATGTTATAATAAGAGGGTGGTTATTAAATCTTTATGTAGTTGCAAGGTTTCTAGATATCAAAGTGATTGATTCTAGATATCAAATATTACCTCTATGGGACACCTGGATGACTCAGCTCTGCTTTTGTCTCAGGGCGTGACCCTGAATTTCAAGGATCGTGTCCCACATTGGGCTCCTTACAGGGAGCCTGCTTCTCCCTCTGCCTGTGTCTCTGCCTCTCTCTCTGTGTCTCTAATGAATAAATAAATAAAATCTTAAAAAAAAAAAGGAATATTACCTCTAATATTACCTCTATTACCTCTATATTACCAGGTTGGGAGAAATAGAAGATGTATATTATATTTCCTTGGCGACCACCAAAATATAATGCAAAAAGGTATAGCTAAAGAGCAACTTGAAATTAATATAGAATTTTGAATGAGGGTGTTATTCTGTATGTTGGTAAATTGAACACCAATAAAAATTATTTTATTTAAAAAAAAAGAATTTTGAATGAGATGGACTCTCAACTCTTGGTTTGAGTAAGCAGTCCAAGAAGATCCTGACATTATAAACGTCATATGTAACGGCAGAGATGTCAATGTAAATATTATTCCCAGGGCAACATATTACCAATCAAGATAACAAAAATTGCATACTTTTAGGCACTAAAAATCGCTTCTCGGAGTTTGACTGAGATCAAGTGTAGTATCTATTCTTATCACTTTTAGGCACTAATGGTCATGGTTCACAGGGCAGATCAATAATTTCTGCAGGTTGAGTATCTTAAAAGGCTCCTTTGTACAAACAGCACTTTCGAGAATAGTTTTATAATCACAAAACAAACTTCACGTGTTCGCACGTCCCCTCTCATGACAGGAGATGGAGATGGATACTGAAGCAAAGGTTCTCAGCTTACCAGAGCTAACTTTGGGATGTGTAATAGTGATCGCTACAACCAAAGGCAAAGGAGGAAACTTGCTCCATTTTTTTTTTCCTGAGATTTTCTTGTCAGCAGTTAGGAGACCATGTGATTTCTTGGACAAGGAAGTAATACCCATTGATTAGATCTGAGAGAAAAAGAGGTTTGAAGAGCTTAAAACATAGAGGAGGGCAGCCTGGGTGGTTCAGTGGTTTGGTGCTGCCTTCAACCCAGGGCATGATCCTGGAGACCTGGGATTGAGTCCTGCATCGGGCTCCCTGCATGGAGCCTGCTTCTCCCTCTGCCTGTGTCTCTGCCTCTCTCTCTCTGTCTCTCATGAATAAATAAAATGTTAAAAAAAAAAAAAACCATAGAGGAGTTAGGAAAGAAGGAGCCTTAAGGGAGTTTTAACAGATGGCATGTAATCTTCAGCCAAGGCTGTGGAGAAGATGGCAGGGGGTTGGTCACTGGGAGGGATAAGGAAACCATGTTTTTAAGTACCTCAACTCTTAGGTACCTGAGAGAGAGGACCAAGTCTTGAGGATCCATCCACAAGCATCCGCAAGGTAGGGATGAGGACCAGCCATGGGGATTACCCCCAAGCACCCAAGGTGGGGATGAGGACCAGCATGGGGATCTATCCCCAAGCATCTTCAAGGTAGAGATGAGGACCAGTCATAGGGATTCATCCCCAAGCATCCTCAAGGTGGGGTTGAGGACCAGCCATGGGGATCCCTCCCCAAGCATCCAAGGTGGGGATGATGGATAATGAAGCAGCAAATACTAGGGTCAGAGAACCAAGGATAAGGGCAGGTAGGTTCCCCTAGCTGCCTATAAAGCTGCCTTCCTCCTTCCTGTCAATCCAACCACTACTCAGTCATGAGCTTTGTTGGGAAAACATGAATGCCAGCCTCCACTTGACCACAGATTCACTGTGCCACCACAGGCAAGGCATTTCCTCTCTCTGGGCCACAATTTCATCACCTATGAAATAAGTGGTTCAGATTACATGATCCCTTGAGTGTCTTTCAGTTTTGAAATATTGAAAGTATTACATAGTTGCAGAACCCACTGGTCCCAGAGCTCCACAATATTCCCCTGTGATTAGTCATGTGTGTTGCATTTTCTGTCTTTAGTCATTCAGGACCCCCTGCTTCTGACATTTCCCCCCTCATTATCACATGCAGTGTGACTATTATTTATCTGATGTTTTGCTTTCATTTGGCTTGTTTATTTACCATAGGAAGAAATTTCATGCCCTTATCACAGTTGGAAAGTCACATCCCATGCCCAAGAGTAGTGAGCAGCTGACAAACATGTGGCAAGTAAAATGATATCAAAGCTTAGATTCTCCTGCTTATTGAAGCTTCTGATTCTGAGGTCCAGTCTCGCTTTGTGACAAAGCATGGTTAGCAGGTGTTAGAGAGATGAGAGAGAGAGACTAGCACCCAGCTGGGGGTGCCTACCTCCTCACACTGGTAAAAAGTATAGAACCTCTCCGTAAGGATGTAGAAAAATGAGAACTGTCCTACTCTCCTGGAGAGCATATGGGATCGTGCAATCACCTAGGGTAACAATTAGGCAGTACTTATTTATTTTTATTTTTATTTTTAAGAGAGAGAGACAGAGAGAATGGGGAGGGGGGAGAGGTGGGGCAGAGGGAGGGGGAGAAAATCTCTCTGAAAACTGGAGGCAGGGCTCTATCTCAGAACCCTGAGACCGTGGCCTAAGCCAAAATCAAAAGTGGAAACTTTAACCAACTGAGCCCCCCTGGCCCCCCTGAGATGGGCATTCTTAAGCTTTACACACAATATACGGAGATTTGCTATTAGCTTAAAAAATCATCCAACTTTGCAATGATAATCAAATAATTTTATGAAACATAGAACGCAGCCAAAATTGGGAGTGGAATTCAAACTCTCCCAACACTTCGCCAGGCTCCAAATAGCTGCCACCCATGAGACAGGTTTAGTTCGATCATTTTCCCATTGTGGGATTGTCAAACAGAAATCATTTAAAGACGCTGTCCTTTGATACACATAAAGATAAATAGCACTTTTCTCTAAAATTATCTTTTCCTTGGAAGTGTAGCCAGATGGCCCTAAGGACACACAATGTATAATGATTCTGGAAGAAATTACAGACCAATGCCACAAAAGGTATGGAGAAATTGTATGAGCAGCTGAGCTCAGGAGAAGATTCTGGAATGCCTGTATCCAAATTCATAGACCTTAGTAACCTATTAAGGGTCTCTTAGAAAAACTACATTCTCATGGATGTCACAGCTATTGGTTTTAACACGTAAGACCACGTTAGTATGAAAGAGAGAAAATTGCAAAGACTCAACCATTAAACCTTTAGAACATGCCCCATATCCCAGTGTATAACTGATTGGACTAACTTTATGTTAACAACCACTAAATTCCTCACACGATTGGGTCCATTGCATTCAATTTATTGAAGCCACACTTACTTCAGAATATTTATAAAAGGCATTTGTGTATCTATTTTTTGTTGATTTTTATTTCTTTATTTTGGTTATTGCGAACACTGCTGCCTCGTGTGTTATATGCACCTGTGTAAGAATTTCTCTGGGGTATATACTGAGGAATGGACACTGTGGGTCTGCACTTCTCCCATTTAATAGGTATTGCCTAGGGGAACTCTAAAAAAAAAAAAAGCCCACCTCAAAGAGGAAGCCATTATAATGACAAATAGCACTGTGCATTTCTAAAATTCCATTTTTTTTAATTTATTTTTTTAGGGACACCTGGGTGGCTCAGTGGTTGAGCATCTGTCTTTGGCTCAGGTCTTGATCCCAAGGTCTTAGGATCAAGTCACTCATCGGGCTCCCTGCATGGAGTCTGCTGCTCTCTCTGCCTGTGTCTTTGCCTCTCTCCCTGTGTCTCTCATGACTTAAAAAAAAAATCTTAAAAAAATTATTTTTATGATTTCATTTTTCAGTGTTTGCCTCTTGATGAACTCCCTCCTCCTGTGTGATATTGCCACACATAGAGTCAGCTAAGCCCTTGTGATGTTTTGTGCGGCTGCAGGCTTTGACAATGTGAAAACAGCATAAGCCAAGGCTCTATGACTATAGCATCAATGTTAATGGACTTTTATTATTGAAAGATGAACCTTGGGATCCCTGGGTGGCGCAGCAGTTTGGCGCCTGCCTTTGGGCCAGGGCGCGATCCTGGAGACCCAGGATCGAATCCCACGTCGGGCTCCCGGTGCATGGAGCCTGCTTCTCCCTCTGCCTATGTCTCTGCCTCTCTCTCTCTGTGTGTGACTATCATTAAAAAAAATAAATAAATAAATAAAAAAATGGGCACTGCCTTTCCCTACTCATTTAAAAAAAAAAAAAAAAAAAAAAAAGAAAGATGAACCTTAACAGGTATCAGCAAAAACCATAATCATTTCATTGACTATAAAGAAAAAAAATCATGCCAAGAACCAAGACACAGCTTCACGATCCTCCAAAAGCGGAGTGGGTAAATGAGCTGTATATGTTACTGGACTGGAATCCTATACATGGTTAAAATATGTGAAGTAGGGCTACCTATTTTATAACCTGCAAAGCTAAAAAATTTAATGAGTAGAAAACCAGTTTGCAGTCCACAGAGTATTATCTAGGGATGAGGTACACATGGAGGATTGGATGTGCATGAAAATGATCAATTGTCAATTCAGGAGACTGGTTCTTTCTAGAGCAAAGAAGATGAGGCAGTGACAGGGAATGGCATCAGAGCGGGGGCTTGGAGAAACCTCTAATGCTTTATTTCATTAGCAGAGCGGCAATTAGATGGCTATTCATTATTCTGATTCTTTTTTTTTCTTTTTTGGGTTTTTTTTTTTTTGAAGATTTTAAAATTTATTTGAGAGAGAGAGAGCGAGAGAGAGGATGAGTGGAAGGGGTAAAAGGGAGAGGGAGAGAGAATCTGCAGCAAACTCTGCGCTGAGCACAGAGGCTGACACGGAGCTCGATCTCACAATCCTAAGATCGTGACTTGAGCCGAAACCAAGAGTTGGATGCTCAACTGACTAAGCCACCCAGGAGCCCTCATACTCTCGTTCTTTATGACTACTTCTATGTCTAAAATATCCTATTAAGTTGAGTTATATGAAATTGATGATAGTTGTTTTAATCTACGGAAACAGCCATTCATATGATGTAATTTTTTAAAAAATCTTTTAAAATTTATTTATTTCAGAGAGACAGAGAGTGCACACAAGCGGGTGGACGGGCTGAGCAAGGAGCCTGATGTGGGGCTCTATCCCAGGACCCTGGGATCATGACCTGAGCCAAAGGCAGATGCCTAACCAACTGAGCTACCTAGGCACTCCATGGTGTAATTTAATAAAGTGATAATAATGGGCCACGTGGGTGGCTCAGTCGGTTAAGTGTATGACTCTTGATTTCAGCTCAGGCCCCAATCTCAGGGTTGTGAGTTTAAATCTCATTTTGGGCTACATGCTGGGCATGGAACCTACTTAAAAAATATAAATGTGTGTATATAATATATACATATTATATATATATATTTATAATATATAATAATAATCGAAGCCTGAGGTCTAGCCTTGGGGATGGCAAACTTATGATCTGAGACTGGAGAGGGAGGATGCCAAGGTGTCTGCAGAGATGTAGGTAGTGCTGCTGGGCAGCATGCAAAGTGCTGATGCTCTAGCGCCCCAGAGCCAGGTGAGGGTTCAGGTCCTTGGGGTCACCAGCCTGCAGAGCAAGAGGCAATCACGCTCTCTCTATCTCTGGCCCCTCCAGCTTGGGGCTCCACGATGAGAATGATGACGTACTAAAATATTCAGATGCCACTTCTTGAGTGAGAAGAGTGAGTAGCTAGATGCTCTCTGTATATGGTCTCGTCGTCACCAAAGGCATCACAAGGTAGACATTAGTCATCTCATTTCATAGATGAGGCCTAGAGATGTTAAGTCACAGACTTTGAGTGGGAACCTGGGGAGGAATTCCAGGCTGTGATTTGCAAAAGGAGAAGAGGGTGGAGCATAGTGTCTTCTGGAGGGGCTGCTTCCTCCCTGGAGGCCGGGGAGATCAGCTCCCTGGGGCCATGGGGCGTCAGAACACGCCAGGGCTGAGCCTTGTGGCTGCCACGTGGCTGCCCACAGACCAGGGGGATGAGCTGCTGCATCTCAGCCTGAGTCACCTTGACCACCGCTCAGGGACTTGGCTTCCTGCCTGTGTTCCCCGGGTTTCTCCCCAAGGCTCAGGGAGTCTACTGCTGGCTTATGACTTAGAGGTGAAGCGGGGACAGTAGGTGGGGACTGTCAGCACAATGACACAGTCCGCTATGGCTTCCGTGGGCCAGAAGTGGGAGGCAGGAGACCTGGGCCCAGTGGGGTTCTGGAGTCGGCTTCCCCACTTCCCTCCAGCACCACTGCCACCACCTTCGCCCCCCTGCCCACCCACTGCTTCCATTGTCACCATCATCATCTCCCACTCCACCACCCCCATCCCTCCCACCATCACCTTCATGGTCACCACCACCTCCACTGGCTCCGCAGAGTCTTCCCCATAAGCACTATTTCCCACCACCGTATTAGTCCTTCCTCTGGCACCATGCAGCATCTGCCTCAACCCAGAAATCGCTACACCAGCCTGTAAAGTGGGCATTCTTACTATCACCATGGTATACAAAGCTCAAAGAAGATTCTAAGCCAGGTCTACAGGATTCCTTCTGACACTTCACAAGGAGAGGTTGGGCTCGCTTGTTACCATGGAATTGGGCCCAAGATGGACATGCCATCTGTGTCTCCCGGTGGGTCAGTTCTGAAGACTCAGAGAGGATCAAATGGCTCGCTACAATAGGGCTAATGTGTACGCAAGGAGCTTGGAAATCACAGGAACCTGAGGATCAGAGACATTGAGTGTCCTCCTCAAGATCACATAGCCAGTAACTGACAGGATTTAAGGAGCGTGTGTCTGCTGTGAAAGCCTACAGCATCGGGATGCCTGGGTGGCTCAATGGTTGAGCATCTGCCTTTGGCTCAGGGTGTGATCCTGGGGTCTGGGGATTGAGTCCCGTATTGGGCTCCCCATGGGGAACCTGCTTCTCCCTCTGCCCAAGTCTCTGTCTCTCTCTATATATCTCTCATGAATAACTTTTTTTTAAATCTTAAAAAAAAAAAAAAAAGCCTACAGCATCACAGCTAGATCTGTCTTCAGCACAGAGGAGCGGTGATGCGGGCCCTTGGCAACTATCAAGGCCATGGTAGCCATGGGGATACTCACTTGGCCCTCTTCCAGAGAGAACCTGCCACGGATGGGAGGCAAGGGTGGGAGCCAGCTGACAGTGTCCAGCGACGGAGGCCCCTGGCTCTCCCTCAGCTTGTAAATCCAAGCCGGCGGCTTCCAGGCAATCCCTGGCCAATGACTGAGCATGGCGGTGACACAAGGTCTTGACGTTTCTTGGCAGTGCGGGACTCTCTCCAGGCAATCTCCAAGCCCAGGCTCCCGGAGGGACTTGGCCGAGCTTCCCAGAGCTGAACCCCAGTCTGAAGCTCTCCCTACACAATCCCCCCTTCTTCCCTTTCTCTTTTCAAAGTGTCAGATCCCTCTGCCCGTATCTGTGGCCTCTCCCCTGGATCTTTCAGTGGCATCACCTCCCCATACATCTCGTGTATCTCATGTACTCCGACTCTGCCTTGGTGTCTGCTTCTTGGAGGATCCCAAATGGTGCAGAGGTGTGAGTTTGTACCAATCACAGCAGAGGGCATTCTCTTCCCCACCCTGGCCTTAAGATCTGACTTTTTTATTTTTTCCCCAAATGTTATTATTAAGTAACCTCTACACTCAAACTCCTAAGCTTGAGACCAAGAGCCATGCGCTTCAACACTTGAGCCAGCCAGGTGGCCTAAGATCTGACCATAGACACGCACGGTCTCCAGCCCTGCGGAACGAGTGTCTACCAACATAACTGCTTCCTCTAGCATCATACAACTATCACAAATTGTTAGAGTAGCTTGATTTGGATTCCTGTTCTAGCAAGTCCAAGCGAGAGCACACTTGTTAGCTTCTCTGTGACTTTAATGCCTGGATTTCCTCCTGTGGACCATTTCAAACTTCTAGGGTTGTTATGAGGTCTAAATTTTTTAAGTTAAGGATGCAATATTTAAAAAAATATTAAAAAAAAAAGTTAAGGATGCCTGGGTGGCTAAGTGGTTGAGCATCTGCCTTCAGCTCAGGGCATGACAGAGTCCTGGAATCAAGTCCTGCATCAGGTTCCCCCCACCCAAGGGAGCCTGCTTCTCCCTCTGCCTGTGTTTCTGCTTCTCTCTGTGTGTTCTCAAATAAATAAATAAATAAATAAATAAATAAATTTTAAAAATAAAAATAACTTATTTAAGTTAGCAGAAAACGTGTACACACAGTCTGGCACACAGTCGGCATCCAGCACATGTATTCCTTCATTGTGTGCCTGACCCAGGCTCGGAGCTCACGTTTAGCCCTGGGAATACAGCAGGTGAATGATAAAGAGAAAAAATTGTGCTCTCGGGCAACTTGCAGTATAATTAGTTAAAGCTAAATCTGGAAAGTCTTGAAGGTACCTTAATAGCTGCAAAAGCCAATAAGATAGGCGCCTCCTTTCCTTTAGGGAAACATATGAGACCAGAACTCTGAGTATCCTTTAAGAGGGATACTTAGCCACTTCCCGTTAAAGGAAAACAAGTCACTTGAAGCTTTTGAAGCCTGGTGCCGGGCAGTAAACTCTCTCCGCCCTGACGGATGGAGCATAGATTGAATGGTTGATGTAGATTAATTGGACCTAATAAACTAAGGTAAAAGGTTGTGAGCCCGAGTACGCTTGTGTCTTCTTGCGAAGCCCTGTTATCTTATCTTATCCCAAAGAGATCAATGTTCTCTGGAATGTACACAAAGTCTGCTTTTACTTCTTCTGGTCATCATGTTATTATTTTGTTTCAACCTAACTAAGATAAGAGATCAGAGAATGTAATCTATGTGATCTTTGTTAAGATTGATTCCAGCTCATGGTCACTTTTTGTAAACACTGCACTGTTTAGAAAGGATGTGTGGCTGGGGGCGCCTGGGTGGCTCAGTCAGTTAAGCACCCAGATCTTGATGTCGGCTCAGGTAGTGATCTCAGGGCCTCACCTGACTAAGCAGGAAGCCTGAGGCGGGGCTTGATCCAGGACCCTGGGATCATAACCTGAGCCACAGACAGACGTTCCAACGACTGAGCCAGCCAGCCAGCACCTCTCCACCCCTCTTTTTTTTTTTTTTTTTTTAAACTGTGAGCTACTCAGTTCTTTAGAACTTCATTGTAGGCGGTCTTTGAGTCCTGGTGTAAAATTCAGTAGCATTCATTAGTGAGTTCTTTGCAGTCCAGTCCCAGGAAGGGATCTGCTGTTAAATTCTCACCTGGGGTGTGCCCAACAGTGTGTCTTGCCCTTACTCTCCTGTGGCCTTGAAAGGGGAAGCTGACATTTTGCAGAGTTTGAAAGAGACCTCAAAAAAAAAAAGACTGACTTTGGTGGGTCTGCACCACCCAGCCTCTCTGACTTCATGTCTTTGGGGGCCTCTGTGGATTTATTACCTTTGTGCCAACCAGCAATGTGTTTAAGAGATGCGTTCAAGTATTGCATCCAGCATTTCAGTTGTCTCTGGGGGCAGAGTACTAGGGCCTCTCATCCCTCAGAGGACTGGAATTAGATGTCTCTTTATTACTTCTACTAAGTAAACGACTTTGCTTACCCTTCACCTACTCCAGGAATGTACAGGGAGGAGCCGGTGCTGAGCTCAGAAGCAGGGAGTTTGGTTTTGAGCAGAAGTAGAAGCACGCGATTGCCTTATCGTAGTTAGATAGCTTCATCTCTATGTCAGCTTTCACTTATTGCAACCTTGTCATATATCGTTTCAGAAGGAACTATAGAAACTGGGGTGCAGCTATGCCAAACTTTTATCTATTTTTTTTTAAATTTTTATTTATTTATGATAGTCACACACAGAGAGAGAGAGAGGCAGAGACACAGGCAGAGGGAGAAGCAGGCTCCATGCACCGGGAGCCCGACGTGGGATTCGATCCCGGGTCTCCAGGATCGCGCCCTGGGCCAAAGACAGGCGCCAAACCGCTGCACCACCCAGGGATCTCTATGCCAAACTTTTATAGCCTGGATCAATGTTCAAGGAGGGAAAGGACTAAGAGAAGAAATGCTAGTAAACATCACACACCTTGCAGTCATTTATCTCTACCCAGGCTAACTTAAAATCTTTAATTTCAATCCTTCACATCATCTCTCATCTAGCTGCTTTTCTTTTTTAAGATTTCATTTATTTATTCATGAGAGACACAGAGAGAGAGGCTGAGACACAGGCAGAGAGAGTAGCAGGCTCCAAGCAGGGAGCCCGACGCAGGACTCGATCCCAGGCCCCGGGATCGTGACCTGAGCCAAAGGCGGACGCTCCACCACTGAGCCCTGCAGCTGCCTCTGTCATCTAGCTTCTTCTTCATCTGCTCACACATTATTTGACAGCTAATCTTCCTGAAATCCCAGGAGGTGGGTACTGTTATTCCCATTACACAGATGTAGAAGCTGAAGCTTGTAAAGGTCAAGTGGGGGTGTCCCAGGGCTGGTCAGTGGTAGAGCCCGACTCCACACAGTAGTCTAACCTGGAGCCCACATGTTGGCTTCTACTCTCTAAGGTTGTTTTCTCCTGCCTTCAGCCTCACCTCCCTCACCTCACGCTCCCCTTGCAGCAGCTAGAGGGATCTTCGTGAACTGCATCAGTGATCATGCAGTGCCTCAGCCCCAAACCTTCCAGTGGCTGCCCACCGCCGTGGGACAAAGCGGCGGCTCTTCAACAGGACTCATATCCACAGCCTCTAGAGCCTCATCTGCTATTACAGAGAATCACCCCCCACCCCGCTCTGCTGTGGCCACATCGCAGCCCACTCACAGGATCCAAAGGGAGGCCATGCTCTTCCACACTTTGGTCACTTTCAACTCACACAACTGTCTCGCTGCATGTATTTTCTCCACTTGGTGAACTCCTACACATGCCTCAATACCCAGCCCAAAAGTTACTCTGTGGAACATGTTCCTGATCACCCCCAGGCACGACTAGCCATTGTGTACTTAACCTTATAACACCTTGGCAGGAAATTCTCGACCTTTGAGGATCACTAGTACCAGAAAATCCATGCGAAAGCAGATCCAGTTAGCATGGGACCAAAGTGTCATAGTAAATATTGAGCAAGAAATTTTATAAAAGGACTTGATTGATGCTTTACCTTAAAAAAAAAAAAAAAAGAAACTAACATTTAGCTAACAAAATTATCGTTGAAATTCTGTACTAATTCTTAAACCAAATTATGAAGTCAGGGCTAGCATATATTTTCTTCTTTTTGGTATAATTTCCTGACAAAAATTTGTTTGAAGTCATGATATGACATCCTTTTCTACCAGTTTCACACCATGATCACACAGAGTCATTTTGGGAAAAACACACACGCACACAAAAATGATAAGATGCTAGCGGTTTCCCAGAAGGCTTTCCTTAGCCTTTTCATACTGAAATTATTTTCTTGTAAGCACCTGACCTGTCTTCTCAGCAGCATCCTCTTGTTTAGTTGTTCCTTGGTCTAAGAGTGGGATGGGCCGGATGCTCGTTTGTCAATAACTTCAGGGTGCTGCCAGCAGTTCTCCACCTGCAGGGACATCAACTTCAGGAAACTGTCACTTTGCAAGCAAGGGTGACAATTTAATGGTGCAGGTGCAGCAGACATCCAGACTGACCAACACCCAAGAGAGAGGGTGTTGATGTCGTAGGCAGAGCGAGACAATGGGTTCAGCAGGGAGGGTATAGCTAGTAGCTAATTCTTTATGACACACTGTAGTGAGATGTTGCCACCGGGGGATGCCGGGCAAGGGACACAGCGTACCGCTTGGTACTATTTTTGCAACACCTTATGAGTCGATAAGGATTTCAAAATAAAAAGCTAAACATATGACAAAAATAACTCGCAGCCAAGAGGAACCTAAGGGCACATAGAGACATCAGAAGTCCTAAACTCGCAAGTCAAACTTATAAGTGACCTGACACTTCGTTAACATTTTCTTGCAATGGTCATTTTTGTTTGCCTGGCGATTTCTCCAGGTCATTTTTGTTTTCCCCCCACCAGGTGTGGAGTAGGGGTTCTCATGGAACACTTAGGTTTTCACTAAGTCCTTCCATGGAGGGGCTCCTGGGTGGCTCAGAGGTTGAGCATCTGCCTTTGGCTCAGGGTGTGATCCCAGGGTCCCGGGATCGAGTCCCGCATCGGGGTCCCTGCATGGAGCCTGCTTCTCCCTCTGCTTGTGTCTCTGCCTCTCTCTGTGTCTCTCAGGAATCAATCAATCAATCCGTCCATGGAATTGTGACTATTACATAACTTCATTCCCTTGGACTGCGGGCTCCTTCGGGCCTCGAAGTCGATCTTTCTCATCTTTTGGTTTCCAGGGCCCACCATAGGGCTTGGCATAGATTAAGCCTCTGATAAAAATGTAGTGAGTGAATGAATGAATGAATGAATGAATGCCTGCACAAAGACACTAAAAGGAGGGGTTTCTAATCTGCTCCCAGCATAGCTCAGCCCTGGGGAAGTGTCGGTGCTGGAGATGGTTCCTCTAGAGGTGGTTTGCTTTGAGTCTCAGACACAGCAGCTCCTGCAGGGGATGCGGGGCCTCCAGGAAGGATCTGCTCTGCTTTCTCTATGGACGCGGGCAGGCGGTGCTTTGCCCACATACCTGTCCAGCCCCATGACCAGGGGGAGGGTTGGGTAATTTCAGGGAAGGAATGTTTGGGAAAGCCCAATTCGGGGTGAAGCCACCTCTAATGTCCCCCGAAAGATGCCCCACGGCCTAAAACCAACTCTTCCCCGCCCTGCTCTGTAAGGGGCTCTGGGAGTTGGCCCTGTTCTCCTGGGAACTAACAACTGTCCGCCTGGTGGGGGTATCAATGCCCCCAGCGTCTTGGCCTCCTTTTTTCTCCAAAACTGATACAAAAGATAAATGCCGCTACCCACGCTTGTCCCTCTCCCTAGGGGCAATCTGGGAAGGTTTTCTGACATCATACCAAACCCGCTGTTCCACAACTCATTTTTCCTACCTTTTTTGTTGTTGTTGTTGAATGCATTTCGGACATCTTTCTATGCCCTGGTGTGCAAATCTTTGTTTTCCCTCTCAGCTCTGTAATATTGCACCGAACGGCTAAAGCTTTGCTCACCTAAGCAGTTCCCCCTAATGAGGGGCATTGATGCTGCACTGGGTTTTGTCACCTGCCTGGCAACAGCCACACACCTCTACGTGCCTAGATGAGCCTGGCTGGTGTCAAGAATGCCCTCCCCACAAGTTGCACCAGGTTCCATACTCCCAACTGCGGCCTATGGGCCACGAAGCCAAGGCTTTTGAAAGAAAAAGAAATCCCACTGCCCATCGTGCTGCTGCTGCTTACCCTAACAAGAGAACGAACCTCACTTTCAAGGAACTTTCTTAGCTTTTTTTTTTTCTTTTTTTGGTTCCATTCTCAGTCACCGTGGAACTGGGGACTGGCCTTGCTGTTACAATCATTGCTGAGTTTATGCACAGTTTTGTGCCAGACTCATGCTGGATGCCGAACGGGGGGCCGGGAGCTGGTGGTGGCCAGCAGAAGGCAGTCCCCTGTGCCAGCAGCCCCCCGTGCCACTCCTTGGCTCTCTTTATTTCCAATTCTTTTCCGACTTGATAAGATATAATTGGCATATTGTGTAAACTTGATACGCCTGTATCTTACAGCCTTGTGACAGCCCTCCAACCAGCCTCAAGGATTAATTTGCTTCAAGCGTACACACTCCTTGCTTGCAGACTAATTCCCTTCGTTTGTGGCAGAACTAACCTCTTTCCTTGAGATTTGCAGGCCGCTGGCCTTGGGGACCAAAGAACTGGACTTTCCCAGAAGATAAAGCCTGCCTTCTTTCAAAAACAGCTGCCCCTGGTGTAAGTCTGTTCAGGGTCACGTCCACATACGACTAACCACCCAGGCATCTGTTTCTGCACGCAGCCCATGTCCCCTTTCCAGGGCCTTCCCTTGGCGAGGCCTGGGCAGAGAAGCTGGTCTTTGAGACATTAGTCCTCCACCTTTCCAGGTCACTAGTTTCTTGGATGAAGTCACCGTTTCTTTCCCTCTATCACTTGTTTCTCAAGTATGGGTTTTTCTTCCTGCTTTTTTTTCCTTTTTTTAAAAGATATTATTTATTTATTCATGAGAGACGTGCAGAGAGAGGCAGAGACACAGCAGAGGGAGAAGCAGGCTCCCTGCAGGGAGGCCGATGCGGGACTCGATCCCAGGACCCCGGGATCACACCCTGAGCCAAAGGTAGGCTCTCAACCCCTGGGCCACCCAAATGTCCCAAATCTTACTGTCTTAGCAATATCTGGGTATACAGTCCAGTGTTTTATCCACAGGGCATTAGAGCCCCAGAACTTATCTTCTAACTGGAAGCTTGTACTGTTTGACCACCATCTCCCCATTTCCCCCACCCCCCTGCCCCTGCTCACCACCACCCTGCTCCTGCTCACCACCCCCTGCCCCTGCTCACCACCCCCCTGCCCTGCTCCCTGTTTCTATGAGTTCAGCTTTTTTTAGATTCCACACGTAAGTGAGATCACAGTGTTTGTCTTTCTCTGTCTGACTTCTCTCACTTAGCCTAATGCCCTCAAGGACCATCCATGCTGTTGCAAACGGCCACGAAAGGATTTCATTCTTTTTCGTGGCTGGATAATATTCCATCGTGTATATATACCACATCTTATTTCTCCACTCGTCTGCTGACAGAAACTGAGCTCGTTCCCGTGGCCTGGCTACTGTAAATAATGCCGCAACAAACCTGCTATCTCCTCGGTATCCTGTTTTCATTGCTTTTGGAGGTGTACCCAGAAATGCAAAGGCTGGAGCCTATGTTCATCTGATTTTTAATTTTTTGAGGAACCAACTTCCATACCGTTTTCCACAGTGGCTGCACCAACTTACCTTCTCAGGGAACCAGGGTCCCTTTATTTCCACATCCTCACCAATACTTGTCTCTTGTCTTTGTGATGACAGTCATCCTCATAGGTGTGAGGTGGCATCTTTCTCGTTCCCTTTAGAGCAACACTTTAGAAGCAGCGATCGCATCCCACTTGGACAAGCAGCAGCATTTGGCACTGTCTACTACCCTGTCTTGAAACATTTTCTCCATCATATCTTCTCTTTGCCATCTCTAGCTCTCAAAGTTGGGGCACCTCAGGGCCCTGTCCTCAGACCTCTTCTCTTCTCTAGCCATGCTTACTCCCTGGGGGGTCACATGCAGTCCCACGGCTTTAAATAGCAGCCGTAAGCTCTTTTTTAAAAAAATTAAATATTTTATTTATTTAGTCATGAGAGACACACAGAAAGAAGGAGAGACACAGGCAGAAGGAGAAGCAGGCTCCATGCGAGGAGCCTGATGTGGGACTCGATCCCAGGACCCCAGGATCACGCCTGAACCAAAGGGCTCAACAACCTCTGAGCCTCCCAGGTGTCACCACCTGTGTGCTCTTGACCCCAATATTCACGTCACCACCCCAGACCTCCGCCATGAACTCTGCATGCCCAACAGTCTATGCATCATCTCCATCTCGAGATCCAAAAGACCAGCGCTAGCGGTCACACTTGCACATGAGCAGATGCTTGACATCATTAGTCATCAGGGAAATGCAAGCCAAAACCACTTCACATTCACTGCTTGTGAGTGTAATAAAAAAGGTGAGTGCTAGTGGGTGTTGGCAAAGATTTGAAGAAATTGGGTCCTTTATACAGTGCTCGGGGAGGGGTGGGGGGAATGCAAAATGGGGCAGCCACTCTGGAAAATATTTTGGCAATTCCTCACAAAAGTTACACAGAAGGGGGTTCCTGGCTGGTTCCATCAGAAGAGCGTGTGACTCTTGATTTCTGGGTCGTGAGTTCGAGCCCCATGTTGGGCGTAGCGATTAAAAGAAAGAAAGAAAGAAGAAAGAAAGAAAAAGAAAGAAAAGAAAGAAGAAAGAAAGAAAAAGACAGAAAAGAAAGAAAGAAGAAAGAAGAAAGAAGAAAGAAAGAAAGAAAGAAAGAAAGAAAGAAAGAAAGAAAGAAATACACTTTTAAGAGTCACACAGACAGTTATGATGTGACCAAGCAACTCCACTCTTAGATGTGCCCCCAAGAGAAGTGAGAACATGTGCACACAAAAATGTGTATGCAAACATTCTTAGTAGCTCATGTTATTCAGAATAGCTAAAAACGTGGCCACAACCCAAACGCCCATCCGTGTGGACAAGTGGATAAACTGAATATGACGTAGCCCGCAGTGGAGCATCACGAACACATGGTAAACCTCAACCACATGATGCTGAGTGAGACACGAGTCACAAAAGGTCCCATACCGGATGATTCCGTTCATCGGAAATGTCCAGAATACGCAGAGCCGCACAGACAGAAAGCGGATCAGTGATTTCTAGGGCCTGGGGGTGGGGGGGACGGGGGAGTGACTGTGGATGGGGATTCCTCTGGGGTGATGGAAACGTTCTCCTGTTACATAGTGACGATGGACACATACCCTCGTGAAAGCGCTAAAAACCATCGAAGGGTACCGGAAAGGTGACTCTTATGGTTATGGGAATTTATCTCAATCATTTTAAGAGTTAAGACCCCATTCAGATTTCATTTTTCTTTTCTTTTCTTTTCTTTTCTTTTCTTTTCTTTTCTTTTCTTTTCTTTTCTTTTCTTTTCTTTTCTTTTTTTTCCTTTCCTTTCCTTTTCTTTTTTCTTTTCTTTTTTCTTTTCTTTTCTTTCTTTTCTTTTCTTTTTTTAGAGAGAGAGAGAGTGTGCACACGTGAGGGGCCGGGCTGAAGGAGAGGGAGAGAGAGACTCTCCAGCAGGATCCATGCCCAGCACGGAGCCCGGTGCAGGGCTCCATCCCACGACCCTAAGATCATGACTTGAGCCAAAATCAAGAACCAGACGCTTAACCAACTAAGCTACCCCAGATTTTGTGGGTTTTTTTTAGTGTAACAAACAATTTCCTCCTCCAAACCTACTCAGCCACTGTTGCCTTCATGTCTTTACTTCCTGGTTCCTCACACCCTCCATCGCAGCCGTCAACACAACCCATTAGCTTTACCTTTGAGATTTATCCTGTATCCGAGCACTTCTTACCACTCCACGGCCACCGTCTGTGTCTGAGCCACTAGCCTGTGTCACTTGCTTTTCCCCATAGTCACTGCAGGGTGTTCTCCATCCAGCAGCTGGATGCTCTTCTACAAGAGTGGGCTGCTCCTCGGCTTGCTCACGGCTCCAATGGTTCCCATCTTGCTCAGATGAAAAGCCCAACTCCTCGCTGTGCCTGTGAGACCCTGACATTCCAACCCCCCCACTAGCTCCCTGACATCACCTCCTCTCAGCCTCCCCTTGCCCACTCTGTTCCAGCCCTACTGACCTCCCTATTATTCCTCAAATATGACACACCTGATCCACCACAGGGCCTTTGCACTTGCTCTTCTCGCTGCATGGAATGTTCTTCCTCTCAGTCATCATTGTGATTGTCTCTTTCTCTACCCTCTTCAGCTTTATTTCTCTCTGTCACATGTGTGTCCCACCTGAATATGAGCTCTACGGGGATGGGGGATGTTTCTCTTGTCCACTGTTAAGTCCCCAGGGCCAGGCACCCAATAGTTGCTCAGTAAATACTTGTTGAATGCATGAATGAATGAACTATACCCCACAGATCATCCTAGGGAATGACCCCAAGAGGATGGGGGACAGGAAGCCTCAAGTGTCGAATATGTTTCCAGGCTTACAAGAGCTGAGTCCTGGGGCATCCAGCTGGCTCACTTGGAAGAGCATGCAAGTGTTGATCTCAGAGTTGTGAGTTCGAGCCCCACATTGGTAAAAATAAACAAATAAACTTAAAAAAAAAAACCCAAACACACACACACACACACACACACACACACAATGGAATATTACTCCGCCATCAGAAAGGATGAAATCTTGCCATTTACATCGATGTGGATGGAACTGGAGGGTATTATGCTGAGTGGAATAAGTCAATCAGAAAGATAATTAATCATGTGGTTCCACTCGTATGTGGACAATAAGAAGCAGTGCAGAGGATCATAGGGGAAGGGAGGGAAAACGAAATGGGGAGAAATCAGACAGGGAGACAAACCATGAAAGACTCTTAACTCTGGGAAACAAACTGAAGGTCGCTGGAGGGGAGGTGGGTGACGGGCATGAAGGTGGGTGCGTGATGGGCTGGGTGCTGGGTGTGATATGCAAGCGATGAGTCACTGACCTCTACCTCTGAAACTAAAGATTTGTTGGCTAATTGAATTTAATTGTGAAAAAAGCAGACTTCGATACCTATTTTTTTCCTAGAATCCTCATCACGGCCCATGAGGTAGGCAAGCACTTTGACTCGTTTCAGAGAGGAAACGGAAGTGCTGCGCTGGCTTGGCAGAGAACCCAGCCCAGAGCAAGCCTTCAGCCAACATGAACGCTGTCGTGGTTGTTTTTCTGATCCTCCCCACTTAGCAGCACAATTGCAGCTCAGTCCTCCTCAGCCCTCTCCCTGAGGCAGAGCCAGTCTGCTTCCCCACCCAGGCAGAGCTTGCTAACACCCCCTCCTTGCTTTTGCTGCCATCACCCCCACCACCACCTAGAATCTCCTCACCCTTCCTCCCTGCCTGTCAGTAGCCCTAATCCACCACTGACACGCTTGTGCTTGCTTCCTCCAGGAAGCCTTCTCGGATTAACCCGCCCACTGCACTGCTCACCGCTTCCATATTCCTCTCCCCTCCGCTCCTGGTCCACTTGCAACTGCGGGCCACACTGTAGCTTTACTTGGCTCTTGACCTCTGGCGATGTTCTTGCAGATCCAACAGCACACTCTGAGGAGCCTGATAAACCTCTCCCGAGCTGTGTGACCCTGGGCACGCTGATGGGCTCCTCTGAGCTTCCTCTGTGATGCGGAAGCCCGGCTGTCTTGGGGTTGACATGAGGCGTGGTAAATGAGACACCTGCGCCCAGCACATCCTGGAGGTCCAGCACAGATTAATTTTTATTATTATTATTATCTCAAAATGACACCCCCCCCCCACTCCCCGCCGAAAGGTAGCTAGAGGAGGACAAGGATGGAGTGATCTGTGCACTCATGGCGATGAGCTGGCACTCAAGCCCCATGTCCTGCCCTCCTGTTGGGCTCCCCCACACTCTTCAGGGGTTCATTTCCGATACCTCACCCTACGCCCACTGCTGTTGGTGTCATGTGTGACCTTTGAATCATTCTTGATTATCTGGTTTCACCCACCAGCGATGACAATGCCCCTTGCATCCCAGGCCACACTCATCTTGGTTTTTCTTTTTTCTTTTCTTTTCTTTTCTTTTTTTTTTTTAAAGATTTCATTTAGTTATTCATGAGAGATACAGAGAGAGGCAGAGACACAGGAGAGAAGCAGGCTCCATGCAGGGAGCCTGATGTGGAACTCGATCCCAGGACCCCGGGATCACGCCCTGAGCTGAAGGCAGATGCTCAACCACTGGTCTTGGTCTTTCACACCCCAAGTCGCCCGGCCACCTACAAGGCAGGTCAGGTGCCTCCTCATTCTGCACTCGGACACCCGAGGCCCCCAGAGGCCAAACCACTTGCTCACGATCTCACGGCCACGAGAGGAGGATCCAGCTCCCAGCCTTCCCTAGCTCACGTGCCTTTGCTTTTCTGCTCTCCCGGCCACTGACCGCCTCTGCCCTGGGCAGCCACTCCCTCTGCAGTGGGTGACGATGCCATCTGCAGACACAGAGGGGGACAGAAGAAGGGACCCGTGGGGGTGAGCTGGGGCCTTGGACCCCCCTCAGCCCTGCAAATTCTCCCGTTCTCAAGACAGTCTCAGCCACACTCCTCCAGGAGCCCGGGATCTCGGTCGGTGGAGAGGGGTGCCGGCGGCGGGGGTGATTCTAAGCATCCAACGTGCCTTGGGAGAAAGTCTTTCAGAAACAAGTTTTGTTTGTTTATTTTTTGTAAACTTCCTCAAAAGATGGAGAAACCACAGGAGTGAGTTCTCCTTTCCAAGTAAATGCTTCAACACACTTCTCCAAACTGCAACTGTGGAAAGGACAGAGTTTCTCTCCAGTTCCAGCAAACGCTGGTTCATCTCATCTGGGAAGCTGTCTCCTTTACTGCTCACTGTCCTTCCGTGAACAAACACGCTGCCCTGGCAGGGGGTGAACGTGCATGGGGGGTCAAACAGATTTTCATGCACACGAAAGGGAAGAAATGAAGAAACACTCATGAAGAGCATGGTGGGCTGGATTAGAACCCCTTCCCCAGCATCATACACTGAAGTCCTAGCCCCCAGTGTCTTGCGATGGGGCTGTATATAGAGACGGAGTCTTTAAAGAATTAATTAAGTTAGGGAGCCTGGGGGGCTCAGTTGGTTAAGCTTTGCCTTCCACTCAGGTCATGATCCCAGGGTCCTGGGATCGAGTCCTGAATCAGGGTCCCTGCTCAGCGGGGAGTCTGCTGCTCCCTCTCCCTCTGCCTCTCCCCCCACTTGCTCATGCTCTGTCTCTCTCTTTCTCTTTCAAATAAATAAATAAAATATTTCAGAAAAAAAAGAAGTAACTAAGTTAAAATGAGGTCACTGGGGTGGACCCTAATCCAAGGTGGCTGGTGTCCTTATAAAAAGGAGAGATTGGGGGCACCTGGATGGATCAGTAGTTGAGCATCTGTCTTTGGCTCAGGGTGTGAATAAATAAATAAAATCTTAAAAATTTAAAAAACAAATCTAAAGTCTAAAAAAAAAAAAAGAAAAAAAGAATTGCACAGAGGGCAGACCAGAACTGTACAGAGTGAAGATACGGGGTTGGGTGGGGGTGGGGTGGGGGACGATGGCCATCTACAAGTCAAGAGAGAGGGCTCGGAAGAAGCCAACCCTGTCGACACCTTGATCAGGACGTCTAGTACCAGAATTGTGAGAAAGGCAATTTCTGTTATATAAGCCTTGCAGGCTGTGAGACTTTGTTACGGTGGCGCTAGCAAAGGAATACAGAGGACACGTGCTCCCTAGCTGGGCACAATCTCCCCCACTCCCTATTGCCTGGCCCGTGCCTGCATTGCTCGTTTACATTGCCCCTTTTCTCCTGATGGTATTTGAGTTTATACCTACTAGAAGGCTATTTATGGAAGTAGCTACTTGTTTCCCTAAATTTTTATTGTGGTGAAATACAGGAAAATTTAAATTTATCATACTAGCTCTTAAAAAAAAAAGATTTTATTTTATTTATTTATGAGACACACAGAGAGAGGCAGAGACACAAGCAAAGGGAGAAGCAGCTCCATGCAGGGAGCCCGATGCAAGACTCGATCCTGGGATCCCGGAATCATGGCCTGAGCCAAAGGCAGATGCTCCACCACTGAGTCACCCAGGCGTGGGTGGCAATGGGCTAGCCACCCATCCTAGCCCTTTTTACCTGTGCCACTCAATGGTATTAAATACACCCAGACCTCCAGCATCCATCTCCAGAACTCTTGCACCTTGTAAAACTGTTCCTCTATCCCCATTAAATAGTAACTCCCCACTTCGCCCGGGCTCCTGACAACCACAACCACCATTTTACTTTCATTTCTATGGATGTGGTGACTCCAAAGATCTTGTGTAAGTGGAATCATAACGGTCCTTGTCTTTTGGTGACGGGTTTATTTCACTTAACCTCAAGGTTCCTCCATCTTTGTAGCAGGTGTCAGAACTTCCTTCTTTTTGAAGGCCAGATAATATTCCACTGTGTGTGTACACCACATTTTGCTTACTCATTGGTCGATGAATGCAAGTTGCTTCCATATCTTAGCTGCTATGAACACGGACACACAAATATCCCCTGGAGACCGTTCTCTCTGGTGTATATACCCAGAAGTGGAATTGTGGGACCACACGATAATTCTACTTTTAATTTCCTGTTGGAACGACCAGACTGCTTTCCACAGAAGCTGCACCATCTGACACTCCCGCCAACAAATACACAAGAGTTCCAATTTCTCCACATCCTTAGCAGCATGTATTTTCTGTGGTTGCTGCTCCTGCTGCTATAGCAGCCATCCCAATGGGTATGAAGTAATACCTCATCGTGGTCTCGATTTGCATTTCCTTGATGGTTAGTAATGCTAAGCACCTTCTCAGATGTTTATTGTTCATTCCTATTCCTTCTTTGGAGAAATGGCTATTTAAATCCTTTGTTGGAATCCCTGGATGGCTCAGCAGTTTGGCGCCTGCCTTCGGCCCAGGGCATGATCCTGAAGACCTGGGATCGAATCCCACATAGAGCTCCCTGCATGGAGCCTGCTTCTTCTTCTGCCTGTGTCTCTGCCTCTCTCTCTCTCTCTCTCTCTCTCTCTCATGAATAAATAAATAAAATCTTTTAAAAAAATCCTTTGTCCAGGGGTGCCTGGGTTGCTCAGCCAGTTAAGCATCTTCCTTATGATCTCAGGGTCCTGGGATGGAGCTCTGTTGGGGGGGGGTGCTGCACAGTGGGGAGCCTGCTTCTCCCTCTGCCTCTGCCATTCCACCTGCTTGTGCTGTCTGGCTCTTTCTATCTCTCTGTCAAATAAATAAAATCTTTAAAAAAATACTTTGCCCATTTTGGGTCAGGATTTTTTTTTATTGTTGAATTGTAGGAGTTTTCTATATGATCCAGATATTCATCCCTTACCAGAGATATGATTTACAAATATTTTCACCCATTCTATGGGTTGCCCTTTTACTCTATTGATAGCATCTTTTGATGCATGATTTTGTGTGCATGTAAAGTCCAATTGTCTATTTTCTCTTCTGTTGTCTGTGCCTTTGGTGTCACATGCAAGAAATCATTGCCAAATCCAATGTTGTGAAGCTTTTATCCTGTCTTCTTCCAAGAGTTTTTTTTTTAATAGATTTATTTATTTATTTTATGAGAGACAGAGAGAGAGAGACAGAGGAGGTGAGAATGTGGTGGGAGGGGCAGAGCAAGAGGGAGGAAGAGAATCACAAGCAGACTCCATGCTGAGCATGGAGCCCAGGACAGGGCTTGATCTCACGACCCTGAGATCATGACCTGGGCCGAAATCAAGAGTCAGGTGGTGCTTAACTGACAGAGCCACCTAGGCTCCCCTTCTTCTAAGAGTTTTATGGGTTTAAGTCTTACATTTAGGTCTTTGATAACATTTTGAGTTAATTTTTGTATATGGTGTGAGGTAAGGGTCCAACTTCATTCTTTTGTGTGTGAATGTACAGTTGTCCCAGAATTATCTGTTGAAAGACTGCCCTTTGGGACGCCTGGGTGGCTCAGTGGTTGAGCATCTGCTTTTGGCTCAGGTCATGATCCCAAGTTCCTGAGATCAAGTCTCATGTGGGGCTCCCTGCATGGAGCCTGCTTCTCCCTCTGCCTGTGTCTCTGCCTCTCTCTCTGTGTCTCTCATAAATAAATAAATAAATAAAATCCTTAAAAAAAAAAAGAAGAAGAAAGTAAAGACTGCCCTTTCCCCATTGAATAGTCTCAGCATTCTTGTCAAAAATCATTTGACCTGGGGCACCTGGGTGGCTCAGTTGGTTAAGGATCTGCCCCAGGTCATGGTCTTGTGGTCCTGAGATCGGGCCACACATCTGGCTCCCTAATTGGTGGGGAGTCTGTTTCTCCCTCTCTCCACTGCTCATGCTCTTTCTCTTTCTCTTTCTCAAATAAATAAATAAATAAATAAATAAATAAATAAATAAATAAATAAAATCAATCTTGAAAAAAAATCATTTGACCATATACGTGAGGGTTTATTGCTAAGCACCCTCTTTTATTCTATTGGTCTATATGCCTGCCATTATGCCAGTATCACATTTTGTTTACTGCAGCTTTGTAGCAAATTTTGAAATCAGGAAGTATGAGTCCTTCAGCTTTGTTCTTTCTTCAAGCTTGTTTTGATGAAGATGCCTGGGTGGCTCAGGTCGTGATCCCAGATCCAGGGATCAAGTCCCACATCGGGCTCCCTGCATGGAACCTGCTTCTCCTTCTGCCTGTGTCTCTGCCTCTCTTTCTGTGTCTTTCATGAATAAATAAATAAAGCCTTTAAAAAAAGAAAAGAAAAGAAAAAGATTGTTTTGACTAGTTAATTAATTGTTTGACTTTGAGATTCTATATGAATTTTAGGATAGATTTTTCTATTTCTGCCAAAAATAAAAAGCCACATTGGGAATTTGATAAGGGATTGCACTGAATCTGTAGATCACTTTGGATAATATTAACATCTTCACAATATGAAGTTTTCCAGTTCCTGAACATGAGCTGTATTTCCATTTATTTATGTACTCTTTAATTTCTTTTAGCAATGTCTTGGAGTTTTCATTGTACAAGTCTTTCACCTCCTTGGTTAATTCCTAAGTATTTCATTCCTTTTTTTTTAAATTCATTTACTTATTTATGATAGACAGAGAGAGAGAGAGAGAGGCAGAGACACAGGCAGAGGGAGAAGTAGGCTCCATGCCGGGAGCCCGACATGGGACTTGATCCCGGGACTCCAGGATCGTGCCCTGAGCCAAAGGCAGGCGCTAAACTGCTGAGCCACCCAGGGATCCCCCCCACCTTTTAAAAAAAATTTCATTCCTTTTGATAACATTATAAATGGAATTATTTTCTTAATTTCCTTTTCGGATTTTCATTATTAGTGTATGGAAATGCAACTGATTTTTGTGTGTTGGCTTTGTATTATACTACTTCGCTGAATCCACTTCTTCTTCTTCTTAAGGATTTTATTTATTTATAAGAGACACACAGAGAGAGGCAGAGACAAAGGCAGAGGGAGGAGCCTGATGTGGGACTTGATCCCAGGATCCTGGGATCACACCCTGAGCTGAAGGCAGATACCCAGATGCCCCTCATTTATTAATTCTAACTGTGTGTATGTGCTTGTGTGTGTGTGTGTGTGTGTGTGTAATCTTTAGGGTTTTCTACATTAAGTTCATATCATCTCCATAAAAGAGATTATTTTATTTCTTCCTTTCCAATTTATTTTTCTTGCCTGATCTGGCTAGAACTTCCAGGACTGTGTTGAACAGAAGTTGTAGAAATGGGCATCTTTGCCTTATTCTGACCTTAGAGGAAAAGTTTTCAATCTTTCACCATTGAGTGTAAAGTTCGCTGGGGGTTTTCATGTGTAGTTTTTATTATGTTTATTGTGTATATATTCCTGTTTCATTGAGCGCTTTAATCATGAAAGGCTATTGACTTTTGCCAAGAGCTTTGGCAGTTACTTCTGGTTGTCCACCTTGTCTGACTGCCAAAGCACCATCTTTAACATGCTCCCTCATCCCCTTCATTGGAGCAAACTATTTGAAGAATCACCATTCATCTGTCATCTGCTGCTCTGTGTCTTTCAATTGCAGGACGTTTTCCTGTGTTATCGCTTTGGTAACTTCCTCTCTCGCTTTTCTCAGTTCTCTTTCTGAAATCTCTTCTCATCAAATGTCAGTCATGCTGCCTTAACCCTCATAATTGTGCCCTTTCTCTCCTGTTTTCTCTGTCTGGGTCCCTTCCTGCCAGTTCCCTGCTCTGCTAGTCCATCACTATCAGCTTTCTTTTTACTTTTTTTTTTTTTAAGATTTTATTTATTTATTTGAGAGAGAGAGAGCAGGAGGGAGAGAGAATCTGAAGCAGACTCCATGCTGAGTGCAGAGCCCAACGCAGGGCTCTATCCCACGACCTCGAGATCATGACCTGAGCTGAAACCAACCAAGAGTCAGACTTGTAACTGAGCCCCCCAGGTGCTCACCATCTATTACCTTTTACCTTCCAGCGATGTGTTGATTTCTCTCATCCATTCTTATCTCCTTTCCATGTGCTTTCTCTCTCCCCTTTTTTTGTTCTATTCCTGTATAAATTACGTTAACAAAGTAATAAAGCCTGTTCACAGAGACTTCCCCAGAAGGAGAACAGCTAGAGAGCCCCACCTGACTCATGTACCTGCTCAGGTTTTCTGCCCCCGGCCTCCCTCTTGTGCTATACACAAAGCAGAATGATGGAAACTATAGACACAGGCAGAGTGGAGGGGATTAAATTGTGCCTCTCAAAAAGACACGTCCCAATCTTCAGCCCCGGTGCCTGTGAATTTGATCTTACTTTGGAAATAGGATTTTTGTAGATGTAATGAAGGATCTTGAGATGGGCGCAGCCTAAAGTTGCAGCGGGCCCTAAATCCAGTGACGGTATCCTATAAGAGAAAGGACAGGAAGATGTGAAATCCCAGGGGAAGGACCACATAAAAGATGAAGGTGCAGGAGTGATGCTGCCCTAAGCCAAGAACACCCAGGATTGCCTGTGAGCACCAGACACTGGAGGAGGCAGGGAAAGATTCTCCCCCAGGGCCTTCCAAGGGAGCGTGGCCCCGCTGACACCTTGCTTTTGGAATCCTGGCCTCTAGAACTGGGAGGGAATCCATTTCTGCTGTTAGGATCCACCCAGCCCTGGAAGCCAAAAACAGAGCTAGATGCAAATTAATGTGTCCTTGAACAACTCAAGGATATCTTTGTTCCCACCCGACCCTCCCCGCCGCCACCAATGGGAATGGAGAAAAGACTATCTCTCTTGCAGGGTTGTTGGACTTTAGCATGCCCCCAAATTCCCTAGGGGTCTGTGAAAGCCGGAATGTTGGTCTTCAATCCCAGACTTTCTGGATCTGGATGGGGCCTGAGAATCTGCTGATGCTGCTGGTCTCAGGACCACCGCTGCAGAGGATCCAAGAACTGGGCCAGTCAAAGGATAGTAAATTCCAGAGAGACTGAAGCTAAGAAGCTCCAGAGAAGGGAGAGAGCAAAGAAGCAGGGAAGCCACTGAGTTGTGTGTTGGGAGGGAGTAAGCAGGGGATTTAGAAGAGTGGCTTTCAATCGGGGATGGCTTTGCAGCCAAGGGGACCCTGGTCATGTCTGGAGTCCTCTTCGGTTCATACAACTGGGTAAATGGTACTACTGGTGTCTCTCAGGTAGAGGCCAGGGATGCTGCTAAGGATCCTACAGCACACAGGACAGCCCCACAACAAAGGATTAGTAGGCCTGCATGTCAGTAGTGTCACAACAGGAGAGACAGCAACCTAGACCCATGCTTCTCACCTCTGCTGCATGATGAGAATCGCCTACTGGAGTCTTTAGACCATCTGATGCCCAGTCCACATCAAGCTTTCACGGGTGGGACCCATATGTCTCACTGATGGAGAGAGTTGATAGCAGTGTTTATTCACACATCCAGCATGTAGGGACCTCATGAAAAATGCGGATATGAATTCACTGGGTCTGGAATGGGATGAGATTTTTGAGTTTCCAGCAGACTCCCAGGGGCTGCGGATGAGCCCATTGGAGATGGTCCCTAGGAGCTGGGGCTGGGTGGGAGTGTCACTGGGATCTCCTTGAATGCTGGAGAGCTCTTCTAAATTCCTTTTCCGCCCTTTGAGATGTAAATCTACCAGCCAAACTCTTTCTTCTGGGAAAGAGAGAGAGAGAGAGAGAGAGAGAGAGAGAGAGAGAGTCACATCTCTTTGAAATGCAGACATTCAGAGAGAGATGAAGGTTAAGGTTCAAACTCCTTGGTCACCTTGCATCAACCTGCAGCCCTGCCTCCTGATATAAAGGTGCAGAACTTGGCTTCTCCTCCAGCCAAGTGTGAAACCGCAGGAGGCCCAGTCATAGGGACAAGCCCCCTTCCCACCCCTTCCTCCGCCCCGCAGCAAAATTTCGGGCAAGTCCAATATAGTTTGGGCGGCAGGAGCAGGGGGTCGGGGCGGGGGATGTTTTTCCTGATGGCAGTAGCAGATCTGGATAAACCTGTCCTCACCACTTTATTAAGTCGCTGATGGAGGGAACCAGAGGAGCAAGCACCTCAAGCCCAGTCTCCTCTGCTTGCTCTCCTGGGCCCCCCATTGGCCAGGAAGCAGGTTGGGGATGTGGGGGTGGGTGCTTAGGACCTGCCTGTGGTTCTGGTGTGTCGGCAGCCTGTGTGGAGAGCAGGGCAGCAGGCACAGAGGCATCTGAAGGGCAGTGCAAGGGCATGCTCATTGCAGCCCGACAATGGTCGTGCCATTGGGTTGTTTTTTTCTTTTTTTAAAAGATTGTATTTATTTATTCATGAGAGATACAAAGAGAGAGGCAGAGACACAGGCAGGGGGAGAAGCAGGCTCCATGCAGGGAGCCCGACACGGGACTCGATTCTGGGACCCCGGGATCAAGCCCTGGGCTGAAGGCAGACGCTCCACTATTGAGCCACCCGGGTGCCCCGGTCATGCCACTGTTTTACCTTGGCACCCTGAAAGGGCTCCACTTCTGGAGAACATGCTCCCCACCCAGGACCCGGTTCCCACTCAGCCCTGTCTTGGCCACACTGAGACATCCAGCTGTCCAGGTGACCTCTGAGGCCCAATACATGCACCTCTCGGGCCACACACTGCAGGCTTGGCCTTGAAGTTTTGCGTCTGGCCCATACCCAGATCCCAGGCAGGGAAGCAGCAGCCCAGATAGAGCCCCAGCTTTCAGTTTAGGGCCCAGTGCAGATGCTGGAGGCCAGGCTGAGGCCCAGAACACTAGAAGGTATCTCCTGGCTCTGCAACCCCAGGAAACCCCCTAAAACCTCCAGCGGGTGCTAATGGAGGCCCCATGGGCCTACTTCATTCTTGACCTGGGAGTGTGGTTTCCCTTCTGGCAGCTCCCCAGCCTGAGGCTGCCCAGCCTCCTCGGCCTCCCTGCCTCCTCCTTCTGGGCCCCGGAAACAGGAGGAATCCCTGGGAGGGGAGGAGGTCTGTCCTTTCTGGGAGCTTGCCTGGCTGTTCACACTATAATGAGGAACACACTCAAGGGCATTGCTCGAACCTGGGAAGGTTTCCCCTAAGCCTCGGGGGCGGGCAGATGGTCCCTATGCTGGAAGGGGGCATGGAGTCACGGGCAGCGGGCCCCAACCCCTCACCAGGATGGAGAATATTTTAAATCCAGAGGGGAAAAGGGAACTGGGCTATCTGAAGGCGGGACGGTGGCTCCCCCGAGGGAGGGCCGTGAGGGCTGGACACATTCTATGTCCTGATCCGGGTGCTGGTTACTTGGGAATGCTCAGTTTGGGAAAATGCATTTAGTTGACACTTTGGGTTTTGCACTTTCTTGGGTGTATGCTCTGTTATGCTTCCATAAACAATTTTTTTTTTTAATTTGGTAAGGCTTTGGAGAACAATCTGGTTCCTCAAAAGGTGCTAGAAAGGGATCCTGAGACAAGGATGTGGGGGCGGGGGAGGGAAATGGTTTCTATTTAGGAAGGATCCCAGAAAGGAAAGGATGCCCAATAGGCAATGAGCAACCGAGGGTCAGTCCCTCTGCAAAGCCAAGAGCGTATGTGGTCAAGGGGCCTCGGGAGCCTGCAGTGGGGCACAGGGGACACCAAGGGGTATGTGAGGGAGGGCGCCCCCCTCCGCCTTGCCTCTGAGACCCCGAGGAGCCACAGAGCCCATGTCGTGGCACCGGGGAATGTCTGCAGACACTGTGGGTTGTCCCAACTTCTGGCCCCTAGTGGGTGGGGGTCAGGCGTGCTGGTAAACGTCCTAGGACAAAGCTATCCAGCCCAGTGCATCCATAGGGTCGTGGTTGAGAAACCGAGGCTAGGGGGAAGCTAGGGGGAACGTGCCAAGCCCTGAGTGCACCCAGCAAAGGCTGGTGCTGACCTCACACCGGTGCAGCTTCACTGTCCCCTCGGCCGCCGAGGGGCCCCTGGCTACCCTTCCGCCCCTGGCTACCCTTCCCAGGCAGGAGAGACCAGCTTCCAGACTCCAGCACTGCTGTAGACCTTTCCTGCCCCCGTCCCCATAACACTGGGGCTCCCCCAGGGGACACCAGGGGTGCAATTAGGGCGAGAGCTAGGGTCTGGAGAGAGACCTGTGGGCTCCCCACTCCTGAGAAGCTGGACTTTGAGGTTCAGGCTTCAGGTCACACACACCTGGACTCCAGCCCCCTCTGGCCTGTGGAAACTTGGCCAACTGGCTTAACCTCCCTGGGCCACGGGGGATGTGGCACAGCCATACGGTGGCCTGCGTGTTTTGGAGAGTCTGCCCCTGTGGCTCCTAGACCAGGACTCATATAATAACCACTGTTTTTGTGTGGTTTGCATCTTAATACTGAAGGTCTTGCTCCCCACCTGGCAGTCCCCAGAGTCTCTGGTCACGCCCTGTGGCTGCTCCCCCGGCACCTGCATGAGTGCCTGTCATCTTTACCTTGGGTCCCAGGGTGTCTTAAGTCAAACCATCCTAAACATAACCCCCACAGTGCATGAATGTCCACCTAGCCATTTAGGCACGACACGATGTGTGGGAGAAGACAAGAGCTACGGCTGCCGTAACAGCCGGGTAGACGTGTATTCCTCTCTCGTGTAACCATAGATATACCAGCCATTCAGAATATGTGATGTGGCTCCGGGGGACAGGAACCACAGAAGCTCCCTCTCTTGTCTGGCTTTCTCATCTTTGCTCACGGTTTCCACCTCACGACCCCCTAGTGGCTGCCCCAGCTCCTGCCATCACAACTGTATTCCACCAGAGGGAAAGGCGTAACCGGGAAGCGGCAGGATTGACTTCTACCGGCTTGGTCACACGACCACCCTCGCGGCAGGGGAGGCCAAGAAGGGCAGTCGTTCATCCTTACCGCGAGCCAGCTACAAATTCTCTTCCAACGTAGGGAGATATCGGGGTTTGCTAGCAGTTTTTGCCGCAGCTAACAGAACGGAGAATAATTTTATTGCGTGGCTGGGTGAACGCACAGATTATGTGGCACGAGGAGAAGCACCCCCCACCCCAAAACCCGAGCAACCTCGGGGGAGGAAGGAGCCGTCGATATTTTCCCTCGGTCGGTCAACACACATGTGCCAAGCACCTCCCCCGTGTCCGTCTAGAGCGAGCGCTGCAGAGGAGGGGAGAAAGGCCTGAGCGCTCCCAGCTGACATGGTTATCGAAGTGTCACAGACCCGGGGTCGCTCAACCCCCGTGTGCTGAGCACTGACTCTTCGCCAGGCCCTGTAGGGGCTGCCAAGGAGAAAACAGTCCCAGCCTGACCCCAAAGGACTCCCGCGATGAGTGTGCAGCACCCACAAGCCACATGGGAAACTCCTTCTGTTAGAATCATGACGGCCTGGGGGCCCACCCTCCATCAGCCCCGGCCGCCTGGGTCCTGGCCCCCCCCCGCCCCCACGCTGTCCAGCTGTGGCCCTGCCTCTCCTTTATGACCCAGGTCTGGAGCCGGCACCCAAGGGCCTCTCCTCTAGACGGTGGGGATCCCGTCCTTCAAGAGTGGCCAAGGCGGAGTGGGGTGGCTGTGCGGAGTGCCCCCCCGGGGGGCTTGGGGAAGTGCTCCCGACTCCTCCTGCCTCGCTGGGGCGGCCTTGGGTTTAGCACCTGCAAGTCTCGCATCCTGGGCAGGCCCCTCAGTCTGGGCAAACTGGGACCGTTGGTCACTCGGCAACCCTGACCCCATCTTGGCCTCTTGCCCTCGCCCCCAAATCAGAGCTTCTCAACCCTGGGCGCCCGCATCAGCATCGTCTGGAGGAACTTCCAAAAAATGCTGCAGCCTGAGTTCCTGCCTCTGACCTGTTGGATCAGAGTCTGCGGGCAGGGGCGGAGCACAGGGCTGGGGGCGGGGGGGGGGGGGGGCGCGGTTCTCTAGAAGATTCTGATGCGCAGCCAGGATTGAGGGTTCTGGGGTCTGGGCCGAGTTCAGTGGGGGATAGATTTTTGTTATTTTTTTTTTCTTCTCAATCAGGTAGGAGGTGAGGAGGGGTGGAGAAGGACCTCTGGCCAGGGGGCTTGTGGGTCATTCATTCATTCATTCTCCTGTCATGAATCAGATGCCGTCCTGGGGCTGAGGATAGGAGGTGGGGACAGGGGCAGCCAGGACCTACGTTCCTTCCAGCGGAGGACCGGGCCCGAAGCAAGGAAGTCACCTGGATCCTTGCAGATGAAGATGCTCAACTGAGCGACATGTCCAGGGAGTCGGGATACGTGGGGCGCACCTGTTCAGATGCTGTGTTTGCTTCCTCTGGCAGACGTGACAAATTGTCACAAACTGGAGGGAGGAGGGACTTAAAATAATGAGAATTTATTCTCTTCTGGCTTAGAGGCTAGAGTCTGAAGTCAAGGTGTCGGGCGGTAGGGCGGGTTCCCCGTGGTGGCTCCGGAGGGGCTGCTCTCCCCGTTTCCGGGGGCTGCCGTGGATCCGTGGCCCCCTCCCGCTCCGTCTCCACGTGGCCTTCCCTCCTGTGTCTCTCCGTGTCACCACTTACTCTTCCCTCTCTCTGCGTCCTCTCTTCCTATGAGGACACCAGTCGCTGGATATAGCCCACCCGTGTAATCCAGGATGCTCTCATCTTTAGATGGTTAATTTCATCCACAAAAACCCCTTTTTCCAAATCAGGTCACATTCTCAGGTCCTAGGGGTTAGGATGTGGACACATGTTTTCTGGGGCGACAGTTCAATCGCCTACAGGTATGGGGTGATGGGGTGAGGGGGGAGGGAGGGAAGGCCTCCGGGGACGTGTTCTGGTGTGAATCATCCGGAAGCCAAGTCCAGGGCGAGGATGTCGGGGGGATCATGGGAAGTGCTTGCTGGGGGCTGGGAAGGGGGGGGTGAGGGACAGAATGGGCCAGTTTGAGGTGGACTCTTGTGCAGGTCACCCTGTGGGCAAGCTGGGGCTCAGTCCTGCGGGGGGGCCCCTCAGAGACCTCAGAGGTACCCGCCCACCTGGGGGGTGAGGGCGTGGGGCACTGAGATGCCAGCTCCTGAAAGTCATTGGTGGGGACCCTCCCACTCCCCCACTGGGCCTAGCAGCTTCTAAGGACAGAGGGAGCCCCCCAGGCAGAGAATGGAAGGTGCTTGCAGGCCTGGGAAACATGAAGGCTGAGAGGTCCCGGTGGGTCCCCCACTGTGGCTGCCGCAGAGGTGACACCTGAGCCACAGCCTGAAGGATATGAGGGTCATGTGACAAGTGTGCCAGAGCACGCGGAGGGCACGCCAGGCAAAGGGGACAGCAAGGTCGAGCTTCCGGAGGCGGAGACGCTGGCCCAGAAGAGCAGGGGTGTGGGGCGGCCGCAGTCCAGGGGGGAGGGCACCCCAAGCCCCATGGGGGAGTTTCCAGGGCCCGGTCCTGCAGAGTCAAGAGCTGAGATTCGCTGGTGCAGACAAGGGCAAGCCTTTGGAGCGTGCGAAGCAGGAGTCCATCGGGATCTGGTTACTGTTTGACAACAGCCTGACCCAGACCGGGAGCTGGATCGCAGGGAGCGGCTGCGGCGTGAGAAACTGAGCCGAGGAGGGCGGCCTGCCTCACCCTGCTGGTCTGGGCCTCCCTCCCTCCCCAGCTGAGGCCCTTCAGAAGGGCGTTGGGTGGCTCTGGAGATCCCATGAGAAGTCCCCTGGGCGCAGCTGGGTGAGGGCCTCCCCGCTGTGCTGGGGGCCATTGGGGAGGTTAGGGGGAGCCTGGTCCCTTGGGCAGAAGTGGCCAGGCCTGGGCCGATCAAGGTCAGGGGCAGGCCTTTCTCAAGGTCTCCGCCAGTGGCTGAGTTTTCCCAAAAGTGAATTGAGCTAAAATTATGAATCAAGGGTGCCATGTCCCGGAGGCGCGAAGCCGCAGGGAGTCAGAGAGGTGAAGACTGGGCCTTCGGGGTGCCCAGCCCTGGGGGTGGCCGGCCATCCCGTTCAGGGCTCTGGGAGGCAGGAGCTACGGCCGATTGTTCTCTGCACCCGGCCTCATGGCAGTAACTCGCCACTCGCGTCGGGCGGTGAGGAAAGTCGAACTGACCCCTGAGCCCGCAGGAGCTTGGTTTCTCCGGATGGAATCCAAGGGCGGCCATGGTTCCGTGAAAGCCCCGGATCTCAATATGCCCGGGCCCCACCTGCCAGCGGGCGCCCCGAAGATTGCTCCCTCCCTCTCTGACTCGAGCTCCTAGCAGCGCCCACAGCAAGGCCGCACGTAGCACGCGGCACTTACATGCCAAGGTGGCCCCGGGTGGGGATGGTTCTTGGCACCACTGCGTGTGGCGCCTCGAGCCACTGCTCCTCCCCGACCCCAGGTCTGGTGCTGAGTCAGACTCACCGCACTAGAACCTCAGTTCCTCCCACGTGTCCTCATTTCTGACGCCCCTGCTGCATACAGATGCTTGTTTTCACCGGCTGGGTTTGGATACCCCGGGAACCCACAAGGAGAGCCTGGGGACTCCAGAACCTGTTTCTCCCAGGGCTCCCCTGTCCGTGAGGCTGATGGGGACAAGGGCTCTGCACACCCCACCTGCCCTCAGTCCTTGCGTGACAGCCACGTCGGGGTGCACATGGATGGGGTGGACGGGTGGGTACGATCCTCCTCTGTGGCTTGTGTGGGGAGAAAGGAAGGCACTCAGCAGCCAGTGACTCACTTACGGTCATTCCGAGGGTAGTCATCCGTGGGTGGCTGATGTGGGGCAAAGGTTTGCCTTCAGGACATTCCACGGACAGGGCGGGGGGGTGGGGGGGCAGCAGGATGGACATCCCTCGGATGCCTTTCCCATCTTCATGCCTGTCAGCACCCCCGCCCCCCGCCCCGTGAGCTTTCACTCTCAGCAGTATCCCCTGTGCCTCTGCTGGAGGACAACCCCCCCACTCTGCCAGAACCCCCGTGGCCCGAGTGTGCCCAGAGCCAGAAGCACGTGTTCAGGGCAGCCCGCAGGCGGTGGTTGATGGGTGGGGGCCTCGAAATCCTCCTGCTCCCTCACCAGAGCAGACTTTCTGAGCCGCAGTTCACCTGTTATGGGCTGAATTGTGTCCCCCGGTCCCCACATTCACGTTGAATGTGATTTTACTTGGACGTAAGGTCAAGGTCACGGCCAGTGTAATTAGTCATGACGAGGTCATACTGGAATAGGGCGGACCTTCGGTCCACAACCACCGGTGTCCTTATAAAACGGGGACGTGTGGACACAGACCTGCATGTGGACAATGCGGTGTGAAGGTTGGAGCCACTTTGCCAAACATCTATCAGAGGCTGGGAGAGGGGCTCGAAGCAGATTCTCGGCCCTTTGGAGTGGGGACAGCCCTGCCAACACTTTGATCTTGGACTTCGGGCCTCCAGAACTGTGAGGGCAAAAAAAAAAAAAAACAAATTCTGTTGTCTAAACTACTGGAGTTGTGGTATTTTATTAGGGCAGCCCCAGGAAGCTAATAGACTTCCCGTGGGATCTTGCCCAACGACAGGCCTACACAGCCTCCCTCCTTGGGGACACTGCCTGAAATCTCACCTTCTCATAGGTCCTTGTCCCAGGGTTAGGTCTACTCCGGGGCAGTGGCACCTACAACAGAGGGGTTTTGGTTTTGGTTTTTTGTTGTTTTTTTTTAAGATTTTATTTATTTATTCATGAGAGATGCACAGAGAGAGGGAGAGACACAGGCGGAGGGAGAAGCAGGCTCCCTGCAGGGAGCCCGATGCGGGACTTGATCCCAGGACCCAGGGATCACACCCTGAGCGGAGGGTAAATGCTCACCCACTGAGCCGCCCGGGGAACCCCCAAACAGAGGGTTTTTAAGGAGCAACGGTGAACTTACCAGGGGCAGACAGAGAACATAAATGAGCAAATGTGTGGCTGAGTGGAGTGAACCCCATCTCCAGGGGGATGGTCCCTGCTCAGCTCCTGCCATGGGGGACACAGGCTCCGTGTTGCCTGAGCTTCCAGTTTCTCAAGAGAAACCAGAGCAGCGGGCGGCCGGTGCAGTCTGCAGAGGGTGCAGCTCTTGATCTTGGGGTTGCGGGTTTGAGTCCCGGGTTGGGGCTGGAGGTGACTTACAAACAAATAAATCTTACCGAACAAACCCAGACACGCGGATTTCAAGAGAAACAAGTTGTGACATCCCCGATTTTTTAGATATTGGCAATCGACTTCAGTTTTCTTTGTCCTTCTAATCCACCCAGATCCAACTTAAACACGTCTGGAGATCCGATGCGACCTCCACGTGGCAACCCCAGGCTGATCACTTGGCGGGGACTGTGCACCCCAGCCTCGTGTGGCCAGAGCTGTGAGCGGGACGCGGGCCCCCTGAGGTCCTGCCGCCGGTGTCCTGTGTGCACCTGCCTCAAAAGCCCTGGATGAGCCTCAGGCTCCATATGCGTAAAATGGGTACCACCTCACGTACCTGCTTACCTCCTGGACGGGTCACCAGGGGGAGGGACACGATCAGCAAACACTGTGTGCTGGTGACCACGTGGCCAAATAGTAAGTCTCAGACTCCACCCCACCAGCGCCCAGAAGTGGGTGCCCCATTTCATTCATATGGAGGAGAAGCGAGGCCGAGAGGCTAAGTGACACGCTGAGGATCCCCCCAGCAGATGAGCACCGACACTGGGCGTCACTCTCAGCGAGCTGACTGCCACCACCAAGTCTGTGCGCTTAGCCAACACACTCGGCTGCCTCTCAGGAGGCATTAAAATACTTTCCAAAGTGCTTTTGCCTCTTCTTTGTCTTCTTCTTCTTCTTTTTTTTTTTTTTTTTTTTTTTTTTGGTAAAAGGGAGGGAGGAGACGGATGGCTGCCCCTGGGCCTTTTCTTAGGGAGCCCACTCCCTCTCTCCCCACCAGCAGCCGCCTCTCCCGGGAGGAATCGAGTGTGGGCTGACCTCACCACTCAGGCTTCCTGACCGGGTTGGACTGGGGCCAGTGTGCTGGACCAAACAAGACGCCACCCTTTCTCCTCAACAGAGCATTTCCCGTAAGTAGGGCTCCCTGCCTGCTGGCTCACAGACGGGCCAGGGCCCACAGTCAGGAGGCGTTTGGGCTCCTCCCCTCCAGGGCCAGGCCATGTCTGGGCCAGTGGGGCCAGTGCTTCCCAACAACTGGGGCCTGGGCCGCTTGGTCCACACAGCCTGCACCAACCCAGTCTGTGTCTATGCTCTGTGTGTGTATGTGTGTGTGTGTGTGTCAAAAACCTAGATCCAGACCCACCCCTCCAGGTGGGAATCCAGGCTACCGTTCACCTTGATTTCAAAGTCCTCATCCATACAGTGGGCAGAGATTTCCAGGCTCGGAAAATTCCCAGAGTTGCACACTCTTCACTCACTTCTGTTGTACCGGAAACTTCTCATATATCCACAGTGTCCCCCTGGTGAGGTGGACAGAAGGGGCACCTGCTTTTATAGAAAGAATACCAGTAGAGGGTGGGGAGGAGAAAGATTGCTTAGCTAATAAAACAGTTTAGAATCATGGAAAGTGATAGAAAGAGGATGAGACATGTCTAGGCCCCAGGCCCTAGACGGGCTGAGCGATTAGGTGAGACATGAGCCATGAGTTAGGGAAGGCCTCTTGGAGACAGACCTCATATTTTCAATCCTGAAAAATCCTGGCAGGGAAAACGGCAGCTGTGAAGGTCCTGAGGTAGGAAGAGGATTGAGAGTTTCTGGAAATCTTAGAGTCTGGCCAGGGTTATCAGAACATGAGGAGTGACAGGTGAGGCGGGAAAAGGTCTGCAGGTCCCCTCCCAACAGGGCCCAGTGGGGGCATGGTGGTGGAAACTGTCTTCTCTAGTGGAGGGCAACCCAACTGGACTTCCAGCTGCTGGGGGAGAGACCCAGCGTTATGATGTCCCCAGCACTGGACCCGGGGGAGGGACTCGTCAAGCTCCCACTGCTCCAAGAGGAGGCCAGAGCATGAGATGGGTGAGAGCCGCTGCCCGCTTTCCAGCTTCTGGACCACAAGGCCAAGCCTGGCTGTGGACCTCCCATCCCCGTCCTTGGTCCTAGTCCCGGAGCGACAGCCTGAGTGCTGACTCCTCCACGGAGTGGCCAGATGGCAGGTGCCTCGGGCGGCCAGTCAGTCACATCAGAGCTTGGCTGTCCCTCTCGCCTCACAGTCTGGAACATCCCCTCTTAGGGAAAGGAGGGGAGGGGGTGCCAGGCTGTCTGAAATAAAGACCTCCCCTTCCAGACAAGGGCAGACCAGAGTAGGAAGCAAGCTCCTGGCATGGATGGAAGCTTCATGGGGCTTCAGAGAAGGAGGCGTCAGCAGGGAGAGTGTGCGGAGGAGGCAAGGACAGTCAGAGCCCAGATCTCCACGCAGGGCACTCGACATGGATCAACCCATTACTCCCATGGGCCGCACTCCCCGCCGGCCCTAAGACCTGCCCGCCTGGCACCTGCCAGTGGCCCTGCCATTCCTCCTCAGGCAGGGCTCAGGGTCTCACAAAATGAGCCAATAGAAGGGAGCCCGCTGACATGCACCTGGAGGGAAACAGCAAATCAGTTCTTAGGGTAAGTATATCCCAGGCAACATTTGGGATATACCTATGCTTGAGAAAGGCTCAGTCGTTTACCTCAAATTCACATTTACCTGGGGTCCTGTATTTCGCCTGGCAGCCCTGTGCCTCCAGGCCAGGGTGCACCCAGGCTCAGGAGGCCCCAAGGCTCCCACCCTGGTGCCCAGGCAGCTGTCCCCATGCCTCTCCCCTTCCTGCCTCCCCCAGATGCTCCTGCCCACCGCACAGGGCTCCTCCCACCTGCCATGGCCTCTGGCTGCTAGGCTGGCAGCCTGGGCAGTGTGCCTCCCGTGGGCTGTCCCTGGGGGTCCCCCCTCCGCACCCCCGTCTGCCTTGTTGGGGGCAGAGGTGCCCGGAGTGACTCCTGGATTCCTACCAGACAGAGTCAGCTGCGCCTGGACCTCTGTGACATGGGGCGAGATGGGCCGCCCTGCGCACTCGCTGGTCCTTCGTGCCCTCACTCGCCCACTCTCCTACTCCCCGCGATGCACTGGTCCAGGCGTCGGGGGACAGCCCTCAGGAGACACATAGGGTGCCTGCCCCCCTGGACCAACCTTCTAGCCGTAGATAGACAAAAACAACCGATTAAAAAAGAAGTCACAAGAGCTTTGGGGTTAAGTGCTCCAAATGCCCCCAAACAAAGCTGCTTTGTCCAATGTGGGGGCCACGGATCATCACCGAGCCCCTCAGAAGGGTGAGGCCAAGTGGAGAGGATTTATCCGGGTGACCTGCACACCCGGCTTGAAAGTCCTCCAGGAAATCGGGATGTAAACTATCTTTTTCGTAATTTCTTAATTGCTTACATGTTAAGATGATCGTTTGGGATACAATGGGTTCAAGAAAAGCACAATTAAAATCAATTTCCTCTGTTTTCTTTTTACTTTTTTGGATTTAAAATGACATGTGTTGTTCACATGACATTTATTTTTTAATTTTTGAATTTTTTTAAGACTTTATTTATTCATGAAAGACAGAGAGAGAGACAGGCAGACACACAGGCAGAGGGAGAAGCAGGCTCCATGCAGGGAGCCGGATGTGGGACTCGATCCCAGGACCCCAGGATCACGCCTGTGACGGTAGACACTCAACCACTGAGCCATCCATGCATCTCCATTTCTTTAAAACAAACAAACAAATAAAAAAAAACAAAGTTCCATGCCCATGGTGGAGCACAGCATGGGGCTTGAACTCACATTTCTGAGATTAAGACCTGAGCTGAAATCACAGTTAAGTGAGACATTTAACTGACTGAGCCACCCGGGTACCCCTTACATGACATTTCTATTGCTCGGGGTAAGTAGGGGGGAAATTGAAATAAGAACAAAAGGTTGCTGTAAACCAAGCCTCAATATCCAAAAACAATTTTATGCAGGAATTTAAACAGCTATAAAGTAAACAGCATAATAAGCCCCAACCTGGGGGCACCTGGGTGGCTCAGGGGTTGAGTGTCTGCCTTCAGCTTAGGGCCTGGTCCAGGAGTCTCAGGATCGAGTCCCACATCAGGCTGCTTCTCCTCTGCCTTTGTCTCCGCCTCTCTCTCTGTGCCTCTCATGAATGAATGAATGAATGAATAAATAAATAAGTAAAAAGTTAAACAACAACAAAAAAATAAACCCCAACTTGTTCTGATCCAAAATTCTCAACTCGTACAGCCTGTCTTTGGGCATTGATACACACCCTACTTCCCCCCTTCTGTATGATTTTTAAAGATTTTATTTATTTGTTTGTTTATTGAGCACAAATGAGGGGAGGGGCAAAGGGAGAGGGAGAGAATCTCAAGAAGACTCTGTGCTAAGCCTGGAGCCCTACTTGGGGCCTGATCCCGTGACCCTGAGACTATGACCTCAGCCAAAATCAAGAGTTGGAGACTCAACCGACAGAGCCACCCAGGCGCCCCACCGCAAACCCCTATGGCAATCTTGAAGCGAGCCCCAACATCTTATCTTTTCAGGTCAAGGGACTCTTTTTGGAAAACAAAGCTGCAAGCGACTCCACTTCTAGGCATGTGCCGGAGAGAACTGAACCCGTGTTCGCCCAAAGGGGAACAGGAGTGTCAGAGTGGCATTATTCCCACTCACGTCCACCAGCCGACGAAGGGCTAAACCAAGGGCCCTAGCTCCCTCCAAGCAGGTGTACGGCCATACAGAGGAACGAAGCCCTGACACCTGCTACGAGACAGAGGAACCTCGCAAACACGAGGCTCAGAGAAGGAGCCAGAGCAGAAGACCACATGGTGGAAGATTCCACTTCTACGGGATGTCCAGAACAGGCAAATCCACGGAGGCCGAAAGCAGACGAGTGGTCCCCAGGGGCTGGGGTGGGGGATGAGGGGTGACTGATATTTATATAATCATTCCTTTTTGGGGTCATGAGAATGTTCTGGAGCTGGATACAGGTGATGGTCGCACCCCTTTGTGAATCTGCTAAAACCACCATAGTGTCACCATAGTGTCATAGTTTGAAAGAGTGAATTTTATGGCGTGTGAATTTTATCTCAGCCTTTAAAAGCCTGCAACATCATCATTATGCCTTAAAACAATGGCTCATTATCCTTAGCGTTAGGCGGATTGCCCCGAACCCCTTCAGGGCCCATCCCTTAATTGTCCCAGAAATACTTTTACTGCCCGTGGCTGTTTGAATCCCGTCCTAGTAAGGGATCAAGGCATGGGGGGACTGCCCTCAGGAGGGCTGTGTGTGATCAACCCCTGGATAAATCTCTTTAAACCAGAAGGTTCTTCTTCCCAGCTGTTTTCTTGAAACATGTTTGTGGAGGGACCCAGGCCCTCTGCCCTCTGCAGGTTCCCACGGTCTGTGTTCTGTTGCAACCCTGGGGTGGAGGACCCCGCATCCTCAGCCTGCCTGGCACCCAGGCGGGCCACCCCATTCCCGCCCCAGGGGCAGCTGGTGAGACCGCAGACATCTCACTGCAGAGCTGGGGCGGGGGCAGAGCGGGTGCTGGGTGAACGGGAAGGGCTAGGCCTTATCTGTAAACCGTTTGCTGAGTGAATGGGGGCGGCTGCCTGAGACCAGGAGGTCCCCAACAAACAAGACCCTTGCCAGGCCCTTACCTTTCCACTGAGCGGGGATTGGCCAGAGCGCCACCACCACTGCCCCCCGCCCCCCGCACTGTCCCTGGGGGCTGTGCTTGGCCTTGTGCAGAGGTAGGGACTGGAGAGCTGGGCCTCTGTCCTCATCCAGGGGTCTTCCACCTTCACCCTCCCCTCAGGTGGCCCCTGAACGCCCATCCTGGTCCCCTCCGCCACATTCTACCCAGGGCTTGCCCTGCTCAGGGCCTTTGCACCTGCTGTTTGCTCGGCGTCCATGCTCCCCCAGCACCCACACCCATGTGCATGAGCTGAAAATGTAAATGACCCCGCAAAGCCCCTACTATCTCTATGCCTTTGTTCTCTCTCTCTCTTTCTTTTTGTTTTTAAGATTTTATTTATTTATTCATGAGAGACACAGAGCGAGAGGCAGAGACACAGGCAGAGGGAGAAGCAGGCTCCCCGCAAGGAGTCCAACGTGGGACTCGATCCCGGGACTCTGGGATCACGACCTGAGCCAAAGGCAGGTGCTCAACCACTGAGCCCCCCAGGGATCCCTCCTTTGTTCTCTTCTTGACAGACCTTTAACATCTTCTGTAATTCTTTTCTTTTTTTCTTTTTTTGTCAGTTTGGTAATTAATTTTTTTTTAAGATTTTATTTTTTTGAGAGAGAGAGCGCATGCATGTGAGAGGGGAGAGGTGGGAGGGGTGTGGAAAGGTAGAAGCAGACTCAGCTCTGAGCTCACCCCCATGGGGCTCTTGATTCTACGACCCTGAGATCAGGCTCCAAGGCGAAATCCAGAGTCAGCCGCCCAACTCACTGAGCCACCCAGGTGCCCTCAGCTTTGGTAATTCTTATTTCTCTCTTAAGTGGAATCTCGGCTTGCTGAGGGCAGGGCCTGGTGTCTGGATTCAGCAGAGTCGGTGGCTGAGTCCCCGCGAGTGTGCAGGGCCGCCCATCTCGCCCCATGTCACGGAGGTCCAGGCGCAGCTGACTCTGTCTGGTAGGAATCCAGGAGTCACTCCGGGCACCTCTGCCCCCAACAAGGCAGACGGGGGTGCAGAGGGGGGACCCCCAGGGACAGCCCACGGGAGGCACACTGCCCAGGCTGCCAGCCTAGCAGCCAGAGGCCATGGCAGGTGGGAGGAGCCCTGTGCGGTGGGCGGAGCATCTGGGGGAGGCAGGAAGGGGAGAGGCATGGGGACAGCTGCCTGGGCACCAGGGTGGGAGCCTTGGGGCCTCCTGAGCCTGGGTGCACCCTGGCCTGGAGGCACAGGGCTGCCAGGCGAAATACAGGACCCCAGGTAAATGTGAATTTGAGGTAAACGACTGAGCCTTTCTCAAGCATAGGTATATCCCAAATGTTGCCTGGGATATACTTACCCTAAGAACTGATTTGCTGTTTCCCTCCAGGTGCATGTCAGCGGGCTCCCTTCTATTGGCTCATTTTGTGAGACCCTGAGCCCTGCCTGAGGAGGAATGGCAGGGCCACTGGCAGGTCTTAGGGCCGGCCCACGGCAATGCAGGCCTGAGGATGACAGGCCTGGAAGCTGCAGCTTTTGCCCTGATGTGGGGGGACAGTGCAGCTCAGGAGCTCTTTCCAGCCTCGGATATGCCCCCCTGCGCCTGCTGTCCTTCTCCTATAGGATAAGGATCGGAGCAGTCCAGCCAGGCTGACCCCGTCCTCCCCTTGCTCCTGGTTCCAGTGTTCAGCCACGGCAGTTCACACCCAAGCCCCTACTTTCTGGGACTCCTCGGGTCCCAAGCTCGTCCTCTGTCCCAGCTGTCACTTGTCCCGGCTAAACAGTGTTTGGGAAATGGCCACGCTGGATGTGCAGTGCCTGTTCCCCCATTAAGACAGATGCCTCTCAGTGGAACAAGTGACTGGCACGGGGTTCACACCCTGTGTGTGGCCCAGCCCCATGGAAGGGGTGTTCCTCAGATCCCAGGGCCCTCTGCTGATGATCAAAGTCAATCTCCAGAGCTGCTGTTTCCGGAGGCCCAGCTCTGAGGAGGGCCTTCCACCTGTGTTTTCTCCGGGTCTTGCATCATCCCTAATGATGAGGGTGAGGGGAGGTGTGACCCCATTTTACAGATGTGGAGATCGAGGCCGGGGACATGAAGTCCCCTGCCCAAGGCCACCCAGACAGGAAGTGGTGGAGCATGTTCCCAGTCGGGCCTGCCCAATTCCAGATGTTGGCCTCCAGGGGCCACCTGGACTCCAGTGGCTGCTGGAGCCTGGAGTCCCTTTCCTTGGGAGCCAGGGATCAGAGATGAGCCTGCTCTTTCAGACTGCTCCCCACACTCCTCCTGAGCCAGGACCAGCAGAAGGCGACTTGTGTCAGGACCCTAGTGGCCATATTTAGTGGCACCAGCGTGAAGGGGAAAGTCAGTATTTCCCCAAGGTCTCTGTGCTCAGGAATTCCCCAGAGAGAGACTGACACACACACTCTCTCTCCCTCTCTCCATATATATATATATATATATATAAAGATTTTATTTATTTATTCATGAAAGTAACAGAGGCAGAGGGAGAAGCAGGCTCCTGGGTTGATCTCAGGACCCCAAGATCACGACCTGAGCCACCCAGGTGCCCCTCCCCAGAGCCCATATTAAAAGCAGATTCCTAGGCCCTGGCCCTGGGGATTCAGAAGGCCTAGAGCGGGGCCCTGGAATCTGCCTGTTAACCAGCAGCCTCAGGTAAATCCACTGTAGCTGATTTCAAAGCCAATGATGAATTCTTTGCAGAAGCGATGGGTTCTCTGCCCACGCTCCCAGTTCTCCTGGCCGACTCTGCAGAGGGCCAGCTGGGCATATATCCAGGGGGAGCACTTTCTCCTGGGGAGGGAAAGCCTAGGCCCTGGGTCTGGCCCTGGCATCTTCATCCTTAGCCTGTCCCCTGATGTGGTCAGGAAGGGGGAGTGTGGCATGACGTTGTGTTTGTGGGGTGACTTCTACACGGTGGGGCCATGGCTGTTTCTCGAGGCATCCCCAACCTGATGGGCAAGAATGACAGTTTGTCCCTAGGTGGGGTTTCCAAGGGGGTTTTCCTACCTTCTCACCCCTTGGGGACTCTGAGCCCAGACTTAGCAGCTAGCAACAGCTGGTGACTTTCAGGGTTGTAGGAAAAGCCCCTAAATATTTTGCAACGGCTTTTCACCTCCACCTGCCCTCCCTTGAGTATCCCAGGCAGCTGGGGACTCGCGGGGTAGGGGATGCTTAGGGTCCTCTAGCCACTCAGCGTGACCCTCTCCTGTGCCTGGAGCCAACTTTGGGCTGGAAGACACAACAGGCCTTTCTAGAAACCCGAATTCAGTAATGTAAGTCCTTATGGTTCAGAGGGCGGTGCAGAGGCCCACAGTATCAGCATCACCTGGGAGCTTGTTAGAGAGACGCATTGCAGGCCAGCCCAGAGCTGCTGACCCCTCAGGATGGCATTCTGTCCCCAGGAGAAAGTATCCTCCCCCCACACACCTGCCAGGCCCTTTGTTGGGTCAGGTGAGCGGGGGAGGGAAGCGGTCCTCACCCAGGGATCAGAGCTCAGGCAGCTGTGCTTCCTACTGCTCCCCCTGGGCACACCCCAGGCCACTTGTCCTTTCAGGGGGCCAGCAGTGAAGGGGTTGTGTCAGGAGCTTGTGGACCAGTGGTCCTTTTACAGGTCACCAGGGATGGGGGAAAGGCCCGCATTGCCCGTGTCGGGTGGGCAAAGGCAGGACCAGGGGCCTCAGCATCTAGACTTTCAGCCCTCTGCTCCTGGGGGGCGGGGGGTCAGGACAGGGAGGGCCGTGACCTTGTCGGGGGCCAGGAAAGACTTTCAGGTGGCAAACCTTCTTTCCTGGGAGATACTCAGGGAGCTCTCGCCGTCCAGAACGACTATCAGAACTGCCCATGATATTTATTTTTGTGCTCAGTATGTGTTGGCGCCCGGATGAGGGAAGATCTCGCTGTGGTCAGCGGACTCACCTGTTTGTTTTTTTAATTTAATTTAATTTGTTTTTTTTTTTCCGACTCACCGGTTAAAAGCAGGTGCCTCAGCCTGCACCCAGGCCTTCCCAATCTCCAGGGCTGGGCCTGGGAATCTGCTTTTAATCAGGGCCCAGAGAGGGGTGATTTCCTCCCACTCAGAGACTTTGGGGAAACACTGGCCTTCTGCAAACCCTAAATGAGGCTGCCCAACACCGACATTCATTCCCTGGTTCGCTCACCCATCCAATTATGGGACATCCAGCTCATTCACGGGCCCACCCCCTCTGTTCCCCCAGGGCCACCGTCCCCATCCCCGAGTGCACCTACCTAATCGTCCCCTCCTGGGCGCGCTCGGTCTTCGCCCCGCATCCCTCCACTCTGGGCATCCGCTGTCTCCCTCCTCCCTCCGGGGGTCCCCAGCGAGCCAAGCCCCGCCCCCGCCCGCCCCAGCCCAGCTCCCCAGCCCGCGACTGCGCTCTGGGCCCCGCGCGCCCCGCCCCCACCCGGGACCTGCTCCGCGGGGCGTCGCCTCGGACCCCGCGCCCCGCACCCTCGGGGGACCGGCCCCTCGGCTGGGGGCTCCAGGTGCGCTCCGGGGAGGATGAAGCAGGTAGGGCCGCGGGGATGCTGGGGGCTGGAGGATGGAGGAGAGGACGGGAGGAGGCTGCTGGGGCGCCCGGGGGAGGGGAGGGGAAGGGAGGAGGAGGGATGCACGAGCCCCGGCCTGGGCTGGGCCGCACCCCAAATGCGCAGGAGGCCTCGGATTGCAGCCGTGGGGGAGGGGCCCGGCCGGCAGAGCTGGTGGGGGTGGGGATGCGCAGCGCCCGCCACCTGCCTTTGGTGTCCCCCAGGCGCTGGTGGACGATACTGAGGACGTGTCCCTGGACTTTGGCAATGAAGACGAGCTGGCCTTTCGGAAAGCCAAGATCAGGTACGTAGGACCTGGCATGTGGCAAGCATCCTCCAGGGCTGCAAATTCGCTCGCTCACATTCACTCACCCACTCATTCATTCCTTCCCAATGTGTTGAGCGCCTGGTGTGTGCCAGGCGTGGGGCTAGGGACACACCCTGGACAGATCAGACATGGTCCTTGCCCTCCTGGCACCTGCAGTCCAGCCTGCAGGGGACTAACCGTGAGCAGACAAAGATGGTCATGGGATCGTTACAGCGGGAGATGATTTGGGAAGGAAATAAGCGGGTGGTGACAGAAGGTGATGTGAAGGGCCCTGGCCCCGAGTGCAAGCGAGGAGGGCTTCTGGGAGGAGGCTGCATTTGCACTGAGACCTGAATGAGGAGAAGCAGCCAGCCATGGGAGACTCTGGAAGAAGAATGTTCTAAGCAGAAGAATAACAGGTGCAGAGGCCCCAGGGCTGTGTTGGAAGGTCAGAGAAAGGCCCCTGTGTCTGGATGGTAGTGGAGGAAGGGAGAGGGGTTGGCAGGGAGGCTGGGGAGCTGGACAAGAACTTCCATTCTTATTCTAATCCTCGCTTCAGCACCAGACAGATGTAACGTCCTGAGCTAAGTCCCTTGCTACCAGAGACATCCCGCACCCCTGGAGGCAGCAGGACTAGGTGTGAGGAATGACCCACAGACACCAGGGCTGACGACCCGGGCACCTCCATCTAGAAACACCTGCCTTGGGCACCCTTACCATCTCTCCTTCCCGCCCTCAGAGCCAGCAGGGTGGGGGGGCCTCCCCTAAACGCCATTCCTTTCCGATGCTCTGATCCAAATCCAATAAACCCCAGGTTGGAACAGGACTGTAGGAGTGTCCTCGGGCCACTGTAACAAATGACTAGAAACGTGTTGGCCTAGAAACAGCAGATGTGTATCCTCTCGCAGCGTTGTGAGCAAAAGATTCACAGCAGCCGTTGTGTCAGTTTCGAAAAGGAATGACAACGTTATTATTAACGTTAATGACATTAATGACATTATTATTAACGTTAATTAACGTATTGAAACCTAACAGAGCCAGGAGAGGCGGGGAATCCGTGCAGGTAACAGTGGGCGAGACCCGAGACTACGGCGGAGTTACATCAGGTCAGATGTTTACAACCTCGGCCTCACCAGCTGGGAAGCCCCTTGGAGAAGCCGGGCTGGAGGTCTGGGCAGAGCATCCTCCTCTCAGCTGACACTTCAGCTGACCCTCCCCATAAGGGCCGAATTTATAGGGCAAATGATGGGGTCTGAAGTTAGACATTTGTTCTCCTACATGCAGTTTGGAGCGAGCTGCATTTCCATGTTATCAGGCTTTTACATTTTCAAGGAGCCCGGGCTTCGTGTGCCCACCTCCCCTCCCCGATTCCGGATTCCATTGCGGGAGGGTCCAGGAGCAGAAGGGGGTGTGAGACAAGATTGGTAGCCCTTGGCATCCCAAACAACTGGGCTCCCGAGGTCATCCATGCAGCACGAGCCTCACGAACAACATTCCTTAGCCTGCCTGCCTACCCGCAGGTCCCAGCTGTGCAGGGCAAATCACAGAAACACCTGTCTATCCAGAACACACAGTTCTGGAGGCCAGAAGTCCAAAATCAGCCTCCCTGGGCCAAAAAAAGCATCAGCCTGGCCACACCCTGCTGGAGACTCGGGGGGACCATCTGTCCCTTCCAGTGGATGCCGGCTGGGGCCCCTTCCCCATCTTCACGGCCCGCGTTGTGACATTTTACAATCTCTCTGCCCCATCTTCACGCTGCCTTTTCTCTGTCAGGTGTCCCTCTGTCTTCCTCTGCTAGGGGGGCTTGTGAGGGCATTTAGGACCCATCAGGATAATCCTGGAGAATCTTCCTGTCTCAAGATCCTTTACTGAATCACCCGTGCAGAGTCTCTTTTGCCATGTATAGTGACGCTCACAGGTTCCAGGGTTAGGACCTGGATATTTGGGTGGCAGGGTGGGAGGACATTATTCAGCCTGCTGTAATGATCAATGACTGTCATTCTAAGACCATGTAAGAGAACTGGAATCCTGGGGAAACTCTTAGAGTTTCAGGCTGGGGCTGGGCATACGGGACACACACCGGTCCGTTACGGAGCTGTCCAGCGTAGAGCAAGCATGGTCAGCCTCAACGCTGCCGACATTCTGGGCCGGATGATTCTTTGCCGTGGGGGTTTGTCCTGTGCACTGTAGGATGTTAGCAGTGTTCCTGGCCTCTACCCTGGGTGCCAGTAGCACCTCGCTAATAATGAATCCAGGCACTGCAGGTGACCCCCAGGAGGGGCGGGCAAACTTGCCCCTCGTTGAAAATTGTTGGTATGGCTGTAATGGGTGTAGGCATGCCCATGGCTGTTATGACTCCGTGTTTTAAATGCTGTGATTGGCAAAAGCTTGGGCACTTATCCTGGTTCGGGGAGAAGTGACAGTGGAGACCTGAAGCGTGGGTAGGAGTTAGCCAAGCAAGAAAGACAGGAAGGGTATGACATGCAATGGTTTAGAGGTGAGAGCATGAGTTTAGGTTGTTGAGAGTGGTTCACTGTGGCTCAAGACCAGGGATGCTGGGGAGTGGTCTGAGCAGAGGCTGGGGCCAGACCCTGAAGGGCTCATAAGTGAAGTTGTAGAGCTCCACTGTCCACTAGAACTTTCTGTGAAGATGGGAATGTGCTCTATCTACACCATCCAGTATGGTAATCACTGGCCACATGCGGCTCTTGAGCCATTGATATGTAATGAGTGTGAACTTTGGGCAGAACTTTGGATATTTAATTTAAATTTAAGTAGCCATGTGTGGCTAGCATATTGGATAGTGCAGCTCTAGAGTTTGGTCACCACGGTAGAGCACAGGACGGAGAATGGATGGTACACCCAGATGGAAGCAGGGGGCAGAAGCTGGAAGCATGGACAACGGTGCTGGCAGGGGTGATAGAGGGAAGTGGGGGTGTCCAGAGGCACATAGAGAATAGAATCAGCTGGCCTTGGTGATGGTCGAGATGTGGGGTGGGGACAGGGACAGGGACAAGTCAATGGTGACACCCAGGTTTCTGGCCTAGTGATCCCAGTAAAGGAGCACTTCTGGGGTCACAGATGTTGGGCTCAGGAAGTCCTTATTGGGTTGTGCTGGAATGGCTAAGAGCCAGGTTTGGTAGGCAGCTGAAGACAGAGGCTGGGAGCTCAGGGGATCTTCGGGGCAGCATTCTGAAGCCTGAGAGGCAGCAGCTTCCAGCCCCCTGTGTGCCTCAGAGCCACCAATCCCGGAATCCTCCGATGCACCTTCTGTAGATTTCTGGGCACAGCCCTGTGCCTACTTTACCAGATCCACAAGAGATGGGCCTGGGAGTATGAATTTAAAATAACATCCTGGGATGCCTGGGTGGCTCAGTGGTTGAGCATCTGCCTTCAGCTCAGGGCATGATCCTAGGGTTCCGGGATCGAGTCCCACTCCCACATCGGGCTCCCTGCAGGGAGCCTGCTTCTCCCTCTGCCTGTGTCTCTGTGTCTCTCATGAATAAATAAATAAAATCTTAAAATTTTAAAAAAATAAAATAATATCTTTCCTTGACTCTGATGCTCAAGAATATAGAGATGACTCTAAAATCCTGAGGATAAATGAGCCCCCCAGATAGCAGGGTGGAAAGGGAGTTCTTAATCAGGTCAATGAATGCGCTTCAGGGGAGTCCAGGATCCCCCTAAAAACTATCATCTAAGTCTCACATGCGTGTTGCTTTAGGAAAAGGACTCAGACCTCTATTAGATTGCCAAACGGGTCCATGATCCAAAAAAAGTTAAGAGTCACTAATATAAGGCAAGAATTATTATTTTGAAATTCCTGTTGGAATTTCCTGAAATAGGGGCCTGACTGACTGTGAAGGGCCATCTAACAGGAGTCCAGGATATCGGGGTCATCTCTTCTGTTACCACTTGCTGGTTTTGTGGTTTTAGAAAGGTCACCTTGCCTTGCTGAGCCTCCATTAGCCTGTGTGTAAAATGGGGATAATTGTACCAGCCTGACCTTACTGCATGTTGTTGTTGTTGTTTTAAGATTTTATTTATTTATTCATGAGAAACACAGAGAGCGAGAGGCAGAGACATAGGCAGAGGGAGAAGCAGGCTCTATGCAGGGAACCTGATGTGGGATTCGATCCTGGGACTCCAGGATCACGCCCTGGGCCGAAGGCAGGCGCCAAACCAGTGAGCCCCCCAGGGATCCCCTACCACATGTTTTTTATGAAGTTTGTTCAGCAAATATTTATCCAGCATCTGCTGGGTACCAGGTGCTGGGCCAAGCCCTAGGTTAAAGACCAGAGCTGGTCCTCCCCTTCCTGTCCCCAGTTCTAGGTCAGCAAGGCGCAGTATTGTAGTAGTGGCTCTTAGGGAAGGGCACCTGGCAGGATCAGGGGAGGATGGGACCCTGCAGCACACCTGGGCAGGTGGAGGAGCTGTTAGCTATGCTGTGTGTGTGCACGCGCACGCACGTGTGTTCCCCACTGGCTACCTTTTCCTGTTTCTTTTTTTTTTTTTTCAATTTTATTGTGGGAAAAACCCACAATCTGAAAGTTACCAATATAACCACTCTTAAGTATACAGTTCAGTAGCACTGAGTGCTATTTATGTTGTGATGAAACAGATCTCTAGAACTTTCTCAGTTTGCAAATCTGAAATTCTCGTACCCATTAAACAACTCCCCATTTCCTCCTCCCCAGCCCCTGGCAACCATCGTTCTTTTTGTCCCTATGAATGTGACAACTTTCACATTCACTTACCTCATGTAAGTGGAGTCATATAGATTTGGTGTCTGGCTTATTTCAGTTCCCCTAACGTCCTTTTTAAAGGGTGAGTAGTGGTCCATCGTACGGACGTACCAACTCATCATGTCCTTCCGTTCATCTATCGGTGGATGCTGACTTGCTTCCATGTTTTAGCTCTTGTGAATAGTACCGCAAAGAACACGGATGTGCAGATCTATCTTCAAGACCCTGCTTTCAGTATATACCCAGAAGTGGAATCGCTGGGTCCCATAGTAATTCTAATTTTTTGAGGCATTTTCATGCTATTTTCCATAACCCTTGTACCATTTTACAAGTGATGTGCAGTGCTCTAGTGCCCTGCCAGTGATGTGCAGGGCTCTAATTACTCCACATCTCCACTGGCACTTGTTATTCCCTAGATTTTTCACAGGAGCCATCCTGATGGACGTGAGGCAATATCTCATTGTGGTGGCGATTGACGTTTCCCCACTGATTGTTGGTGGTGAGCATCATCTTGTGTGCTTATTGGCCATTTGTACATCTTTTGAGAAATGTCCATTCAAGTCCTTTGCCCATTTCTAAACCGGGTTACTGGATTTTTTACCATCAAGCTGTAGGACTTCTTTATGTAGTCTGCGTATTAACCCCTTATGAGAAACACAATTTGCAGATAGTCTCTCCTTTTCCATAGGTTGCCTTTCTTTATCAATTGTGTCCTCTGTTGCACAAAAGTGGTTTAGTTTGAAGTAGTTCTACTTGTCTATTTATACTTTACTTATTGTTGCTTTTGGTGCCATATTGCATTGGGCGTGTTTTAAATTGGAAATATAACTTAATATTGTAAACCACCATTTCCAAGAATGCAGCTCAGTGTGGGTTTTAGTATATTATCAGGATTGTGCAACCATGACCACTGTCTAGTTCCAGAAGTTTTCATCACCCCAGATGGAAGCGCTGTGCCTATTCAGCAGTTGTTCTTCCCACATCGCCACCCCGGCCTGCTGGCAACCACCAATCAGTGTCCCTACCAATGTGCCTGTTCTGGAAATTCTATAGAGTTGGAATCATACAGTGTGTGGCCCTTTGGCTTCTCTCACTGAGCATCATGCTTCTAGGTTTGTCCATGTTTTGACATTTCTTCATTCCTTTTTAAGGCTGAATAGTGTTTCATCGTATGGCTAGAGCACATCTAGTTTATCCATTTGTAATTGATGGATATTTGCATTATTTCTACTTGTTGGTTCTTATGAGAAGCGCTGGGCACCTGCATGGTGCAGTGGCTGAGCGTCTGCCTTCGGCCCAGGGCATGATCCCGGGGTCCTGGGATCGAGCCCTGCATCGGGCTCCCTGCAGGGAGCCTGCTTCTCCCTCTGTCTGTGTCTCTGCCTCTCTCTGTGTGTCTCTCAGGAATAAATAAATAAAATCTTTAAAAAGAAAAGTGTTGCCATGAACATCCGTGTACAAATTTTCCTGTGAGCTTGTGTTTCCAGTTCTCTCTGCCATTAACCTAGGAGGGAAGTGGCTGAACCATATAATAAACTCTATGTTTTAGGCATGCTGTGCTGCAGACCAACTTTTAGTGAGTACTCTGGGCTCCCAGGTACCTCACGGAGTAGAAGGAGCTTGGACTCGAGATCAGAGAGACCCAGGTTTGGGTCCTGGTTCTACCATTCTCCAGCCAACTAACTGTGGTTAAGGGTTCAATTTAGCAGACAGCCTCACAAGACACAAAGAGGCTTTTAAAAAAAAGTATTTATTTATTTGAAAGAGAGATAGAGGGAGATAGACAGAGGGAGAGGGAGGGGGAGAAGCGGGCTCCCACTGAGCAGAGAGCCTGTCATGGGGCTCGATCCCAGGACCCTGAGATCATGACCTGAGATGAAGGTAGATGCTTCACTGACTGAGTCGCGCAGGGGCCCCTCACAGGCAGGCTTTCTGACAAAACTACATGGATTCGGGATCCTATGGAAGGAGATGCAGGCCAGTGACACCGCGTCTTTGTCCTGTCGGGAGATCCACAGTTTCTTGTGCCTGCCACCTGCATGGGCCATATTGGGGTGCCGGGTGCATCAGCCAAAGTGCTGTGAGTCATCTAGAAGCTTTGGCTTCCCTTTCTCACCAGCCTTTTCTATGATTCTCTTTTCTATGTTCACTGAGGTCCAGTTCCTCTGCAGCCCAGGGGCAGTTCCATGCTAGGAGCCGGCAGGTGCAACATTGCCCTGGGAGACCCAGATCATTCCCACGCAGGCCTGATGTTAGTCACGTACTCCCAGTGACCTTGAACAGATCAAAGCACCTTCTGGATCTCCTATTGTCTCAGCTGTAACATGGGGATGATGTTGGCTCCCTCATAAGGTTGCATAAAGAGGACTAGATGAGGTGACAAATGCATATAACTGGCTGGGCGGGACCCCTGACACCTTGTGTGGGCTCCATGAACGGTACCTCCTATCTGCCTTCTGGTGACTTCTGTGTCTTGCTACTGTGGGCAGGGCCGGGGTGGAGGCAGGTTCTCAATTGGAACAGGAGGTCACAAGGGAGCTGGAGACTCTCCTCTTGTAAGTTTTGTTTATACTTCCAAGGTACTGTCTTTACAAAATTCATTTAGACCCAAAGGCCATGGGATCCAGTGGCCTCCCACTCAGAGTAGGATGGTTTCCTCCTACCGTGGGCAGAGTTCTTAGATCTGATTTTGGTCTTAATTATCAAGGCTGGTGGGTTGGTGGGTCCGTGTTCCATGGCTGGTCCTCATCCACCCCCTGCAAATCCCTGATGGGCTCATCACGCAGAGTAATGTTCTGTCTCTCAAGAAGTCTCTCTCTTCCCATGCTGGATGCAAAAGCTGTTCCTCAAAAATGAGCCATAGATGAAATCGTTGGCTTGTTTGAGGGGAAGTTATAGTGAATGGAAAGTAGTACGAGCAGTAACAAAGACTTAACCAGCACGTACTATGCTGTTTTGAGCGTCAGAGTTAGAATGATGTGTTTAATCTGTGTTGCAAACCTGTGAAGTGGATACTGTGGGTTTTTTTAGTTGTTTGAAGATTCAATAAACTGATAGAGTTGAGTGACTGGCTCAAGGCCACACCACTACGAGGCTGCAGGATGGGGATTTGAACCCTTAGAGTCTGAGTCTTGTGTTACACTCTGCTTAGGAGGCCAGATGCTCACGTAGGGAGGGATACTCAGAGATGAGCCGTGGGAGCAGCATGTTCAGGGCTTTCATCTTACGCTTACTCTGGGGAATACTTTACATTTTCCCTGTGTCCGTGAGAGTGCAGAATTGTTCCCAATTTTTAGAGTGGCTCTTCTTTTCTTTCATTCTTTTTTTTAAAAAAAATATTTTATTTATTCCTGAGAGACACAGAGAGAGAGGCAGAGACATAGGGAGAAGCAAGCTCCCCTGTGGGGAGCCCAATACGGGACCCAATCTCCAGACCCTGGGATCATGCCCTGAGCCAAAGGCAGACGCTCAACCCCTGAGCCACCAAGGGTCTCTCTTTTCTTTTTTTTAAAAGTAGTCTCCATGCCCAGTGTGGACCCCAACTCAGGGCTTGAACCCACACCCCTGAGAGCAAGAGCTGAGCTAAGATCAAGAGTCGGATGTTTAACCGACTGGGCTACCCAGGCGCCCCTTAGAGCAGATTTTCTTAACTTCGTCACTTATTGATATTTTAGACTGGATAATTCTTCGTTATGGGGGCTATCCCGTGCATTGTAGGATTTTTGGCAGCATTAGCAATGCATCCCCATCTCGGGGTGATAACCAGAAATGTCTCCGGATGTGGTCAAAAGTCCCATAGGGGCAGAATCGCTCCTATTGAGAACTTTGATGAGATTATTCTCTCTCTCTCTGGGGTTTGGATTTGGGTTTGGGTAAATTAAATGTGCATTTGAGGGGACCCAGAGCATTCGGGACACCTCTGTGTTTGACACTGTCGCAAGGGAAGCTGGCGAGGTGGGAGGTAAGGAAGGCGCACTTAGCAGGTGACCACAGACAGAGCCTTGGTGGCCACATGCAAGGCAGGTGCAGCTCTGTTGCTACACACGCATGCACGCACCCCATGCTCTAACATTCTGAGGAGAGGAATTTTGGTTTTTCTTTGCTGTATTTCCAGGAAGTCTCAATAAGTGAGACCCCTGTCCCTGGTGTCCCTGGGGAGGTCGTGCTGCCCCTCACCCCGCACTCTGAAAGCTGTATTTTAAAAATGTAGAAATAATAACACATAAGCAGGTCCCACCAAGAGCTGATTATTTAGTTTTGAGGAAGGTCCATGATTACCAAGGAAAATAACCCGCAGAATCAGGGAACTAGGCGAATTTCAGTTCTCTTTGATTAGGGCACGGAATTACATATTTTGAAATTAACTCCTTACATCTACAGCAGCTTTACTTCCCCTTATTTATATTTCTCGTTAACTTGAAATTGCATAAGCCCTGCCAACGATAAAATCACCGAGAGGAGATTTCTGCTGAAGTGGGACCCACACAGTCAGGGAAGGCATTTGGGGACGTCACTCAGGTTCCCTGATGTTTGATATTGGACGGCAGGCTGACCTCGTGGACCGGGAGTGTCTAATTCACTAACTCATTCATTCAGGGGTTGACACCATTGACATTTGGGGCCAGACATTCCTTGTGCGGGGGCGATGCTGTGCACTGTTGGGTCTTGAGCAGCACTCCTGGCCATACCCACTAGATAGTAGCAGTCCCTCAGCTGGGACAACCACAGATGTCTCCAGATATCGCCGCGGGGGGGGGGGGGGAGGTGTGTGTGTGGGGGATACAAAATCCCTTCCTCTTTGAGAACCACTGGCTTATTCTTGCATTCATTTCATGTATTCACTAAATCAGGAACTAATTTTAAAAAAAAGGGGATGCCTGGGTTGCTCAGCGCTTGAGTGTCTGCCTTCAGCTCAGGGCGTGATCCTGGGGTCCCAGGATCGAGTCCCACATCAGGCTCTTTGCATGGAGCCTGCTTCTCCCTCTGCCTGTGTCTCTGTCTCTCTCTGTATGTCTCTCAGGAATAAATAAATAAAATCTAATAAAAATTAAAAAAATCAACAAAAATTTTCAAGAACGTTTGTGTGCTGAACACCATTCTGGGGGACACAGAGAAAACCAGCCAGGCCTGGTCCTGAGCCTCACGGAGCTGACATTTTAATTAAGGAGAAGACAGTGACCATCTAAGCAAATATCCATAAACAAAGTAACTTCAGAGAGGGGTAAGCCCTAGGGAGGGGTGTGTGGGCAAATGAGGGGCTCCTTCAGATTAGGGGGGCTCAGAAGTGTCCTCTTGGAAGAGGTACATTTGAACCAAGGGACCCAAATGTGGAGGAGGAGCCAGGCATGGGAAAAGGCACAAGGAGGAGAGCCTTGGCGGGGAAACAGCAAGCGCAGAGGCCCTGGGGCAGGGTGTGTATTTTAGGGCTGGTGGAGCCAGGGTGTAGGTGGAAGATGCCGGTGGCCTGGACCAGCTGAACACCAGGGACACGTCAGGGGACTTGGTGCAAAGCTGCAGGCCCAAGACTCCCAGGTCGGAGGGAGATGATTGGGAGCAGTGGGGCCTCGATGCAGGTCTTGGGGTCCTGACTTCATCAGCATCCCCGGGGGAACTCAAGGAAGGGCCAAGACTTGGGGTTCTCGGGCTCCATCCCCGAGGATGCTGACAACATGTTGAGATGGGTGTGAAAGTCTCCAGCAGCGTGACTGCTGTGCCCTGAGCAACGTGGCAGATTTTTCTGGATTGTCCATTTGTGAGTGAAGGAGGAATGCTCGCACTGGTTCGTGTGAGTGTGAGAGTGTGCGTGCGCGCGTGTGATCAGCTTCTTTGGCACGGGGTGGGGGGGTATTGTGTTGGTACAGAGCTTAGCCATAAATTCTGGCGAGTGATGCTCATGACATTTCCTTAGTAAGACCGACGCAATGAACTTGAGCTGGAATTCAAGGAGACAGAGCCCGGGGCAGGCCCTTCTCCAGCCCTGGGAGGAATCCTCACACAGGGGCCCGGCTCTGGGTGTCCCAGGGCTACGTAGTCACTCCTCACTCGTCACAGGAGCAAGGCGCTTTCAGGATGACTCAGACACAGCCACAGGTCAAGGCCGTGGATCCTCACATTTTCCCTGCATTTCACTAGAGATGTCTCTCTCCCCTGGATTTTAAAATACTCTAGAAAAGGAATTACAAAGGGATAGTCAGGGATACAGATTCCGAGCCTCACACTCTCTTAGGCTGGGGAAGTATTTTAAATGAGTTTGAATTTTAATTTTAAAAAATTGGAACAGGTCACATGAGAAACCTGACTTGCTTAGCGTAGGTGAACCAAAGACAAGAGGCAAGTGGGTTGTCTCCCGGGGCTGCAGGGAGGACAGAACGAGGAGAGTGCCTGATGGGGTTTGGGGTTTTACTTTGGAATGATGGGACGGTTTTGGAACAACAGTGTGAATTTCTAAATGCCACTGAAATGTTCACTTTAAAACGGTTAATTTTATGTGATGTGAATTTCACCCCCATACATTGTTGTCGTGGTATTTTTTTTTATTTTTAAAATATGTCATTTTTCCGGATGAGCACTGAATGTTATGCTATATGTTGGCAAATTGAACTCCCGATTTTAAAAAAAGACATCATTTTTATTTTTATTTATTTATTTTTAAAGATTTTATTTATTTATTTATTCATGAGAGACAGAGAGAGAGAGAGGGAGAGAGAGAGAGAGGCAGAGACACAGGCAGAGAGAGAAGCAGGCTCCCTGTGGGGAGCCCCATGAGGGATTCAATCCCAGGACCCCAGGATCATGACCTGAGCCGAAAGCAGATGCTCAACTGCTGAGCCCCCAGGTGCCCCTAAAGATGTTATTTTTAAAAGCAGTTTTAGGTTCACAGCAAAACTGAGGAGAAGGTACACAAATGTCCCCACAGCCTTCTGCCCCCACACATGCACGGCTTCCCCCAAATCACCATCCCGCCCCCCCAGATAAAACATTTCCTGCAGTTGACGAACCTGCATCATCACCCAAAGTGCACACTTTACATTAGGGTTTGGTCTCATGTTGCACATTCCCCTTAGCATATCCTACACACTGGCTTCACTGCCCTAAAAATTCCCTGCGCTCTGTTCATCCCTCCCTCCCCCCAACCCCTGGCAGCCACGGATCTTCTTTCCTGTCTTTATAGTTTTGCTTTTTCCAGAGCGTTGGGTAGCTGGAATCATCGTATGCAGCCTTTTGAGACTGGCTTCTTTCACTTAGTAATATGATGCAATGAGATAATTTAAAACAAGTAACTGATTGCTGGCTTTATCGGGAAAGCTGTGAGAGCTGCAGGGTGGGCTGAGTTTGGGATCTGCTCCGTCTGGGTGAGCCCGGCCCTCACCCAGCTCTGGTGGACTTACTTCCCTGCCCAGCTCGGCCCTGAGCGCCTGCATTTGTGCGCGCGCGCGCACACACACACACACACACACACACACACACACACTCCCTGTTCCCACCCCTTGAGGACAGGGGGGAGTGAACACTGATCCTACAGCAGAATTTCCTCCACTTTCCTGGGGAGTGAGAGCCCTTGAGTTGGAATTCCTCTGTGATCGTGGGGTTTTCTCCCCAAACTTCCTGAGGCCATCAGGGGGTTGAGGGGTCAGGGCTCACGCTGTGTGTGGACATCTGACACCACTTACCCTGAGCACCCCCCCATTCCTGCTCACCCCCCACACCCTCCACTGGCCTTGGTTTACACTGAGCTCTCTGCTGACAAATTTGTCCTTTAGATCTTTAAATAGTTTTAAAAATTCTTTATGTTTTAACGGAGATATAACTCCCATATCACAAATGTCACCCCTTTAAGGTGGTTTTTAGGGATGCCTGGGTGGTTCATTCCAGAACATGTTCTCATCACTGCGAAGAAGCATCCCAGGTGCTCCTCCTCTCAGGCTCCCTGCATGGAGCCTGCTTCTCCCTCTGCCTGTGTCTCTGCCTTTCTCTCTCTGTGTCTCTCATGAATAAATAAATAAAATCTTTTACAAAGTAAATAAGTAAGTTCAGTTTGCCAACATATAACTCCAATGCTCATCCCATTAAGCACCCTCCTCAGTGCCCATCACCCAGTTACCCCAAACCCCCACCCACCTTCCCTTCCACTACCCTTTGTTTCCCAGAGTTAGGAGTCTCTCATGGTTTGTCTTCCTCCCTAATCTTCCCTCCTTTCCCCTATAATCCCTTTCACTATTTCTTATATTCCGTGTATGAGTGAAACCATATGATAATTGTCCTTCTCTGATTGACTTACTTCACTCAGTGTAATACCCTCCAGTGTAATACCCACCAGGTCCATCCATGTTGATGTAAATGGTAGATATTCGTCCTTTCTGGTGGTGGAGTAATGTTCCATCATATATATAGGCCGCATCTCCTCTATCCATCATCTGTCGAAGGACATTGTGGCTCTTTCCACAGTTTGGCTATTGAGGACATTGCTGCTGTGAACATTGGGGTGCAGGTGTCTTGGCATTTCACTGCATCTGTACCTTTGGGGTAAAGTTGTTGACTATTTTGATTATGACTCTGCTTATCCCATTAATGATACTTTTCACACTGAGTTGAAATTGCCCATTTGCTTCTTTGCCTCTCCTGAGACACTGGTGATGTTTGTCGGGGGGAGGGGGAGACTTGGTCCATTTGCTCACTGCACTTCACCCAGATGAGCTTGGTAAATAGTAGGTGCTTAACAAATGTGGTGGCATTGCTTTCAGCTCTATTTATTTATTAAACTCACCTCTTTTATTTTTAAATATATGTTTTTTAAATTTTAAGTAATTTCTATTATACCCAGTGTGGGGATTGAACCCACAATCTTGAGATCAAGAATCACAAAAGCCACCCACTGAGCCAGCCAGGTGTCCCTCAATGTACTTATTTCTTAAACAATTTTGAAAATCAATGTAAACTATATGTGGGTTGCAAATATAATTCTATGCCCTTGGACAATTTAAACTACCATTTTAATTTTAGCATTAATTGTTTGGGGTACTGAAATGATCTGCAAACAATATCATTCTAATTTTAGTATATGTCCTGCCAAAGTGAACACCGACCTGCAAATAATAAAATCACATGTGCAGCAGTGACAAAGCCTACGGCTTTCAATGCAATGGTTGATGGAATGCCTGAGGAAGAAAATCACAGCAACGAAGTATGTTGTTAGAAAATAATATTTTGAATCAACATCTTTAAAATGACTTAAACCTCTTATTTTGAAATAAATTCAAACTTACCGGAAAGCAGCAAGGATAGTACAAAGGACTTAGCTTTACCTTGGTTCACCAGTTGTTGGCACTTTGCTGTGTGTGTGTGACTGGATAGGTGTGTATGGAGGTGTGAATGCATGCCAACCCGGATTGCCCACTGCATTTAGTTATTCTGGGATATTTCTACCCTTTCTTAATCTTTCATGACATAGGTTGTTTTGAAGAACTAAGGCCAGCTTTTTGGAGAAATGTACCTAAACTTAGGTCTGTCTGATATTATCCATGGTTAAAGCCAAGTGATGATTTTTGGCAGAAATACTGCAGAAAAAAAAAAGTGCTGTCTCATAAAAAGACTTTTTTTTTCAAGCTCTGTCACTACTAAAGATGGCCTAGAAGTGGCATTTTTTTCTTTGTCCTCCACCACCTCTTAGCTCCACCCCAGGCCCCAGATTTTGGTCTTCGATTCTCTCACCAAAGAACCCAGGGCTCCTTAGAGAGGAGCCAGTTCCAAATCTGGATGTGGAAACTACTCAGGCTGGATCTGGCATAAGCTTTTGTTGCCAGAAAGCACAAATGTGTTTTGAAATGTCACAGGAGTTCTACTACTTCGCTGGGTGGTTCTGGGTCTCATGACGCCGTAGTCAAGTGATCGGCCAGGGCTGAGGTCATCTGAAAGCTCAACTGGGGCAGAAGGAGCCACTCCCAAGATGGTGCCCTCACATGTCTGTTGGTTGGAGGCCCCAGCTCCTTGCCATGTGGGCCTGTCCACAGCACTGCTCCCAGCACGACAGCTGGCTTCCCTCAGGGAGAGCACGAGAGAGCAAGTGACTGAGACGGAAAGCCAAAGTGTCTTATAACCTGGTCTCAACAGTGACGTATGGTCACGTCTAGTCTGTTCTATCAGGCAGGCAGACCAGCCTTGGTTCACTGTGGGAGGTGACTACACAAGTGTGTACACACCAGAAGGTTGGGGTCATTGGGGAGCATCTCAGAGCCTCGCCCAAAGAAGGAACAAATGCATGTGTGTCTACAGAGTGCCCACTGTGCTCCAGGCCCTGCTATGATGTAGATGTGATTATCCCCATTTTGCAGGTGAGGAAACCAGACCAGGAAAGTTAAGTCATTTGTCTAAGGTCACACAGTAAATAGCAGAACTGAAATTCGCAAGGCAGTCATCTGCTTCCCTGACTATTTAAAAAAAAAATTTATCATAGAGAGTTCAAAACATATGCCAAATCGAATAGAATAATGAACTCCGCGTACCCATCACACAGCTTCGGAAATGATCGACTCAGGACCAATCTTTCATTTATACTCTGATCGTTTTGAAGCCAGACCTCACGCCACTTCAAACGTACTCTGTCATATTGAAAAGAACTCAGTTTTATTTTTTTTAGAGAGGAGGAGGGAGAGGGTGAGGTGGGCAGGGGAGAGAGAGAGAATCCCAAGTAGGTTCCATGCCCAGTGCAGAGCCCGACCCAGGACTCAATCTCACAACACTTAGATTGTGACTCGAGCAGAAATCAAGAGTCAGACACTTAACCAACTGAGCGCCCCAGCACCCCCAAGGACTCAGTTTTATTTATTTTTATTTATTTATTCATGAGAGACATAGAGAGAGAGGCAAAGACACAGGTAGAGGGAGAAGGAGGCTCCATGCAGGGAGCCCGATGCGGGACTTGATCCCAGGACTCCGGGATCACGCCCTGGGCCAAAGGCAGGTGCTCAACCGCTGAGCCACCCAGGCGTCCCAAGAACTCAGTTTTAAAACCAACACCTCGATTAGCATCACCTTTAATAGCATCAACTCACTTGAAAATAATGAATAATCCCCCAATACTGTGAAATATCCAGCTGGGGCCTGGAGTTTGATTGTCTCGTAACTTGTATTATTTGTTGGAGCTTGCAGTGCAGTAACGTGCACAGGTTGCGATGGGCTGCTGGATTCCTTAGGTCCTTAACCCATGGGCTCCCCGGCTGCCCCCTGTCTTTTCTTCCCCTTTGCCATCACGCTGACGTTCTGTAGAGCTTCCTGGGATCTGGATTTAAGTCGCGCCCTTCAGTGTTTTCCTTCGGCTGCTCTACTTCTTGCTAATTAGTAGTTGGAGCCGGAGGCTTGATGAGATTCGGGTGTGGCTGTTCGGAGGGCCGGGGCATGCTTCCCCCAGGGGTTCCTCGTGCCTGGTGGTCCTCTGCGGCTCCACCCCTGGGTCCTTTCGGGGTCATGGTCCAGATGCTTTCCAGTCCTGTCATTCGGTCTTCATTGGTGAGCCGAAGTGATCCAGAAACTTCCCCTCATCGGCATGGAGGTCATTGCCCCGTGTACGTTGTAGAGAAAAGGCACGAGGCGCGTCAGACGCGTGCCCTTCACCATGGTGCGTTCTGGTGGGGAGTCTGTCCTCTCGCACCTCGGGGGTGGGCGCCGAGGGCCCCTTGACTCAGGTGACTCGCGGGGGAGGGTGCGTGGTCCTTGGTACTCGGATTGGCCCGCTGTCGCCGCGGGGCGCCCCTGGCAGGCGGCCTCTGAGCCTCCTGACCCGACTCTGGCGGCCTCCGATGGCTTCCCTGCTGCCCGCGGCCTCACCGCGCGTGTTTCTCCACCCGTGCCAGGAATCCGGGTGCGTGTCCTGCCTCAGCCCCCAGGCTCTGTGGCTACGATGTGCGTCAGGTGGGCCCGGACTGCCATCTCTTAGTGGACATATTTTGGGGGCCGGGGTCACTGTTGTCAGCAAGTACGGGTCCCCTTTCCGTTGATCTGTGGCTCCCTGCGGGGCTGAGCTGGGGCTCAGAGCAGCTGCTAGCCCTTAGGGCTTCGTGCAAACCAGGAAGGGGGACCCTTCCTCCCCGGAGAGGGCGCCCAGCTGGAGACGGGAGGGGGGCCTGATTCCAGCTGCCATCCCCTGCGTTGATGCTGCTTTGCTCAGACCCTGGGACGGTTCGCTTCCCTGGGCTTCCACGTCCTCCTTCCATATCCTCCTCTCACGTCCTCCTCTCACGTCCTCCTCTCTAGCTCCTTCCTACCTGGCTTATTTGGGCTCAGTTGTCCCAAGGTAGGTGTTAGGGGCTGACTTGTCTCCTCTCCAAAACAGGTGGGAGTTCTAGCCCCCCCCAAAGGTGACCTTATCTGGAAGTAGAGTCTCTGTGGACGTAGTTAAAAGGAGCCGGCGGGTGGAGGGGGGCTGCTACTGCAGCGTGGCTGGTGTCCTTGTAAAAGGCGAGCCTTGTGAAGACAAACCCGTGGAGAAGGTTGGGGGCGGAGGTTGGGGTGAGGAGCCACAGGCCGAGGAGGCCTAAGCTGCCATCAGGAGGTCGGGTGGGAGAGAGGCCTGGGGTGGAGGCTCCCCCGCAGCCCTCCAGGAGCCCGCCCTGTGCACACTGTGATTTGGGAGTTCTGGCCTCCAGGCTGCGGGAGAGAAATTGCTGTCTGAAGCCATCCCTGCTTGCGGTGCCGGGGGAAGGAAGGAATACAGGGCGATTGCTTTCCCCTCTTCCTGCGGCCCCAAGGGCAGCGGCATCACCTAGTGCTCAATGAAGTGCAGGCCCCACCCCAGGCCTTCCGAATCCACATCCTGATTTAATGGGAGACCCAGGTGAGATGTCCGTGCAGCAAAGGGGCTTCTGCTGGTGGAAGGAGTGCACCCCAGTACAAGTGCGTGATTTCTGGTCACGCCTGGCACTTCCTGAAGCCCCGCCGCCCACCGGGCCATATCCTGAGCCTCGCAGGTTCTCTGGGATCTTCCCCGCAGCTCGGCGCATGCAGTTGTGCCGCTAGTGGCTCTCACGCTGCACAACTTGAGGGAACATGCCTCGTGAACTATGATTGACCGGAAGCCCCTGGCAGCCCTGACTCTGAACTGGGACTCATACAGGTGAAGTCACCTGCTCGAGGTCACACAGGTCTCCAGGGGTGGTGCTGGGGTTTGCACCTGGGCAGCTGACGTGTGCGCGCGCCTGAATTTGTGCCCACTACCCCCTGCTCCCCTGCCCTGCCTTCTTCCTGCAGAACTCTTGAAAGCTGTGCCTCTCATTCCTCCATTTCTTTTCTCTTGTTTTTATTTATTTTTAAAGATTTTATTTACTTATTCATGAGACACACACAGAGAGGCAGAGACACAGGCAGAGGGAGAAGCAGGCTCCCTGCGGGGAGCTCGACCCAGGATCGATCCCAGGACCCTGGGATCACACCCTGAGCCCAAGTCAGATGCTCAACCACTGGGCCACCCAGGCAGGCATCCCTCTCTTGCTTTTAAATTGCGGTTAAATATACATGATGCGAAAGGGACTATTTTCACCATCTAAAGTAACAATTCAGTGACATGTGTGCAGCCGTTACTATTATCTGGTTCCAGTCCCTTTTGGTCACCCCCAAAAGGAAGCCCATCCCCATTAAACACAACCCCCCTGTGCCCCCAGCCCCAGGCAGCCTCTCAGGCGCTCACCATCCCCCTAGACTGGCCTGTTTCTAGATGTTTCCTATGAGCCGGATCCTACAGTACGTGACCTGGCTGCTTTTGCTCACGATCATATTTTCCAGACTCCTTCATGTTATAGCATTGGCCAGTACGGCTTCATTCCCTTTTTTAACTTTTGCCACATTTTTTTATTGTGGTGAAATAGGCCTAATCTAAAATTTACCATTTTCACCATTAAAAAAAAAAAGACTATTTAACAGAGAGAACACACAAGCAGGAGGGAGAGGCAGATGGAGGGAGAGGCAGGCTGCCTGCTGGGCAGGGAGCCCTACATGGGGCTCCATCCCAGGACCCTGAGATCATGATCTGAGCCAAAGGCAGGTGCTTAACGGACTGAGCCACCCAGGCACCCCCGTCTTCATCATTTTCTCGTGTACTGTGGAGCAGTGGTAAATAGGTTCCCACTGCTATGCCACCATCACCACCATCTGTCTCCAGAACGTTCCTACCAGCCCACACCAAGGCCCCGGGCCGTCCTACCCACCTGCCCGCTCCATGGCCTCTTCTCAGCACAGTCCTACACTACCTGTGCTTCTGTGACTAAGCCTCATGTTTTCCAGGTCTGTCCTCATGGGCGCGTGCGTCCCTGCCTCATTCTTGTTTACAGCAGGGTAACGTCCCACTGTGTGGACAGGTCGGTCACACTTTGTTCATCTGGTAAGGGACACGGGTTTCCACCTTTTGAGGATGGTGAGCTCACTTCCCTTTAGTGCTCTTACGAACATGCGTGTGCCAAGTTTTTGTTCGAAGACAGGTTTTTCAGCTCCTTGGCTTCTAGGTGTTTTGAAAACTCTGGGCCATGTTGAGGTGCCCCCCCCCAGGAGAAGAGGGGAGGATCCCCCACAGCAGGGCCCAGCCTAGGCTGAGCAGCCCCCCGTCCCTGCTGACTCAGCCCTGGGGGGTTCACTTGGATTTGCCACTAAGCCTGTCCAGCCTCTAAAGTTGGGATGTCTCTTTAAGAAGAAATAAAGAACAGAAACAAGAGTTAAAACCCTGGTGACCAGAGGGAAGTCTGGTTTTTTAGTTGTTGTTTTATTTTATTTTATTTTATTTTTTTGGTTTTTGGGTTGTTTTGTTTTGCTTCCACACGCAGACCTCTATCATGCTGCCCTTTGAATGGAAGCAATGAGGACACAGACATCCCAGGTGTCTACAAACCTGCCTGTCCTGGGCTGAGATCCTAGGAGTGGAGGGGGATGTGCTGTCATTTGAAGCAAGAGGCCAGAGTCTGAAGGACAGGGGTGCTAACACTGCCTCTGGGGCGTTCTAGAAGAGAAAAACCAGGTTCCGCCCAGATGCTTACCCCCTGCCCTGCAGCTTGCCAGGCCCACGGGCTTCAGCAGGCCATATCGGGGTCTCTGCTCTCCGAGGTGTGGGTCCCTCCAGCCTCCCTCTGCTTTGTTCCTCAAGCTGAGTTTCCCTTGCAGATGGGATGGAGGAGGGCCCCTCACTTGTGAGTCCCCCCGCGGTCTTATTAAAACTCAGATTTGGGCTTAGGAAGTCTGGGGGCGGGGGGAATCCCCTGATCCTGCATTTCTAACAAGGTCCCGGTAGGCAAGGGAAGAGGCTGAGGGAGGGGCAGGTGGTGCCTTAGCTGTCTCCCCCAGCGCATGGGGGTCCCCTTCCTCCCGCATCTTCCTGGCGGCCACCGCCGTGAGCGGAAGAGCCACCTGACTCTAAGTGGGCGTTGGGCTGAAGAAATAAATAGCAGCACCCTGTTCGTTTTTAACAGTGGGGGAAAACCTCTGACACGGGATGTCCAAAAAGAGCACCACTGGCCAAGGCTCCCCGCCGCCCCCCCCCCCCCCCCCGCCCGTCACTTCTCTCAAAAATCGTGACAATGAATGAGAGACAGTAAGTGGAGTGAGCAGCCACAGCCACCCAAGGTCCCCTCTGGCCTGGTGGCCTAGGTATTTCCTCTCCGGGAACCTCAGGCACCTAGGGTTGATGTTGTCCTCCCACTTCACAGATGAGTACACCAAGGCCCTGGATGGTAGTACGTTGCCCCGGGCCGTGTACCTGCAAGGGCAAGGATGGCGTGCGAATGCGTGGCTGGCTCTGGCTCTCACGGCCCGCTCTGTCCAGGTGGGGGCCCGGTGCGCATCTATGTTCCAAGTAGGGGTGGCCTCTCCCCGTCTCCCCACTATGGTTTTTTTTGTTTTTGTTTTTGTTTTGTTTTTTTGCAGAAGAACTGGTAAGTCCAGAAGGAAGGACCTGCTTTCTGAAATTTTCCTCATGCATCCAACTGTGATGGCCAATTACTCAATTGGGGATTTTTAGGTCTGGATTTTTTATGTTGACCACAGAGAGCCCCCAGAATATCAGCCCATGCATGGGCTTGGTTTATTCTGAAAGATGTCTTGCCTCAATGCAAAGTGGAGGCTCCCTCTGATTTCTTTATTTTTCTACTTTTTAAATTCAGATTGACTTCAAAGTATGGGGAACAGTGAGCCTCCGTCAGGATCAGCACGTGGCTGACTTCCTCTTCTCCCCCATCCATTCTGGGGGCCTCGGCTTGTTGGGAAGCAGATCCTAGGCATCATCTCAGATGCTTGGGGTTTTTTTGTTTTAAGTGGCAAAAGCAAGCCAAGGAGGAAAGGTTAAGTCTTTCCTCAACCTTTGTCCTGGTGAAAAGCAGAGAGCTTTCCAGAGTGTCTGGAGAGTGAGTGAGTGAGTTTGTTTGTTTGTTTGTTTATTTATTTATTTATTTATTTATTTATTATTTATTAATTTATTATTTAATTTTTTTTTTGAGAGTGAGGTTTTTAAAGGAAGAGAGCTTAAAATAGGTTGTTTGCTGAGGAATTAAAGCCAGAGACAGTCTTTAAAAACCAGAGCACGGGTTTTCAAAGTAATTTAAACAGTGCAATGAAGGACAACGCTTTAGGATGCTGTTTGATCCTTGCTGACTTTAGGATTACACCCGCCTTTCCTCTCGGGTCAGACTTGCTTTAGTAGTTTATGGGGGGGGAAAGTTTATGTGAAAGAAGATATGTGTGCCTATGGGACACCTTTCTTTCCCTGATTTTACCCTATTTACTGTTTAGACACACCCCCACCCACTGCCTGTGTCCATTTTTTAGAGTACTTTTAGGTTTACAGGAAAACAGCAAAAAGTACAGATTTCCCATAAGTCCCCCCACCCCAAACTTCCTCCTACTAACATCTTGCATTAGTGTCTTATATTTATTACAAATGCTGAGCCAACGCAGCATTGTTACCTAAAGCCATTTATGTAAAGTTTTATCCCTGTGCATTGCCTGGGCTTTGACACATGTAATGACAACGACCCACCATTATTGTGTCATATAGAGTAGTTTCACTGCCATGAAAGTCCCCTCTGCTTTGCTTATTCATCCCTTCCCTCCCCTACTGACCTTTGGCAGCCTTTTATTTTTATTTTTTATTTATTTATTTTTTACTGTGTGCATAGTATTTCTAGTATTTTCCAGAATATCCTACTGTTGGAGTCCTATAGTATGCAGCCATCCCAGACTGGCTTCTTTCATTGTGTAATACACATTTAAGGTTCCTCATCTTTTCACGGCTTGACGCTCAACTGCTGAGCCATCCAGGCGTCCCGAGAGCTCACTTCCCTTTAGTGCTCGGTAATATGCCACTTTGTGGGATGCACCACAGTTTATCCATTCACCTGGTAAGGACATCCTGGATTGCTCCCAGTTTGGGGCAATGATGCATAACACTGCTGCGAATATCTGTGTCCTGTTGCAGGCGTGGACCCAAGTTTTCAACCCCTTTGGGTGAATTCTGAGTGGTGTGATTGCTAGACGGGATCACATTTAGAACTTTTGGGGTGATTTGCAAAGATTTCTCTTTGGGTAGTGGTTTCGATCAAAACTTTTAAAGGTGTGATGTACATAAAGTGCACTGATCTGAATAGATGGTTTGGACTTTTGTTATGTGTATATGCATGAGATCAAGATATAGGAATGTGGGGGATACCTGGGTGGCTCAGCAGTTGGGCATCCGCCTTTGGCCCAGGTTGTGATCCTGGGCTCCTGGGATCGAGTCCCACGATGGGCTCCCTGCATGGAGCCTGTTTCTCCCTCTGCCTGCGTCTCAGCCTCTGTGTATCACTCATGAATAAATAAATAAATCTTAAAAAAAGATATGGGAGTGTGTCCAGCAGCCCTGTTTCTGTACCTTCCCAGGCACTGTCCCCTCAGCCGTCCCCATAGATAAACTACTCTGATTTCTAGTACAATCCATTGGTCCTGCCAGTCAGCCAGCTTCCACCCTGCAGCTTTTGAAAGCAGACTTTTTTTGGGGGTGGGGAGGGGCCATTAGTAGTAATTTGCTTTATTTGGGTTTGTTTTGAACAGCACCTAATTTCATCATTGTTCATGATAGCTCTGGAGCAGAGAGCTTGGCATACTTTCTGGGTAAATATTTCCGACTGCCAGCGAGTGAATGAATAAGCATGGCTGCGTTCCAATAAAACTTTACTTACAGAAACAGGAAGTGGGCCAGATTTGGCTCTTGGGCCAGAGTTTACAAATCCAGTGTAGAGCAGGGCTTTCCTTGTAAAATTTGGGTCTGGGCCGCGCTTTCCTCCAAGAGGGATCTCAGTTGTGGGCCCCAGATCCATGAAAATGGATTTGAACTGAAACAGAAACCCAGCCAGACTCTCCCCACCCCCCCTTTTTAAAAAAGATTTTATTTATTTATTCACGAGAGACACAGAGAGAGGCAGAGACACAGGCAGAGGGAGAAGCAGGCTCCTTGCAGGGATCCCAATGTGGGATTCGATCCCGGGATCTCAGGATCACGCCCTGAGCCAAAGGCAGATGCTCAACCACTGAGCCATCCAGGTACCCACAGATTTTCCCCACCTTCACTACCCTTGCATTAATCTCATTTTCTGTTCCCCTGTCTGTCCTCCCCTCCTCCTGTCAGCCTCCAGGCTCCTACCTGGCCTGCAGAGGGTGAGGGCTTTGCTATCAAGTGGGAAGCACTGCCTGTTAAAGTGAAGAAACGAAGAAGGTTCTTCGGTGATGTGGAGGGAAGGGGGGGATGTGGAGCGGTCAGGAGATGTGGGGGATCCCTGCAGAGGTGAAGGTCTGCCCCTGGCTGGTGAGAGAGAAAGTTGTGGTCAGGTGGGGAATTTCACAGCGGAGCTCCTTGGAGGTGGGTCAGTTTCGAGTGGCTGAGGTAAGCTTGTCACAGTCCCTGAGCACGATCTGGGTTTCAGGCACTTTTTATGTGCCACCTTCACTTGATCTTTTAATAGCGATGAAGTGGCCACTGTTCCACTGTTGGCATGCCCGTTTTACAGGAGTGGAGACTGAGGTGTCCAGTGGGTGTGTGGCACTGGTCTGAGGTTGGAGCTAGGATTTGAATGCTGGCAGCCTGGTACCTCTGTACTGGTTGCCTCTCGATGGGCCACCAGGTGGGTGCCTGGGAGGGTGGGGTTGCAAGCCAGTGGCATTGGGAGGTGGAGATGACTATTGGTGTGCGTGTGCTCTGTGCCCATGGAGGTAGCAGAGAAAACCCTGGGAGACCCAGCAGGGAAGGGTGGACAGATGTTAAGCCATGACCTTTGCAACTCTCAAAACCAGGAAACTGGTCTGAGACCATGTAGGCGTTGGCGGCAGACACAGGCTGGGCCAACCGCGGAGGGGGACCGAAGGGAGGGCTTGGAGAGTGGCCCTGAGGACAGCCTGCATCAAATGAAAGGAAAGCAGTATTTGAGAGCAAAGTCAGCATCATTTTCTACTCTGGGCTTTGTCGGAGTGAGGACAGTAGCCATGGTGTTAGTACTTTCCATTACACATTAAGGACATCATTTAAGAACCCAACCAAGAACCTTCCAACAATGGGAATTTTTCTGCATTTCAAGAAACCACAGCCGAAAGTGGGTGGGCAGGGGATTTATTCATATGCATTAACTTCCAGGTTTTACCCTGGATCATGGGCCACGTGGGTCTTTTACGTCTTTTAAGTCTATACTGTCCTACAATATACTGTTTGGCAATATAGACCTGATTACAAGGCTTAACACGGTAAATATTTGCTGAGAATCTTAAATGCCAGGTGCTATTGAGGACATAAAATAATCTCGGACATGGCTTCTGACCTCAAAAAGTTTTCAGTTACTGCACGGGGGACTCTCTTATCTTCAGGGCAAAGAGGCAAGATTGTATTAAGACATTTAGTTAAAAGATCCTCAGGAAGATTTAAGGGTTAAAGGGTATGAGAGAAGGGGCACCTGGGTGGCTTCAGTCGGTTGAACATCCAACTCTTGGTTTCAGCTCAGGTCTTGATCTCCAAGTTGTGGGATCAAGTGCCAAGTTGGGCTCCGTGCTCAATGTGGAGTCTGCTTGAGATTCTCTCCCCCTCTGACCCTCCTCCCCACTGCATGTTCTCTTTCTCAAAAAAAAAAAAAAAAAAAAAAAAAAAAAGGCAATAAAATGTAATAACAGACAAACAAATACGAGAGACACCCAAGGTTCTAATCTTTGGGAACATTCCAGATGTGGAGGCTGTGTGGGATCACGTCTGATTCTTCAGGGCCGGGTACATGTCCCAGGCTGGCTTGCACCCAGGCCGCCAGGAGAGGCCAGCATCTGGAAGGCACAAAGGGGAAGCCTTGAGGTGGACAGCTAGGGTTTGGGCACTGCTCCTTCCTTTGGAACACCAGGAGTAAAATGCAGAAGTCACTATAAATCCTGCTTCTGAGGAAGTTCATGTTCCCTTGAGAGTCAGAAACTGCACAATTCCATATGAGCCCCCGTTTGCTTACTTGGCATGGTCCTTCCTTGCGAGAACAAGCAGGTGCCTCCCTGATGCAACTCCGCCTCTGCTGGCTCTCTGACCACCCAGGTGGAGGCTCGTGGGCCAGCGTAAGACCCAGCCTGCTGTATTTCAACATTCTTAGCCGCCATCATTTAAAAACATTTTCCTGTCGCAATTCTCAATTTCTGGCTCCTTGTGAAACTAAAGGATCTGCCAGTACTGGGTGAGGAGGCCCTTCTGCCCCTTGCTCCCTAGCACCAGGTGGGGCTTTCACTGCCTCTCACCACCTGGCTTGCACTGTTGCCTTCTCGAGCTTTGTTTCTACCTGTGCTCCACCGAGGTGGATTCCAAAGGTGGGGGGGGGGGGGACACAATGCCATGTCTTTGGCCTGGTCCGTGTCACCCACCATCCCCTGCCTGACCCCTGTGGGCATTTGTTCTCTCTGCACTGGATATGGGTGGGTGGTCTTCGTTCTTGAGCTAACTTTGAGTCTTTGGTCTTTCTAGACTTTTTTCCTTTAAAGCAATTGGTGTGGGGTGAGTCAGGATTTCCCTCTATCCAGAACACGTGTTCCTTGGTGACAGGAGACGGCACCCCGTGGGCTGCATGTGAACTGCTCAGTAACTGGTGGAACAGCCCAACCTTTACCTTTAGGGAACTGGTTGGTCCTTATCACTACCAGGTGGGAAGGAGGTGACCACTGTCCTGTTTCACTTCAAAGGTGGCTGTGTTTCGAAGAGGACAAATGATATTTGGAATCAAATTGGGGGAAAGTACTGGATTCTTCGAGAGGGGAAAGGTTCTAGTATAATAATGAGTGGCTCAAAACTTGTGATTTGCTGACGTCCTCAGGGCTGCAGCCTGACTTTGGCTTGACAAGCACTGGGGAAAACGTGACAAGTCAGAACCCACCCAGTGAGTTCGGGGATTGCCCTCTTGGCCTTTGCAGTGAGGGGGCTTCTGGGTTCTTTCCTAGGCACCCACTGGCCACCTTTTTCCATCTGTTTTTCCGAGTGAGTGCCATTGTCACGTATGTGTGCTGTGACTGGTTCAGCAGAAGCTTTGTGGGCTGCTTTGTCACCGTGCTCCTCCTCCTGTCCTTTGACTTCTGGTCTGTGAAGGTAAGGCCCCCCTGGCTCGTGACGCCATCGCTCCTGAAACACGAGGGCCATAGTTCAATGTCACTGACGTTACCAATGAATGTGGCTGGTTTGGGCCAAGAGGTGCTTTCGCTTAAACAGCAGATACATACTTAAGAGTATGAAAAAATACATTGTTTCAGAGTTGAAAAAAATGTCCAGTTCTCAACTGCCACTGTCACCAATATGTATCTCAAGAGGGTGGCAACTCCGTAGGCTTTGCATTTTTTTGTAAAACGTGTTGCAGGGCGGGGAAATCGCTTGTTAAGGTAAGCTTGGTTAAAAATTAGAAGCCTCCAGCTGGCTTTGAGAACCCACCACATCTCAGACCCCTCTGCTCCCACTCCCACTCCCCGGGCAAGTTCAACACCAACTGGAGACTTTTACTTTGTTCATCAGTGAAAAGACAATGACTCTTTTCCTATGGCATGCTTAGAGTCCTTCTGTCCGTTTCCCCCAGAACGTAACGGGAAGACTCATGGTGGGCCTTCGTTGGTGGAACCAGATCGATGAAGATGGGAAAAGCCACTGGATTTTTGAAGCCAGAAAGGTATTGTCCATTAGGAGTTGAACCAAGGCAAAGGCTGTGGGAAGTCTGCACAGGTCCCTTGTGGGCTTTGTGCAGATCGGGTTCCCAGGCAGGGCTGAAGCTACCGCTGCAGGCACGCCGCTGCCACCAGCGTGTGGCGGAAGTTCATGGACGAGAAGCCAAGAGGACCGCAAGTGACTTTGCAACCATTTTCACTCATTCTGAAAATGCAGTCTTCCTCCCAAACAGGCCTCTCCGAATCACATTGCCGCCACAGAGGCTGAAGCACGTATCTTCTGGCTCGGCCTCATCATCTGCCCGCTTATTTGGATCGTGTTCCTCTTCAGCACCTTATTCTCCCTGAAGCTCAAGTGGCTGGTAAGGTGACACTCTGACTTGGACAGTGCTTTGCCATGTGCACAGACCAGGATTGCAGAAGTGGGTTTTATTAGCTGTTGATTTGCGACAGCTTTGCTGAGCTTTCATAGACCCTACAATCCACCCATTCAGCGCATGCAACGCAACAGGTTTCTAGTATATTCACAAGTGTGTGCGGTCAGCACCACAGCCCATCCTAGGATATTATTGGCACTCCCAAAAGAAGCCCTGTACCCTCCTTCCAGCCATTTCCACCTCCCCTGTGCCCCTCTTCCTCCATGCCTGGCACTCATCTTCCTGTCTCAACACTTACCTATTCCCAACATTTTCTGTAACTGGAGTTATATAACACGTTTGTACCCTTCTTCCACTTAACGTAGTCTATCTAAGGGTCATCTGTGTTCTAGCATTTATCAAGACTTCTTTCCTTTTTGTGGCTGCATAATATTCCATTGTAGGGCCATGCTGCATTTTTTTCTGTTCATCCACTGACAGACATTTGGTTGAACCTTTCAGACTCCTGTGAATAATGCTGAGAGAAGTTGTAAGCAAAACCATGTGATATCCTACTTTAGAACTCTTCCTAAAAGCAAGCCTCAGAGTTCTTAAGTTTTTATAGGCTTTTTTTTTTTTTTTTTAGCACGCTCCACAGCCAGCATGGATCCCAATGCTGAGATCGTGAACTAAGCTGAGACCAAGAGTCTGACGCTCAACCGCCAGCCACCCCTATTTTAATTATTCTATTTCATTGCTGTGATCTGGCTCCTTCTGTGAGAAAACATCCAGATCAAAAGTGGGGGGCACTCTGGCGTTTGGCTGTTGGCCCAGCCATGCATCAGCTCTGAGACTTTTGTTTCTGTGGGTTTCAGTTTCTTCCCTATAAAATGGGATGATAATGGCACTGTCTTTTGTTGTTGCTAGATAAGGTGTCCATGATTTGTGAGTTCTCAAAAAACGTCTGGTTGTTACTAGGTACAGACCAGAGCCACTTCTGTGGTTCGAGAGGAACATTCCCATACATGCTCTTACAAGAACTACTTTTGCTTTGTGAGCAGGCCCTTGTGATAGCTGGGATTTCTCTCCAAGCCGCTAACCTGTATGGTTATATCCTCTGTAAGATGGGAGGTGAGAGTGACCTCAGCAAAGTCACAGCCAGTTTTCTGTCCCAGACGGTATTCCAGACGGTGAGTTCCTGAAGTCTTACTCCTGGACCCCTGCACTCGATGTTTGAAGCACAGGTGGCCTAGTGGCAAATGCAGTTTTAACCGTTTTCGTGTCAAGTCGGCTGCCACAGTGTTCTGTGTATGTGTGTGTGTGCATGCACACGCATGTGCCCATGGAGGCGGGGCATAAAATTTATACAACATAAAACTTACCACTTTAAACATACAGATCAGTGGTGGTAAGTATATTCGCACTGTCATGCAGCCATCACCACCATCCATCTCCAGAACTTTCTCATCTCCCCAAACTGAGGTTCTGTCCCCATGACACAGTAAGTCCCAGCCTCCCCTCCCACCATCTATTTGGCTCTCTGAACCTGACTCCTTTGGGAACTTCACGGAAGTCAAATCCTGCAGTACTGGTCCTTTTGTGACTGCCACTATTAGCTTTAAGTGATTTTAAAACTACAGGATTAAGTACCACACACACACAATTTTAACCTAGCATATATTTCTAGAAGCATAAGATCTTTTAAATTTGACCAGCTCCTCTTAAAATGGTTTGACCCATCTTAAAATTTGAACAGTGCTGCTTTCTGCCAAGACCTTGATTGAGCAATGAGCCCTGCAGGTTTTTGGTTATGTTGTGGGTTTGCTCTGGCTCTTGAATCAGCAGAATCAGGCCCCTCATGTGTGGGGACAAAGCCACAGTGGACTTATCTTCTTGCAGGCTGGCCCGGGTGACTTCCAGAAGCCTGGCCTGGAGGGGCTGGAGATTCACAAGCATTAGGTAAGAGGTGAGATCGAGGTGGGAGCCAGCCAGGGTAGGGGGTCATCCCAGGGCTCCATGGCCCCCTCCCTTGGCTCACGTGGAAGGGGTGCAAACTCCACCCTGTGTGCAGGCACGAGGGACGGGGCAGGAATGGGGGGAGAGAACAACGGGATTTGCCCAACTCTCCACAGCTGCCCAGAGGGAGCTGGAACTTGGGAATCACCTCTTCCCTCATTGGTGCCAGTTCCTGCACATCTCCCGGCAATGAGGAGAATTCTAGAATTTACTTCACTTTTACGTAATTAAAAAAAAAAAAAAATACCCCATAAATGGTCTTGGAGGACACTGGAAATTACTGGACATTGCACATATATTACTGCACGGGGCACAGACCCCCGTTCTGTTTACATGGGTGATTTATGGGCTTTTTGGGACTATTTTCACTTTTCCTCTCAATCTGAAGCAATGGCGTTTGGACTGTTATTTAAAACCATGACTGGATTTTGCAATGAAGCCACACATCCATCCCTCTGGTTCTTTTTTAGGCTTCTCTTCTGAGCCTGCAGTGGCTGAAGCAAGAGGTTCTGTTCTTAAATAAGCTTCAGCAGAGAAGAATTCCCTGACCAATAAGCCGTTGGTTTCCTGCCGGAAGTAGGCCTCAGGGGAGAGGCCCGAGACGTTTTTATTCTTGCCTTTATGTATGCTGACAGTGTATGAACACGACAATTAAAGCGTCTCTGAAAAAGTGACTTCACGCCCTACCAGCGTCTGGTCCCTTTCTGCCCGTGTCCCCAGGCTGCTTGGGCCGGGCTGCGGGGTCGGCTCGTGTCCTGAACACTCTCATGTTTCAGGAACTGATGAGGTGCCCTTCTTCTGGCAGATGGCGACCACAGAACTCCTGGATTCCTGGAACATGAGACAACAGAGAAGCGGTGATGCGGTGCCCCTCTCTCAGGCAGCCCTGCCTGTGCTGGTGAGGGCTGAAGCCCTGCATGGCTGAATTCCCAAAACAGTCCTGTTTCTGCCAATGCTGACTCCTCAAAAGTGCTTGTCCACGGTCCTAAGTGTGTGGCTGGAGATCTTACATGGGCCCATTCCACAGATCAAGAGCCTGGAAATGCCATTCCCCGCCCTGGATGCCCTTCTCCTAGGTAAAAGGAATGCGTGACAGCTTTAATGACTGCCCCTGCCCAAGCTGCCTTAACGTCCAGGCCTCCACTGGCCACTCACCAGCACACTCAGGCTGCACATGTGCTTTCTCCTCTCAAAAGCTTTCTCATGGACACCTGGCTTCCTAGGCTGAGGGGTCATCCCAGCCCTCACGAGCCCTACTGTCCCCACTCAAGGCTGAGTGGCAGTGACCCTAATAACCCATAAATGGCTCTAAATGGGATGTTCACACCCAGCAGAGCACAGGAGTCAGGCACACACGTACTTTGAATGATACTTCTGTAGGCTAAAGTGGCTGGGGAATCCGGAGCGTCAATCAGAAAAGACTGTCCTTTATCGCAACTCTTACCTTGAAGAGAAATGAAAAGAAAAAAATCCATGAAGAAAACCGTGGCAAGGTGAACTGGAGGCCCTCTCGGGCCTGTGATGTTAAGACCCTGAGCCCACCTCACTTGCAGTGGAGAGTATAGCTGAGGAAACACACGAGATGAATGCGAGCATAAGTACACATGTGGAACGTGTGTATTTACACTCCTCGGGGCTGCCCAGGCAGGTCCTCCTTGCCCCTCTTCCACTGCTCTGCCCACCCCCAAAACCTGGGCAGACCCCGTGCGCCTGCTCGGCACAACTGCAGAAGCAAGTCAGTGGCGCTGCTCCCCCACCTCAGCTGGGCCCTGCAAGGCCAGCTGCCCCAGGAGCCAGGGAAACTGAGGGAGGAAAGGAGTCAGGAGGAGGAGCTGGCAGAGCTGGAGTCCAGATGAACCCGAGCCACCCTGGGAATGTGCTGGACCAGGTCCGGAAGTCCTAGGTCCCAGAAGAGTCACATACTAGCCACTGGGTACAATTTTCACAGTGTTCAAGTCTTCCCTGCCCCGGGGGACCCTCCCCCTCCCCGTTTTAATAAAACTTCCATCCCTCTCACCGTGCTCCGTGACCAGGCATTACTGTCCAAAGAGCTGGTTTCTGCAGTTTTCTGGGTCTCCTCTCCTGTCATCTTTGCCACTCCCTGGGCAGGGGGCACGGTTACCACCCCCTCTTACAGATGAGGCCATCAGGGCTTGGAGCCTCCAGCTAGCGGTGGAAGAGCCGGGCTCTGAGGCTGGACATCGACCCCAGAGCCTCAGCCGGGTGGGTCCACAGGCTTGGCACAGTGCCAGAGATATGGCACCTCCTTCTGCCAGGGATCCCAGCACAGGCTGAAATGTGTGCCCTCACGCCGTCCTATTCCCAGGGATCTGCCTTTGCTCTCGCTGGACAAAAATAACTCTGGGGGGGAGGGAGGTGGCCTGTCACAGTGACCTCACAGTTTTGTCCTGCTTTCCAGTACAGGACAGCGCCAACCACCCTTCTCTGCTGCCCACGGGCCTTGTGCTTTCAGCTAGAAGGGAGGCTAGGGCCATGTAACTTGTCACACAGGCCCACTCCCCAGAAGGCCCTTCATCCTCTGAGCTTGGGACTGAGTAGCAGCTGCCCTCAGGGCATCTGCTGTGCTACTGGCTCCTGGCAAGTAATCAGAACTTCACTGCTTTGTGAAAAGTGGCCCTAAAAAGAAAAGCTCGGCAGAAGCTGGAGCCAGGCAGGAGGGCAGATGCCTCCCTTCCCCTTGCCTTCTCGGGGGTTGGGTCCTGCATTGGGGTCTGAGGCTCTCCCAGCCTCAGCAGGCTGCCTGCCCGTTCTCTGCCAGGCATCCCCCTAATCTCCTGCCCACCACTCCTTTCCTCGGGGCCCACACTCAGGTGGTGGCAGATGCTGGGGCTGACAGCAGTGAGTGAGCCAGGACGGGCAATGACCCGCCTCAAGTCACTCATACTCATCCCTACATCCCACCTGCCTCGAGGGGCCTCTGAGCAGGAGACACTCTTAGACCTGGAGGGTTAAGGTGGGGAAACTTGGCACCACGTCTGGTCAGTGCAAACAGATTCATCTTCCTGGGTGTTTGCATACTCGCTAAAGCAGCAGCTGGAGTTTTCCATGTTTCATGGGGGAAAACACAGAGCAAAGTGGTGTTTCAGGGCCGGAGAATACGCGAGGAAGGTTCTCCGGATATGCACTTAGGTGCCAGGCTTCTCAGAGCAGCCATCAGTCCCCGAGCAGCCCCTCAAGGCTGCGCCCTCCCACCCCACTCTTGGCTCCTCCACTCTGTACACCCCCAGCAATCTCGCCTGAATAGGCACGTCCCACAATGTCCCTGAGCCTGCTGACCAACCGAAGGCTCCTCTAGACCCAACATGCGAGGGAACCTGCTCTCCTCAACAACACTGCCCCCCCACCAACGGTCACAGCTTCTGAGGGCTGTCCCCATCTTCTAGAGCGGGCAGACATCTGCCACCTTTCTCCCCAAGCATCAAATCGTGTCCCCTTCCCACTGCTGTGTGTCTCATCTCCAGGTCTGGGCAAGCCCTAATCTCCTCCCCACACTCCCCTACAGGGACGCCTGAAGGCCTCCCTCTCAGTCTCAGGTTCTCATTTCCTCACCCTGAAGGCCCAGCTCTCGGGCCTGGCTGCAGAGCCGTCCACATCTGGGTTCCAGCCTGCCTTCCCGGCTTCTCCCCGGGCTTCCTTTGGCCCAGGCCCCTCTGCTGACGCAACCGCCCTACCACTTCCTCAGGTCACAGGCTCAGCTAACTTAAGCAAGTTTGACTCTACCTCAGGGAAACAAACATTTGGAGGCAAGTATAATTTGAAGAATGTGAGTGGCCCTCCCGATCATGGTGCTCAGCAAGCTAACACTCTAGAGTGAGTGCAGGATGGGGATGGGGTCCACCACCCCACCCACTCCGTCAGTCTTGCTGCTGCTCATGGAAGGGACCCAGAGGACTCTGGGATGAAAAGGGTGAAACATTTTTCATGCACGGGGCCCCTGTAGGCAGGCCAACGCCCTCATCTAATGCCGAGAGACGGGGCCGTCCACGCTGTGCTGGACCTCCCAGGAGGCAGGCCGGTCTTCGTAAGGGGTTTTCAAGGCTAATTCTGATTCATGCCTTTCACCTCAGAACCTAATTCCTGTCTGAGACAGGACCCCAGCACACACCCATGGCATTTCCCTGTCCTGTCCTCTCTACTTGGTGGATTCCTTTTCTGGGGCCTCCCAGCACCTCCCTGACCAGTCCTCACCCCACCCTCCACGCCTCACCCAACCACACCCTTCATATGCAGTCTGCTCACTCCCACAGTGACATGCCTGTGTCCCTAGACCGGAGCTGAGCTCCTGAGGGTGGGCTCTGCGTCTGCTGCCCCACTGCCCAGTCATGCCTGTGTGGAGTGAGCAGGGTGTAAAGGCCCCATCTGGCAATGGAGGGTCAGGATGGCATTTAGACTCACCCACCTATGTGTGGATCCAGAGGCACTTTTCCAAGGAGCGGGATCTTCAGATTCTGGCACATGACTTCTGCACCCCCTGTCGTTGGTGGGAATATCTGAGATTCCTTCTGTGAGGTAAGTTAAAAAGGGAAGAATTAGGATTTTGTTTCAGAATCACTAGAAATGGACACTTTAAAACAACTTAAAAAAAAATGGCTGTCTGAAAGTGAAACATTAACCACTAGAAGAATTCTCATTAAATCAGCAATAGAGATTGTGACTCTACTTTCCAAAGTGACAAGGAAAAGCATAAACCATGTCAGAGACCCCTCCCCAGGCTTTCCTCCTCCTCAGAAGGGACTGCTTAGCCAAGCCATGGGCCGATGCGCCCCCACCTTGCACTTGGGGCAGATGAAGCCACTCATGTTCTCCACCACTCCGATGATGGGCAGCTTCACCTTGTGGCAGAAGTTGATTTCTTTCCGGACATCTTGGAGGGACACCTCCTATCAAGGTTCAAAACACCATTTCAAAGTCAAAGCATAAGAAAAAAGTTGGCGTGCTTGCAGGGACGGTTGGTGCAATGTAGTGGGTTGACCACCATGAAACCTTACAGAGTATTCAGTAAGTATCTCGTTAGTGTCAACCATGCACTAAGCCCTATGCTAGCTGCTATTCCCCGCCAAACCTCAAAAGGATAAATGTGAACAGCCAAATATCAACAGAAAACAAATGCACAAAAAGGACCTTTTATGATATCCTCATGTTCTATTTTTCTCATTGATATACTACACCAAGCCAAACTGCACTATTTTCTAGGTTAGGGGAACAGCAAAGTGTGGCCTGTGAGCCAGTCTCAATGTCTGGCTTTTTTTTTTTTTTTTTTTTTTTTTTTAAAGATTTATTCAAGAGAGAAAAAGGGTGTGGGATGGGGGGAGGGAAAGAATCTCAAGCAGACTCTACACCCAGCATGGAAATGGACGTGGGGCTTGATCTCACCACCTGAACCAAAACCTAGAGTTGGACACTTAACTGAGCCGCTCAGGCACCCCTGTTTTTCTAAATAAACTGGACACAGCCACATATGTTCCTCTACATATTATCACTGGCTGCTTTCATCCTACAATGGTACAAATGAGTGGCTGTGACAGGCCATGTGGTCCACAAATATTTACTATCCAGCCCTTTATAGAAAAAGTTTGCTAACCTCTGATCTAGATTATGAGCACAAACAACTTTATAGACAAGAAGAAAATGAGGAATAGTCTAGTTAGATCAAATTCACTTCTGAACTCTAAAAGCTTCTTTTACAGTGATACATAGAGTGTGACATCCAGGCTTGGCACCCTCTCTATGCCCCCCAGGTCACGGTTATCACGGACACATTATTCCTCGCTTGCTGTTGTCAAGTGTGGCCGCACTCTACCCTCTGTGGCTCTAACGCTTCTGAGTTCCCAAAGGTTCAAGGCTTTGAGATACCTATTTCTCCCCAGGCACACATTTGGTTCTTCATCCCTATGAGATTGAGGTACAGACAAAAAGGCATTTAGCTAGAAAGAAAACCAGTATAAACTGGTATTAGTCTCCGTGCTCCTTGCACCACTGTGGTTCTCTCCTTGGTGGCCCTGCTTTGTCAAAAAGGACCCCCAAAAGAGTCACCTGCTTGTGCAAGTGGCTGTGAAAGGCTCTGAGAAGGTGGGTGACCCTCGTGTTAAGTCACACTCTCCATAAACGTTCCACACAAAGGGTGGAACGTCCTCCCATGGCTTCCTGGAGAAGGGCCAGCATCTGCTCCATCTGTTTCCCTCTTCTTGAGCCCAAGGGGGGCACCACACCCTTTTTTCACAGTAAATGTGGCTTTGGACAGGCCATCTTGAGAAATGGTTTTATGTTCAAAGCAAAACTGGGCAGAAAGAGTTCCCATATGTCCCTTGCCCCTACACCCATAAAACGTCCCCACTATCAACATCGCACAGCACAGTGCTCTATTCCAAAAAGATTTTTCCTTTTGGGTAACTCGTCTGGGACTCACCCTTGACAGTTCTGCTGGTCTAGAGTGGGGCCCAAACACTGTAAAAATTCAAAAGCATTATCAAAGACAAATCCATCTGCCACTCCCTGGGCCAGGTGTTCCCTACCTCTGGCCCTACCACTTATGCGGCATCCTGCTCTTCCACGTGCCTCCAAGACACCCTCCACGGGGCACCAGACATCTCACACACGCATCCCGTCCTACCACTCCCCGACCCAGGCATCTTCACATGGCCCGTGGGGCCTGTCACACTGCTGTTGGAGCACTGCATGTGTGCAGTGTCCGGTACCCACATTCCTCAGTGAATCATATAGGCCATGAGGGAGGACAGGCCTATTTCCTCCCTGATGCCTGGCACAGAGCCACAGATAGGTGCTGCTCTGTGAAGGTTTGGTGAAGCATGAGGAGATACTGATTCACAGACTGAGGCCTCCTTTGGTGTGCTTCCTTAGGATTGGAGAAGAGGATCACGACAAAAGGTACAGCTGAGCAGAATAATCTGCTGGTTTCTTGGCAACAATAATAAAGCACATCGCAGACCAGACTGCGTCTATTCACTGCTGGATTCACTCAGGATGACACTACCGTGCACTCTCAGTTTGGGTTCAGTATGGCCTCTATGGGCCTGGAACAAGAGCTGGGCGTTGCTAAAGCAGCAGCAAGGACCACAGCAGCTTATCTAGAATACACCCCAGGGTGGCTCTACAGAAAACCAGGCGGTCTTGGGAGTTGGTGGGAAAGGTGCACAGAAGCAGCACTGCGGGTTATGAGGACTGAAGCATGAGCACAGCAGAGGGGACAGGACCACGAGGGACAAGCCGAACTGAATGGCACCAGTGGTCTTGCCGGCTGAGTGAAGGAAATGTGAAGGGCAATTCTGAGCCACTACTGCTTTGATCTGTGCACATACATAACCGTGGAATGCCTACTTGTTAACAGCAAATACCTAAGATAAAACTTCTAACAAAGTTTTTGTAGATCCACCCTGAGGGCTGTTGGAGCATGTGTTCTGGGGAGCTACTTCCAGAAAAGGGTCTCAAAGCCATATGAGAAAGAAGCTCCCAACACAGCAGAGTTCAAAGCCAGCTCTACTGGGGCACTCACTCACCTGGGGAGTGGTGATGATCACCGCCCCATCGATGTGTGTCGACGACAGGTACTGGACAGCCGAGAGATGTTCATCCGACGTGCCAGGAGGAGTGTCCACGATGAGGTAGTCAACCTCTCCCCAGTCCACGTCACGAAGGAACTGCTTGATCATGCCTAGGAGAGAGAGGGCGAGCCAGTGATGCCTTTTCTCTCTTTTCTGTACTTACAACTCTACAGAGGCACTTTATGATCTTCACGTACACTTGACCTGTCTGGTTGTCATGACTGGGGTGCGGGGAACTATTGGCATCCAGTGGGTAGAAGCCCGGGGTGCTCTAACCTTCTGCAAGTGTAGAGCACAGCCCACCCCTCCCCTAACAAAGAATTATCTGGCCCCAAATGGCAACACTGCAAAGACTGAGAAGCCCTGCCTTACAAATGACACTTCTGCATTGTTATTTTAAGCTCTGGGCCCAATCAACCTGCTAGGATTTCACCTCACTCACATCTTGGACCTAAATAAGCTACTATAAAACTAGAGTAAAAACAATTCCAATGTCACATAGGCTTTAAAGACAGAGAAACTCATAGTAGACATTATAAATTATAAAACAAAAACAGGCTATCTCTACTAGCTCTCTTCAACAAGCAAAGACAGAGGCAACCGGATGCTTAACCATGATCCTCTGCAAAGCCCAGCAGAGGACTGCTGCCATGCTGATGGGACAGGCTGCAAAGGAAACCTGAAGTAGTTCTGCTCTTGGAAGATCATGCTCACGGAGAGAAAGCAGGGTGGCAAACCATTTTTCTTTGGTCCCCTCCAGATAACGGCATCATCAGGACTGCTGAGCAAGAAACCAACCGACATCACCCCCAGATTGTCTTCCACGAACTGGAGAGGATGAAGCAAAGAACACTTAAAACCACAGCACAGGTCACTTCCTTGTCGTTTATCAGAGCTGAAGGCATTTTGAGAACAAAATGATCATGTGATCTTGGGTCTATTCATTCTTTGAATTCACAAATCATTTTGGGAGAGGAAGGGTTATCATACAGGGGGACCTGAACGAGGCCCCCTGGGGCCGTGTGCTAGAGTGCAGAAACCACAGCAGAAGTATGTCCTTAGCTACCCTCGCCTGGGCTGGCAAACCACAGCCTCCAGGGCCAAATCTGGCCCACCTTCTGGCATTGTCCATCAAGTTTTCTTGGAATACATGGTCATTCGCTTGCACATTATGACCCTCATGCTACAATGCTGGACAGTGTATGGCCCACAGACTGAAAATATGTACTGTCTGACCCTTTACAGACACAGTGTGCCAATCCCTGACATTACCTGTGCTCCCTATGTCTACAAGGGCATGCTGATTGTTACTTTTTAACTGATAGACAGCTGGGTTGAGGAAAGTGCTGCCCGCCCAAACCATAGCCGTTCTGAAACCAGGACCCGGAATACACTACCCGGCAAATAAGACAAAGGTGTAAAAACTCACCACTGGAGACCAGCCCGAGCCGCTCTGGTGAACCTGCATGAACATAAACATCGACGTTCACCGATAAGAAATTCTGCACTCTGGGCATACTACAGTTCGTTGTCTTTAAAGCTCCCACTCAATTCTCATTAGAGTGAGCAGCTGGGGGAGAGGCAGCGGGTAACAGAACCCCCCCCCCCCCCCCCACAAACACACACGTTGGAATGTTCTGAAACTCTGCTTAGAGATCTAGTCAGGAGGTAAACTTGGCTGAATTCAAACATAATTTGGGGTCTAAGGTGTTTTACAAATAGGACAAGAACCAGTTGGGGGTGGCTGGGGCAACGCAGGTGGTTGTGGTGTGGGCAAGGCTGCCTCTGCCAAATCTAGGAGTGAGGGTGTTTGCTTCAGTGAGATGGGCAGCCCAGGACCTGCCCCGCCTGTGGCCTGAGCGTCAGTGCCTCAGTGCTGGTCTGCTGCACCCCTGGGAGGAGGGGGCCAACAGGAAGGGTGGGGCCACTTCAAGATTCACACTCTCCTTCAGTAGGTATTCTTTAACAGCCGGCGTTCAACTCCGCACCGCCTCTTCATCGTGAAACTAGAACTGACTCAACTTCCAACTACACATGAGTCTCAGCAGTTGGGCTTTAGGGCAACCTAGGAGCCAAGACAGAAGGCCCATTTTCTTGAAGAAGTCTTACCTCTCTAACAGCTCTAGGGAGAGCTAATTCACATACCACACCAGTCTCCTGCTCAAAGTGTACAATTCAGTGGCTTTCAGAATATTCCCAGAGCTGGGCACCAGTCAGTTATTTTCATCACTCCGAGACGATACCCTACACCCTGTGACGGTCACATCCAATCCTTCGCCCCCACGTGCATGCCACCTCAATCCTAGGCGACCCCCATCTCCTCTCTGCCTCCGCAGATGTGCCTGTTCTGGACACTTCACAGAAATGCAACCCTGTAATACATTATCTTGGGTGACTGGCTTTAAGGTCTTTTTAAATTTTTGTGTCCTTTTTAAATTTCAGTACAGTTAACGTGCAACATTGTTATCAGTTTTGGGGGGTACCATATAATGATTCAACAATTCCATACATTGAGTCCCTGCTCATCACCCAAGCAATCATTCTCTGCACCTAGTTCACCCAGGTCTTAATTTAAAAAAAAAGGGCAACTGGGTGGCTCAGTTAAGTGTCTGCCTTAGGCGCAGGTCATAATCCTGGGGTCCTAAGCCCTATGTTGGTCTCTCTGCTCAGCGAGGAGCCTGCTTCTCCCTCTCTTTCCTGTTCGTGCTCTATCTCTGGCCCTCTCTAATATTTTAAAAATAAAAATAAAAAATAAAAACAACTATCACTCTTCATTCCTATTTAAAACTCATTCTCCATGGTGACAGGCTTAAAAGAGGAATAAACGAAATGACCCGCAGTGTAGAAGAAAATAGTGGGACTTGTTTTATCTCACCATTCAACACCATAGTGAAAATATCAGTGTTTATCAAACACTCATGTACCGGTACAGTCAGTGCTAGATGTATATAACTCATAAATAAACAAACACACAGCCATACTGTGGGTGAGTACTACAAAGTGTTACTGATGGGCACGTGGGCACAGACGTTGGATAGTGCAGCTCTGCCTCCACCCTGGATGGAATCACCCCTTTCCAGCACCCTCGGCAGCCTAGCCCAAGCCCTGAGCAGAGTCCACAGGCCTGGCCTGTGTGCCTCAGGCCACTGTCCAGCTACCCTCCCCTTGTCCCTCTGCCACCGGTCATCCTGCTGCAGACACTCATGCCTCAGGACTCCTGCATTTGCTCCCTTGGCCCATAAGGCTCTTTGCTAGCTTTCCATAGAGGGGTGCCCTTGACCACACCCTTGCTCACCCCATCCCCTTACCCAGCTTTCATTTTCTACTATCTATCAGCTGCCCCTTCCCATCAGGGCTGGGGGCTTTATTTGTCTTGCTCACCACTGTATCCTAGCACCCAACCGTCACATAAAGAATGAACCCATCCGACATCCTGAAACATCCAAGCACCCCCCTACCCCTGCCCAGCCCCATTTCAGTGCACTGCCTTTAAGAGGGACCCTTTCTGGGACTGCTCCCTACAACCCAGAGGGAGTGACCAGTACCTGCATGGACTGCGGTGGTGCCACGGCCTGTCCCCCACCCCACATCACTCTCCCACCTCATAGTCTCAGTTCCCCAGGGGTGACAACAAGGGCAAAAACATTCCCTTGTTTCCAGGGTACAGAACCAAGCACAGACTGGTCTGGCTTTCCCAGCAGTGTGAAGTCTCTGTGTCCTACTTCTGCATTTCGCTTGCTGTTTCCCTTCCCCTCTAAGAAGGCACTGAAACAAATACTTCTCAAGTGGTGTGGGTGAACTTTATATATGGTTCCAAACCCCAAAGCTCACAGTTGTTGTTGAGGCCGGCAGGCTAGGAACACCGAGCTGCTCTTAGCATGGCCGCCTAAAAACACATGGCTCTGCTGACCCCTTGGTTTGGGATTAGCAGTTCGGTGCTCTGGTTTGCTGTGAGGATACTTTCCTGAGGTTCGTACTATAGTTATTACCTGTTCTCCTTCCAAGCCCATTATCTTGGGAATCGATGGCCCACATATATCAATGTCCAGAAGAGCAACCTGGGAAACAAGAAGAGACCAAAGCAGTGATGCAACAGAATATACCATGTTCCAGATGTGCACAACTGGGAGGGGGAGAGGGTTTGAGTTTGAAAGGAGGATGGGGAAATGGAAAGGAATCTCGGGGGAGTTCCAACTTTCATCTTCCAGGCCACAGACACACAGTCTAGAACTCGTAGAGAGAGCTTGGCAAAGCACATCCACACATCACTGACTTCCACACCCATCCCCCAAGTCTGGCGCCTAACTCCAGGGTGATCTTCTGGGCCCAGTGTCAGGCCCAAGCACCATACACTCAGCATTTACCATGTGCCTAAGGAGTGAGTATCATTATCCCTGCTTTACAGAAGAGGACATGGAGGTCCGGAGAGGCCCAGTGACTTGCTCAGTAAAAGCAAGCAGCAGAGCTACGACTAACCTGAGGTCTGGTGATTCCCAACACCGGGGCTCTTTCTGCTACCCCTGGGGGCCTGGAGAGGAGGGCCAGAGTAGAGCCTCATGCTGAGCTCTCACCGAGCCCCACTGTCTTGTGATCCTGAAGGTGAAGGATGGCTTAACCTCAACTTCTAAAATAAAACTGAAAATAAGAAGGAAGTCTAGAAAAGCTCTTTGCTAGTGAATATGCAACCTCGGAAGACTTTCACCCCAGACACGCTGTTTTCTGGGTGTGAGAAACGAGAAGATCTGAGACAGTCTGAACAGCAGAGTTAATATTCATCTTGAAAGCTCAAATATCAAGCATCTAAAGTACAACACCACTGGGTAACTTTTTAACTTGCCCTAAATTAGTTTCTTTGCTCCCAGCAAAGCCCCACCTCCGCTTTTTCACTCTGTACTGTAATCAGGAAGACTCTTCATTCTCCTATCAGCCGCTTGCCTCCCCTGCCCTCTGCTGGACCAACTGAAGAAGCAACAGAGCGATGCTTGGGCTGACGACCTGCCTGCCTTCACCTACAGACAAAGAAGGACCGAGTGCATAAATGACTGCAGACATTCTACCTCAGAGCCTCCAGACTTAGGAAACCACACCCTCACCGTGACCCTAACAGACGAACGGGACTCCCAGTTTCTAGCCACTCAGTCTCTGCCCTTGCTTTCAGGAACAATTTAACATTTCAAGGAACTATGCTCCCCACAACCAAGTAGGTGAATATGGAGTGGAAGGATGTGAGGATGCGGAAACAAATCACGGGCATTCACTCCTGGGGTGGTACTCAAAGAAGTTGTGACATGTCCCCGCTATGCAGACCTCCGAGGGGCCCCGTGTCCTGTCTTTTGCAGACTTCCTGCTGAACCTGTCACTACCCTAAATCTATCCAACGGATTCCCTTTCTGCTCAGGCCAGAGAACCTGAGCAGAGAGCAAAGTGCCGTAAATCTTAACCAGGGCCTCTGTGGAAGGTGCTAGAAACCTGATGAGACAAATAGGTTTTGCCACAGCTCTCTTCCAGCCACAGACTGGTGGAGCAGAGTGCTGTCGGGATCCAGACCTTTCCCATACTCAGCACCCCCAAACATCCCCTTAAGAGGTCATGGAAGGTGGGCTCTAGTCCTGATTCTTGGCACTAAAATGGCTGTGTCACCTCTTACAAAGTGTTTTTGTTGGAGCTTCTGATCTGTGAAACAAGTGTGCAAATCATCAGGCCCCTTCCAGCTCCAAAGTCTACAAGCCACAGGAGCCTCAAACACTCCAGTCCGGAAGCCCCAAGGTGGACCTGTTAATGCTATAGTCTTTGGTGTCCCTCAGCTCAGGTACAACCACCAAGGCTCCTCCTGCTCCCTTCACCACAACTCACACATCCCTGGCTGGCCTGTGATTAGTCGGGGGGGGGGGGGGGGGGGGGGGATGGTTCCCAATTCTGCTCCCTCTTGGCTCATGGGCCTTTGCTATAAGCCACCGGACGCCTGTCTGCCTTGAACACTAACATAGAACAGTCCTGCTGAGAGGGATGAGCTTCCACCAGACAGAAAAGGGATTGGGTGTTTCCCCTCTGAATTTAGGGAAGGGAGGAATGTGCGCTGAGATTAATCAACCAGGCAGATGGAGTCTACGATCTGTCAACATCCCGCACCCTCTGGATACAGCGGCAGTCTCAGTCTTGAGTAGGACTTGTGGGGAAATACACTTTCCTAAGTACAGATTTTTTTTTTTTTTTTTTTTGTAAGCTAAGCTATTGTTGCATAAAGAAAACCAGCTTACTTTGCCATATTTTCACACTGGATGGAGCATTTTCCATCAGTTGCAAAGTCCGGGCAAACTACTTCAGAGCAGAATTATACAGAAGCACCATAATATGCAAACAATTCTCTATTTCCAAGTACGTACTTGTATCTGGCCTGGTTAAAGCCCATCTTCAGAGAGTTAAGATACAAAATAGATGAACATGGGAGAGAGGGAAAAATAAGATGAAATCAGAGGTGGAGACAAACCATAAGAGACTCGTAACTCTAAGAAAGAAACTGAGGGCTGCTGGAGGGGAAGCGGGTGCGGGGGATGGACTAAGTGGGTGATGGGCATGTAAGGCACTTCATGTAATGAGCACTATTAACAATGAATCAGGGGATCCCTGGGTGGCGCAGCGGTTTAGCGCCTGCCTTTGGCCCAGGGCAAGATCCTGGAGACCCGGGATCAAATCCCACGTCGGGCTCCCGGTACATGGAGCCTGCTTCTCCCTCTGCCTGTGTCTCTGCCTCTCTCTCTCTCTCTCGCTCTCTCTCTCTCTCTCTCTCTCTGTGTGACTATAAAAAAAAAAAAAAAAAAAAAAAATTGAATCACTACGTTCTACCCTGAAACTAATACTACATGTTAATCATCTGATTTTAAATAAAAAAAATTATTGTGCGCATACGTACACACACATGCCTGATAGAATGCTCTTTGCTTTTAGAAGCTTTTTTTTTTATTTTTTTATTTTATTTATTTTTTTATTTTATTTATGATAGGCACACAGTGAGAAAGAGAGAGAGAGGCAGAGACACAGGCAGAGGGAGAAGCAGGCTCCATGCACCGGGAGCCCGACGTGGGATTCGATCCCGGGTCTCCAGGATCGCGCCCTGGGCCAAAGGCAGGCGCTAAACCGCTGCGCCACCCAGGGATCCCAGCAAAGAGCATTCTGGATGATACGGATACTCTCTTAGAAATAATCAGTTTTTGGCCAACCAATTGGCCAATACAAATTTGACCCTCAGATGGCAGGAGATTGTTGATTAACAGAAGAATAAATCAACAAATGGATTCTGAACCTACTCAGCACTGTATTTGGTGGGGGTAGGCTACAAACTTGGTGCCAAAGCAGAAATCATCAGTGCCTTTCCCCCACATTCCAGGCAGTGGATAAAGTAATACTGATTGCCGTCATGGACATTTACTGTGCGTTATCTCATTCGCTCCGGACTCTCATTTTACAAGGAAAACCGAGGCAGAGAGCCTGGTAACCTGCCCAAGGTCAGAGAGGTGGCGTGGGCAAAGCGGGATGTGAACCTGGGCAGACTGCAGAGCCTGTACTCCTGGCCACCATGCTCTACCTTGCCCACCCACCACCTTGCCCCAAATGCTCAGAGTTCTGACTTGCCCCTCTGCTCCAAAGTGCTGAGGCCCTGCTTCTTCTACCTCCCTGACTCTGCCCTCATTTGTTCCCTGATCTGGATCCTCGTGGCTGCTCACGGAGAGGAGAATACCAATTCCCATCCGGCTTCCTGTACCCTCCAATGATACCCAAATCACACACTCGGCTGACTATCCTTGCAATGCTCCTAAAGCAACACTCAAACCCTGCCTCTTTGCTTGCCAAATGTCCTAGCAGGTCATTCAAAGCCTCCCCCGGTCTGGCTCAGCCTCATCCTCAGCCCTCTTCACTGGAGGAGCCACATACACATACCCTATCGGTCCCCCTCACAGTGTCCAGGCACCTCCTTTCCAAGCCCAGTCATCTCTCCCTGGTCCCACATCCCTAGAGCACATCTTGGGATGGTGGAGGCCAGATTCCAGAGAAGCCCACCTCAGCGACTGGCAGGCCAGCACAAACAGCTCCACCATTAGAAAATGATCAGAACTGGGCAGCCTGGGTGGCTCAGCAGTTTAGCACCGCCTTCAGCCCAGGGCCTGATCCTGGAGACCCGGGATCGAGTCCCACATCGGGCTCCCTGCATGGGGCCTGCTTCTTCCTCTGCCTGTGTCTTTACCTCTGCCCGCCTCCCCCCCCCCCCCGCCCCCGTCTCTCTCTCTCTCTCTCTCCCTCTGTTCTCTCTCATGAATAAATAAAATCTTAAAAAAAAAAAAAAAAGAAAGAAAAGAAAATGATCGGAACAGAAAGGAGGAATAAGGCAGAATGGAGAGCCTGGGTAAGTGCGAGGAGCACTGAGTTCACCAAGTCCACCCTCCTCACTCCCGAGAAGGCCAGGCTGGCCCAGACTTTCAATCTTCCTCCAAAGACGCACTCTCCCAGCAAGCACCAGTGCTCCTGGAGCCAATCGCAGCCTGCTACCTGTTTTTGTACAGCCCACAAGGTAAGAACAGTTATTACACTTTTAGAAGGCTGGGGATGGGGTGGAATTAAAAAAACTCTATTTCATGACATAAACATTATATGAAATCCAAGTATCAGTGACAATAAAATTGTGTTAAAACACAGCCAAGTTTGTTTACAGATAGTCTATGGCTGCTTTTGTGTGTCAGGGCAGGACTGGACAGGTGCTATAGGAACCATATGGCCCACAAAATCTAAAATACTCACCATCTGACTCTTTACACAACAAGTTTGCCCACCCCTGAAGCAAACTCTAATTTCTTAATCCAGTGATTTGAAAACTGTATTCCTGGAGTCCTTGGGGACTGGGTGGTGTCTCAGCGCCTGTGTGTGTACTGTGCACATGTCAGAATGGTGGGCCCACTGTAGCTGACTTTTTTTGCAGAGAAAATAAAGTCTTATGTTAAGGTCTTACAGTACGATTTCATGCTTACATAGGATGGCTTATCTACTATGAGCACACAACACTGAAATTTAACCAGCTTTTAGAGTTTTAAAATAGAAAGGACAATGTGTGGCAGTTTTGAAATTTCAACATTAGATTAAATGTACCTCTAAACCCCTACTGTTTTTTTTTTTTTTAAGTCAAAGGGGAAAAGCTATTTATCTGCTAGAAGAGAAATCTGAACTGAAAGTCAGCCCTCATATATAAAATTAATTCATTCAAAATGCATGAAGAGAAAACAAATACTGAGAAATAAGTCAATGTATGAAGAAGGCATGAAGACCATGGGAAGAATTGAAATGGGGAGACACAGCTTTCAATATGAACAAAACAACTGCTTTCCTGGAAAGGAAACATGAACAGTGTCCTGAGAAGGGAGAGGGCAGTTAATTGGCAATTCCCATCCTGAGAACAGTAGGCTCTCTAACCCAGGGCACCCACAAAGCCAGCACACAAGTCCTTAGCGAGGTCTCTTGCTTCAGGGCTCACCCTGACAGAGAGCTGGGTTCTTTATTTTTTAAAGATTTTATTTATTCATGTGAGACAGAGAGAGAGGCGAGAGGCAGAGACACAGGCAGAGGGAGAAGCAGGCTCCATGCGGAAGCCTGATGTGGGACTCGATCCGGGGTCTCCAGGATCACACCCTGGGCCAAAGGCAGATGCTCAACCGCTGAGCCACCCAGGCGTCCCCGAGAGCTGGGTTCTAAGAGACATCCGTGGTGCTCTAGCAGTTCTGATGTGTAAGCATTTTTTCCACTGGAATTTTGAATAAAATTTCATTTTACAAGAACACAAAGATGGAATGTGTTCCGTGTTTAAAAAAAATTAGAAAACACAGTATTCATGGTTTTATTAGGTATCAAGTGTAAAGTAAGTGATAGGATCACTTTTCTAAGGTCAATGCAAAATTATCATGAGTCCCATGAATGATCCAATGTATTTTTAAAATCGCAGGTACTGTAAATTTCCATTCCAACTTTGTAGTGAAAATTATTTTTTTCTTCTTCTCCATACCGCATCTTTCATTAAAGCTGAAATCCAGAGAGCAGCTGGATTTTTACTGAGCAATTTGGTGATTGCATGCTCATATGTATACTTGGGTACTAGGTGAGAGGCCCAGTTCAAGGCTTGGTAAATGTTTCCTTCCTCAAGAGCTAAAGAGAAAATACACTTGACTTTTGAACAAGGTGGGAATTAGGGGCCTTATACATGAAAATTCATGTGTAACTTCTGACTCCACCAAAATTTAACTACTGATAGCCTGTTGCCGACCAGAAGCTTATAGGTAACAACTGATGAACACCTATTTGTATATTATACATTGCACTACTACAGTAAGCTAAAGAAAAAATGTTACGAAAAACATGAAGAGAAAATACATTATAGTACCACTAAAAAAATCCACATGTAAGTGGAACCATGCAGTTCAAACCCTTGTTGTTCAAGGGTCAACAGTATTTTAGGTTTTGTAGACAAAAATCAAGGATACTATAAAACAATTTAAAAGCAACGGTTTATAGGGATGCCTGGGTGGCTCATTGGTTGGGCATCTGCCTTTGGCTCAGGGCGTGATCCCCAGGTTTGGGGATTGAGTCCCACATCACGCTCCCTGCAAGAAGCCTGCTTCTCCCTCTGCCTGTGTCTCTGCCTCTGTCTCTCATGAATAAATAAATAAAATCTTTTATTAAAAGTAATTTAAAAAGCATCCATTTATAGATGTAAAAACCATTCTTAGCTCACAGCCATAGAAAGGCAAGAGAGGGGCTGAATAAGCCCATAGGTTATAGTTTGCACACCCCTGGCCCAGACACAAGTAGAAAGTGGCTAAGAAAAAGAAGTCTGAACTTAACAAAATAATCAGCATGCCAAGAGACATTACACCTGCTATCCATTTTCACAGGTAGAGAATCTGATGCATTTCCCCATGCATTTCCCTCCTTCTCTCTGCAAGGATCTAGATTCCCGAGACCAATCCAACTTGGTCTAAGGGATCAGTTCTCTAGGAAGCATCACAAACTCTCATACAGGAGCCTCTTCCAGTTTTTCCCAAGGTCTCACCTGCGTGTTTTCATCCTCTGCTAGGCCGTGGGCAAGGTGGGCACTGAATGTGCTTTTTCCAACACCACCTTTCCCAGATAACACCAAGATCTTGTGTTTCACGGTCTTCATTTTTTCTTTGATTTCTTCTATGGCTACAAAGAAAGCAAATCAGGTGATGAAGTCTCTGACTAAATTTCAAACGTCACTCTTCCAATGGACTAGAAGGAGCTAAATCCCTGGGACTATTTCACAGGACTGTGTGTGAAATACCACCTAATCAGTGACAGTAGTAAGTACTACAAAGGCTATTGACATCATTGACATTTTCTTGTTTATTAGTTCACTTCTCTGTCTCCTCTTGTTAGGATACAAGTTCCATGAGAATAGAAATTACCTGAACTGTTCATTGCTACACTCCCAGCTCCAGGAGAGCTCCACACGTAGTAATGGTTCCCAACCTAGGGGCAAAATCTGCCTTGGGGACATTTCTGGTTGTCACCAGGAAGGGGTGCTACTGGCATTCAGTGGGTAGAGCCACAGACGCTGCTAACTGGCTAAAAACACGGGGTGCCTGGATGGCACAGTTGTTTAAGCATCTGACTCTTGGTTTCAGCTCTGATCTCAGGGCCATGAGATTGAGCCCTGTCTCAGGCTCTGTGCTCAGAGTGGAGTCTGCTGGAGAGTCTCTCCCCCTGCTTGCATTCTGTCTCTAAATCTTTAAAAAAAAGGTCTAACAATGCTCAGGACAGCCTCCTACCCCAAATAATTATCCAGATCCAAATGTCAGTAGTGCCAAGGTTGAGAGTCCCTGACAAAGAGCAAACGTTTATGAGGACCAGTCACAGGTAACTATCACAGATCATACATTTTCTGTGCATTCAACATCTCACTTCAATTCCTTAAAATAACACCATGAGGTAATTATACTAGCTTCTTCTTATTTAAAAAGCAGGTTCTCAGGGGATGCCCAGGTGGCTCAGTCAGTTAAATGCCTGACTCTTGGTTTCTGCTCAGGTCATGATTTCAGGGTCCTGGGATCCAGTCCCAGGTCCAGCTCCATGCTCAGTGGTGAGTCTGCTTGGGATTCTTTGCCTCTCCTCCTCCTCTTCACCTGCTCATGCGTGTGCATGCGCGCTCTCTCTCTCTTTCAAATGAGTAAGTCTTTTTTCTTTTTTAAGTTGGTTCCAAGCCCTACGTGGGGCTTGAACTCATGACCCTGACATCAAGAGTTGCATGCTGGGGAGCCCTGGGATGGAATCCGACGTCGAGCTCCCTGCATGGGGCCTGCTTCTCCCTCTGCCTGTGTCTCTGCCTGCCCCCCATCATCAATAAATAAATAAAATCTTAAAAAAAAAAAAAAAAAAAAGAGTTGCATGCTCTGTGGACTGACCCAGCCAGGTGCCCCTCCTCCACTTTAGATAAGGAAACGGAGGCTCAGAGACCTGAGGACTCTCACTCAAGGTCACCCCGTTTGCAGGACCCAGGAATCCAGCCTCAGTCTCCCGCTCAACTCCTTCAGCATCCTCCCAGCCTCCTGCTTTTTTTTTTTTTTAATTTTTATTTATTTATGATAGTCACACACACACACAGAGAGAGAGGCAGAGACACAGGCAGAGGGAGAAGCAGGCTCCATGCACCGGGAGCCCGACGGGGGACTCGATCCCGGGTCTCCAGGATGGCGCCCTGGGCCAAAGGCAGGCGCTAAACCCCTGCGCCACCCAGGGATCCCGCCTCCTGCTTTTTAAGATCCTTTAGGCGAGTTCCCAGAGCCTTCCCCATCCTGCGACTTGTCCTTCACCGAACTTATCATGCGATGATTTCCTCGCTCGCTCAGTTATTTACGGAGGGTCTCCCCTATTAGCTTAATATCGTTAGGGCAGTAACCCTGTCTCACTCACAGCTGTAACCCCAGCGCAGAGCACTATGCTCAGGAGAAATCAATACGTATTTATGCTAAATGAGTGAGAAAATCGCTCCTATTCCCAAAGGAAGACAATTTTGTCTAAATAATAAGCCCGAGCAAACCCCTAGTTCAAGGTCTATAAACCCTATTCTCCAGCAGCGGGGCCCCTGTCACTCAAACCCCTAGACCCGCCCCTCCTGAGATCCCATTGGACTCCACGCCTGTCACTGATCCTTCAGGCTCCGCCCCACCCCGCTACTTCCTTCTGTGCTTTCCCACTGCCGGTCTCCTCCCGGTCCCGCCTCTTCCGGGCTGGCGCCCTTCACTTCCGGTTCAGGCCTTGCCCCTTCCTCACCTGGGTCGGGAGCCGCGCCGGCTCCGGAAGCGCAGAGCCGCTGGTTGGGGCAGCCCTGACATGAGGCCCCTCGGCCCGCCTGGGCGCTGCCGGTCCCGGGACAGCCTGCGCGGTGACAAGGTCACAGTTAGAGTGGCTCCTGTCCCTTCAGCCCCACCACCCACGCCCCCCTCCGTGCGCTCACCCTGAGGCACCTCCTCCATTCGGCCGCCTTCGACGTCTGCGCGGTCACCGGAACCCGCCCTTACGTATTTCCGCCTCCTGGCGCCCAATCTGACTCTCCAGGCGCGCCAAGTAAGTCTCGAAAAGGGGGCTGTGCGCACGCGCGGACTTCATCAGGTGCTTGCAGGGGGGAGGGGGACTGGTCTTTAATTTCTGTCGCCGTTTAAACTGGGCAGCGGAGAGCATTCATCAATTATTCAGCACGGGGCTCCCGGGCACGGGCGTTTTCCTACGCGACACGTCCATGCCCTTTCATACCCAAGAAATTTGATACCGATGCAAAGTTATTAGCGAAAATAAACTTTATATTCAAGTTTACTCCGCTGTCCCAAATAAGGTCTGCTCCCCCCACCCCACCCCCATCCTGGAGCCAATCAAAAGTCGCACCTTCCTTTGTTCTCAGTGCCTTTTAATTCAGAACAGTCCTCTTCTCACCACCCCTTACCCTTTTTTGGGGAGTGGGGTGGGGGGTCATCTTTTAGGACATGGATACATTTGGATATGGTGTAGGCCAATTACCTTATAGAAAACCCGCCCCAGTATCTTAATTTGTCTGATTCCCTGCCTCATGATTAGATTCAGGTTAAGACATTCTGGCAGAAGGTACTTGACCGATGTGTACAACTGTTGTGCCACGGCCAGAGGCACAGGACACCAGTGGGTCCCATCCTCGACCACTTGGTGAAGGTGGCATCCGTCCCACCTCTGCATCGGATGGTCCGCTTTTCCGTTTGTGACGAAGAAAGAATCTGAAGCGATTCGTTGAGATCATGGGAGTATCCTGTTCGTCAGCCTTGCACTCAGCCTCATTCCGGCCTGAATCCGTTCTAGCAGTGTTTCCAGAATTGTGCCTTCGGATGAGAACACAATGTTTGAACTTCCTTCCTCAGGTCACACAGCTCCTAGCGAGGGAGCCAGAGTGATGAACCTGGGCTGTCATCCGGGATACGCGGTGCCAAGTGGCCGTGTGCGAGGTGCTGGCGCCACCAAACCGCCCCGAGTCCTGTCGTCCTGGCACCTAGCCTGGTTGGGGCAGCGGATGACGAAGCAGGTAACTACAGCTTTACAAAGGCTACGACACGAGACAACCAGGGCGATTCCTTAAAGCCGAGGGAGGGACGGGGTGGCGGTGGGGAGGACATATGGTATTTCAGACAGAATGAACCAGCATGAACAAGCCCAGGGGTCAGAGCGGTCAGAGAGGAATTCACCCGCAGGGACTTTTGTGACCTCCAGTTTGCAGGTAGGAAGACAGGGTCACCAAGAATGACTTGCCCAAGGTCTCAGAGCTGGTAAGCAGCACAGCTGGGGTGCCAGGAAACTCTGATGTAGGGCCTGGGCTCTTGACCACTATGCTGTACACTGGGAGCAGGATGCACATTATCCTCCTTTCACTGAAGAAAGTGAGGCTCAGAGAGGTTAAGCAGCTTGCTCAGGGTCTCACAGCCAGAAGGCTCCACCCAACTCTCCTGACCATAGGCTCTTTCCTCCCCACCCTCCCAGCCACACAGTAGAGACCCGAGGCCTGCCCGCTTCATGTCCTTCTGAGGTCCCCGCAGACATTTCCGGCATGTTCCCGCCAGCTGTCTTCAGCAGCAGTGCCACATTAGAGCCCCGCAGTCTCTGATTACCCAGGCGACCCTCCCACTCAGCGAGTCTGTCTCCTCAGTAGCAGGGAAGAAAGATCTTCCATTCTTCAGTCTCTCCCTCACTACGCACTCCTCCCCACAAGGCTGTAAACGATCACATTCTACACTAAGAAATAAAATCGAATAAGCCTCCCCTCAGCTTTGCTCCCATCTCTCTCCCACCGTCCCCGGCCAAACTCCTGTCTCACCTGGGATAGAATTTTCCACCTGTGGTCGTGCGAGCAGTAGGGCAGGCACGAGGCTGCAGAGCAGATTCCCAGGCCCATCCTGACCTCCTGAGTCAGAAACTCAAGGGCTGGGCCAGGGAATGCGCATCTTTACACTCTCACCAGATAGCAGTTCTGTTCACTAAAGTTTGAGAACCACTTCTGAAGAGGGGTGCGCCTCGAGACTCTGTCCGTGGCCCACTCGTAGGCACACTTTCCACATCCTTCTGGGGTGAGCAGCTTTAGGTCCATGGCGTCATCCACTATCCATCATGAAGTTCCAGCCCCGCTCTTCCTAGTTCAGCCGCCACCTGGTGGATTTTACCACGTGGGTGCCTCTCCGGCCTAACACTCCTCTAGCCACAACTCCTTCCTCAAACCCTATTCCTCCTTCTGGAATTCTTATCTTAGAGAATGCTACTGCTCTACGAACTCGAGTCCAGAGTCTAAGCATCAGCCTTGCTTCCTTCTCACCATCTCCCCTGTAGCAAGTTAGCAACTCCCCGTAACAAGTCACCCCCATGTATATATATGTTCATAGTGGTTAAAACAACAGTGGTTTGTTATTTCTCAGGAGTCCTCTGGTTTTATCTGGGCTCACTCACGTGGCACCGTCCACAGGGGAATTGAGTAGGAGATTCTCATTTTCACGTGTGCCTTAGTTTCCCTCCATGTGGCCACTGTCTCTCCACGTGGTCTCCAATCATTCAGTGGTCTAGCCTGAGCACCTTTATGTGGCAGCTGGACAAGGTCACTTTCTCACATTGTACTGGTCAAAACAAGTCACGGGGCAGCCAGAGGCCACATGTAGATGGATGAAGTGGCAGGCATGTGTAGCAGTGGCGGTAAAGGCTGGTGGCCGTGGCTGTAAACAGTCACGATAACCCCCCCCCCAACCAAGTCCAATCAGGCATCAAGTCCTGTGGTTTCACCTCTGTGATGTGATGCTGTAGTTGCCCAAGTGGCCCCAACTCCTCACCCCTCTCCTGTGTGCAGAGCCTCTGTTCTACCCCAGACGCAAGGCTCAGGCATGTGACTTACTTTGCTAAGGAGACGTTAGCCAGTGTGACCTAACAAAAAACAAGTACTTGCCTGTTTTTGCTTTCTTTGCTTTCCTCTCTGCCATCATGAGGGGAACATCTCTAGGCTAGCCCGCAGAAGGGAAGACATATGGTGTAGAGCCGGGCCACCTGGTGGTCCCAGACAAGCCCATTCCAAACCAGTGACCCTGAGACAACAGGGAGACTCCAGCCAAGTGGTGCAGAGCCACCTCTCCAGACCCACAGGCAACCACCAGGTGTGTGAGTGAGTCTAGAAGAACCATCCAGCCAACCCACAGACACATGAGCTAAATAAACACTTATTATCTTAAGTTCCCAAGTCTGGGGTGGCAACAGACAGCTGACACTGCATGACACCATCACCCTGCTGCCTTCCTCTGGACCCTCATTCCCCTGGGCCTGCAGTACTTTCCTAGCAGCCCCGCTAGGCTCTGCTGCCAGGACAAACATCCCGCAGACTGCAGAGGCTCAAGGCAGCAGAGATCATTTTTGGCTCCGGCTACTTGGACAGCTTCGTTGGCAGAGACCTGCTCGCCATTCCTCGGGGATCCAGGAGACAACGGCCCTGCCATCTCCAGTTGCCACTGAATGCAGGCTTCAAGGGAGAGCGTGTGATTTGTACAATGCTGCTTAAATGCTTCCAGCCAGGATCGACCCCTCATCACATACTTTCCATCAGGATAATCGGCCACACGGTCACACCCAAAAAAGGTTCCCCAGGGGGTTTGTCTGCCACATGTCTTAGGGTCCTTTCCCCTCACAGTTCAGCCTGGGTCACTCTGCTACCTGCGTACCTTCAACAGCTCCCTATGGCCAGGTTCACAACAATCTGGACATGGTTTTCGGTGCCCGCCCCCGGCCCATTTGACCCCTCCGGCCCCATAGCTGTGTGCCACTGTGCGTGCCAGGCTCTAAAACTGAACAGCGGACATTTCCCTGGCACGCCAGCCATTATCCTGGCTCACACGGGTCCTTTGTCCTGACTGTCCTCCCTGCCGACCCTCCTCTGACAGGTCACCTCTCTGCATCATCCCATGGAAGCAGGTGCTAATGGCCTGTGGAATCCGCGGCCTTCTTTCCTGAACACGGCGGCGTGTTCCAGAAGTCGGAGCCCAGTTTGCTGTATTTAGCAGCGTGGAAAAGTGTGAACGCCGCAAACTGAACCAGACCCAGCATTTGAAGAAGTCTGTTTACCTCTCCTTTACATTTATTTAGTTTGGGGAGTTTGATAGGTTTTAAATTTAAAATTGTTATTTCTGTCCCCCCGATTAAAGGTGGCAGCGACTAAAAGCTACAAAGCGAGAGCTGGAAATGTTGTCGTTGCAAATGTGGAAACCTTACTAAGTGCCAAAAGATTTAATTAGCTACATTTTTAAGTGCTTTTAAAAATAAGTTTGTGAAAGTAGAGACACAGCAGAAAGATCAGTGGTTGCCAGGGCCTGGGGGAGGCAGAGGCGGAGGGATGACTGGACAAAGCGCAGGGGATTTTCAGGGCAGGGAAACTATCCTGATGCCGTGGTGCTGAAGACTTGACGTTATGCGTGCGTCAAGGCTCACAGAGCCTACACCACCAAGAGTGAACTCTGACTTGCGCCAGGGATTTTAGTTACTGAAAACGAATCGCTATCATGGTTCATCCACTGTAACAGATGACCACACCAACGCCAGAGGTTAATAATGGGGGTAATCGGGGTGGGGGAGGTAAAGAGGGAATATTCGGGAACTCTCTGAACTTCCTGATACATTTTTCCGTATGGCTAAAACGGCTTTAAAAAGTAGTTTTTCTATTTATTTATTTATTTATTTATTTATTTATTTATTTATTATTATTTATTTATTTATTTATTTATTTATTTATTTATTTATTTATTATTTATTTATTCACAGAGACCCAGAGAGAGAGAGAGAGAGGCAGAGACACAGGCAGAGGGAGAAGCAGGCTCCATGCAGGGAGCCCGTCGTGGGACTCGATCCGGGGTCTCCAGGATCACGCCCTGGGCCGCAGACGGCGCTAAACTGCTGCACCACCGGGGCTGCCCTTTTTTGTTTGTTTGTTTTTAATTTAAAGTTTGTTTATGCTTCTCAAGTTATTAGACCTTAAATGTGGAGTTAGGGTGCTAGGTCACCTGTAGCTTGCACTTCTCGAGGCAGCTGCATGTTATGATCCCCTAGGGGACCTTATGCTAGGGACCTAGTCCCCCACAATTAGTTAAGTTAGACCCTTGGGCATGGGGCTTTGGCACATAAAGAAGCTCTCAACCCAGTTTCCAATGTGAGGGGTGTGGTTTCTCTGAACAGACAATGCTGAGGATGCCAGCCAAGTGCCCTACAATTCAGCTGGGTCCCTTGATTCTGACGCTATTTTGCCTAGAGATAGTGATCAATTCTACAGGTTACAGGCTCAATTTTACAGGGCTGCCCCACCGCCCACCCCCGACATTATATGTCATTTGCAAATCCAGGTTGTCACCGGTGTTTTTGTCTGCCCAGCTGTAGGTTGGGGGTTCGGTGACCCCCTCCTTGGGCTGCAGATGCCTGTCAAAAGTCCAGATTGTTCTCTCTGACCGAGTGGCTACAAAATCAGTTTTCCATGATCTCCCCACCCCCTTTGGATTCGGTTAACTTGCTAGAGTGACCCACAGAACTCAGAAAAACTTTCCACTTACCAGATTACCGTTTTTGCTATAAAAGGATATAATTCAGGACCAGGCAGGTGGAAGAGATGCATAAGGCAATGTTACAGGGAGAGGGTACAGGGCTCCCATGCCCTCACTAGGCACGACACTCTCCCTAAACTCCCATAGGTTCACCACACTGGAAGCTCTTCAAACGCTGTCCTTATAGGTTTTATGGAGGTTTCATTACACAGGCACACTTGATTAAATCATTGGCCACCTGGTGATTGGCTCAACCTCCAGGCCCTGGGAGGTCAGGTGGGGGTGGGGGGGTTGGGGGTGCGGAGGGACTGAATATTCCATCCCTCCAATCAGGAGGTTGATTCCCTGGCAACCAGCCCCTGTCCATGCAGTCGCCTTATTAACATAACAAGATACACCTTACTCACTCTGAAATTGCCAGAGTTTTAGCTTTGTGTCGATGATGAGGAGCAAGACCAAATAGATATTTATTATAAATTAGAGCATCACAGCATATTTTAAAAACCCTTCAGGGACATTTAAAATTACTTTGTATGTCAAACGTGAGACTTATTTTTTAAGCAATAAAATTGTCAAAATTTTAAAAAATGAGAAATAACCCTTCAGGGTCAGTAGCCATGGCACTACAGACTCCTGTGGTGGGGATATGTGAGATGGGTGAAGGCAGATGACACCGGGCTTTACAGCTCCTGCTCTGAAGTCAGAGGACATGTTCAAATCCTGACTCCAGTTCTTTTGAGCTGAACAACATTGGGCAAATGCCTTCCCATCAGCCTCGGTTTGCTCACCTGTAAAATGGGGGTGATAAAGGCATTTTATTTTCCCCCATGAGGTTGCCGTAGGGATAAAACACTGTGATTCATGTAAAGCACCAAACACAGAACATCCAGAGAGCAAGGATCCAATACAGGTTGTGTTTAAGTAGACTCAGGGTTGCAGGTGAGAGCTGCAGGGGTGAGATCCTGCACCTTATTTACAAATGTGGGCAACAGGGGCCCAGATGGGGAAAGTTGCCCAAAATCACACAGCAGGTTAGTGAATGAACTAAGACTAGCACCTGGATCAACCTGGTTAAACATTTCGGTACTGATTCAGCAGGATGGGAGCATTTTAAACACATGCAGGTGGAGAAAACACGCTTTCGAGGTGCCTGCAGTTTCACTTTGTGCCAGTAGGTGGCATTCTCACCCCACCTATGATCAAAGTAGTCCGAAAATTTAAGTTATAGGTGTAGAGAATTTTCTCTCTCTTCCCATGGATCCGGCAAAAATATCTAACAAAGAGCTGTCTATATATACTGCAGGCACTTAACATAAAATTGAGTCAAAAAATAAGAGATTTATTACATATAGGGAACCCCACTCATGTTGGTTAAGAACATGCATTCTTCAATGCCAGCTGTCTGCACCCAAATCCCAGCTCCCCAGTTGCCAGCTTTTGAGTCTTTTCTCCGTGCTTCAGCTTCTTCCTCCATAAAACAGCAATAATAATATTAACTGCCTCAAAAGGTTAGTTGTTGGGAAGATTAAACACGTTGACGTTCCTGTAGGTGCCCAGCCATATCTTACCGGGGCTTTAATTTGCATTCCCCTAGCGTGTAATTATGTTGAACATCTTTTCATGTGCTCATTTGCCATTAGCATATCTTCCTCACCGAAATGTCTGCTCAGATCCTAAGCCCACTTAAAAACATTTTTGGTTGTTTCATATTGCGTTTCAAGAATATTACATATTCTGGGGGATCCCTGGGTGGCTCAGCGGTTTAGCGCCTGCCTTTGGCCCAGGGCGCCATCCTGGAGTCCCGGGATCGAGTCCCACGTCGGGCTCCCGGCATGGAGCCCGCTTCTTTCTCCTCCTGTGTCTCTGCCTCTCTCTCTCTCTATGTCTATCATAAATAAATAAATAAATAAATCTTTAAAAAATATATTACATATTCTGGATATGAGCCTTTCATCGATTATACGTTTGGTGAGTATTTTCTCCTAGTCTATGTCTTGTCTTTTCATTCTCTTAATGCCTTTTGAGGAGCCATTCTTAATTCTGATGAGGCCCAGTTTGCGAGTTTTCTCTTTTATGGATTGCGTTTTTAGTATCACGTCTGAGAAATCGCTGCCTAACATGAGGTCACAAAGATTTTCCATTTCTTTCAAGAATCTTTATAGTTTCAGACTTTATACTTCTGTCTGTGACCCATTTGGAGTTCATTTTTATATGTAATTTTGGTATACAGTGCAAGGTGTGGGCTGAAATTCATTTTTAAAAATATATATATGGATACCCAATAGTTCCAGTACCATTTGTTGAGAAGACTATCCTTTCTCCACAGAATTAACTTTGTGCCTTTGTTGAAAATCAGTTGACTGTGAATATGTGGATATATTTCTGGATACTTTATTCTGCATTGATCTCTTAGAACTCTGTGCTATTCCATTGATCTTTGTCTATCTTTATGCCGATACCATACTGTAGCTTTACAATAAATCCTGAATTCAGAAAGTCTATATCCTCCTCCTTTTTGCTTTTCAACATTGTTTTTGGCTATTTTAGGTCCTTTGAATTTGCATTTAAATTTTAGAACCGGTTTATGAGTTTCTACCCAGAAAAAAAAAAAAGAAAAAAACCTGCTGGGATTTTCATTGGAGTTTGCTTTGACTTTGACCTTCAACTGGGGTAGAAGTAACATCTTAACACTTATGGAGGGTTCCTGTCCACACACATAATATAGCGCTCTATTTAGGTTCTTCTAAAGTTCTCTCAGCAACATTTTATAGTTTTTTTTTTTCAGTCTTCTATTTCTTTTTGGAGACTTTCTATTGCTTTGTCTTCAACTTCACCGATTTTTTCTTCTGCATTATCCCAATCTGCCGAGTTATGGACTGAATGTTGGTCTCCCCCCACCCCACGCCAATTCCTATATAGAAGCCCTGATTCCCCATGTGGTGGTGTTAGGAGCTGGGCCTTGGGGAGGTGATTAGGGTGGCTGTGAGTCTTGGGTCTTGTGATGTGATTAGTGCCCTTATAAGAAGAGACATCAGGGAGCTCACTTTGTCTACATGAGGAAAGGCCATATTGGGACACAGAGAGAAGGTGAAGGTGGCCATCTATCTGCCAGCGAGAGAGCCTTGCCAGAACCGACTGGGCTGGCACCCTAATCTTGGACTTAAAGGCTCCAGAACTGGGAGAAATACATTTCTGGGGGCACCTGGGTGGCTTATTCAGTTAAGCACCTGACTTCAGCTCTTGGGGTCCTGGGCTCCCTGTTCAGTGGGGAGCCTGCTTTTCCCTCTCCCTCTTACCCCCCCATCCCCGCACCATGCTGTCTTTCTCTCTCCAATAAATAAATGAAATTTAAAAAAAATCTGTTTTTGCTGTTTCTAATCCCCCCAATCTGTGATTCTTTACAGCAGCCCTATAATCCCGTCTTGTGTATTTTTCATCACAGACATTGTAGTTCTATCTCTCAATGTTCAATTCAGGTATGTGTACGTATTTGTGTGTATATATCTGCCATGCCTCCACTCAACGTATCCTATCTGTTGTCTAGCTTCCTGAACACATGTAATGGAGTTATAATGTTTAAAGTGTCCTTCTCAGGGGACCTGGGTGGCTCAGTCGGTTGAGAATCTGCCTTCAGCTCAGGTCATGATCCCAGGGTCCTGGGTTTCAGCCCCACATCGGGCTCCCTGCTGAGCAGGGATCCTGCTTCTCCCTCTGCCTCTGCCCCTCCCTCCTGCTCATGTTCTCTCTCTCTTTCAAATGGATAAATTTTTAAAAAATCTTTAACATGTTCTTGCCTACCCATTCTATTATCTGTGTGATTCCTGGTTTGGTTTCAATTGGTTGATTTCCCCCCACACCGATTATCAATCATATTTTCCTGCTTCCTTGCCTGCCTGGTAATTTTTTATTAAATGCCAGACATTGTGAATTTTACCTTGTTGAGTGCTGAAAATTTTACTCCTTTTACAAGTATTCTTGATCTTTTTTTCTGGGGCATGGTTAATTGACTGGAAAGATTTTTATCTTTTGAGATCTTGCTTTTAAGCTTCCTTAGAAGTCCTGGGCTAATTTTGTCCTAACATGAAGGCAAAATCCTCCTGAGTATTTGACTTGATGCTGCCCAAGTTATGAAATTTTCTACTGTGGTTGGTGGGATAGGGAGCTATTCCGCACCCCATGGGAGCTCAGGGGATGGTTCCCTCTAATCCTTCAGGATGATTCCCCAAGAGGGCCATTCTGCATATGTCCAGAGCTCGCTGTGGGTAGCTCCCTCCACTTTAAAGCTCTGTCCTTTGGACTCTGGCGACACTGGTGCCCTGCCTTCCCAGCTCTGTCTCCTCAACTCAAGGAATTGTGCCACAGTCTGGAAGCTTTGTCCAGGCAGTGAGCCTGGCCTAATTGTACAACTGGCTTCATTTGTTTCTCATCCCTCAGGGGTGACTGTCCTTCATGGTCTGATGTCCAGTGACTTAAAAATCATATATTCTGAGTGTTTTTGAATTGTTTCAGTTGGGAGAGTACAGCCAATCTCTATTATCCAATCTTGGCCAGAAGTGGAAGTCCTATTAAGTTATAAGTATGGAAGATATATAAGATATACACCAGACTCTATATACATTAGCATACATGAAATATATACATGTATACGCTAAAATAAAATCTTGTGAACGTGTGTGTATATATATTGGTATGGAAGGCTTAACCAAAAAGTAAAAGTCTCCCACTGTGCCCCTCACCCCTCAATTCCAGTCCTGTCCCCCGCCAAGAGTAATCACCCTGATACTGGTTCCTATGTATCCTTCCAGGAGTGTTTCCATGTATACAACTACACATATATTTGCACAAGTGGCATTGTAGCATGTAAACTGTCCTGTATCTTGCTTTTCTTTACTTATATCTTAGAAATCCATTCTTATCAGCAACTACAAGTCCATCTTCTTTTTATGCTACAGCATAAAAAGATGGCTTTTATTTAGCCATCCCCTACCGGGGGACCTCAGTTAATTCTGCCTTTTTTCGCTGCTACAATCAACACAGCTGTGAATAATACATGGATATATGAACATGCATTTAACACTCACAAAGGCATGTATCGGTAGGGAAATTTCCAGAAAGATTGCTGGATTATTAGACACCAGCCAAGGGTATCCCAAAAGATACCCTCTTAAATTCAAAGGGGAGTGGGGAACACTTTATGGTAAAATGCAGGTTTTGTTCTTGAATGATGCAATCTGACAGAGATGCTGAATTGAAAGCAGCTTCTTTCTGGATTTTCTGTTTCCTCCACGTGTGTCCCTATTTTGTCATTTTTCTAAGCACTGCTTGGAACCACCTCCAGTCCCCAATTTTGGCTGCCAAGCAGGTGCAGGTCAAGATCCCTGCCTACCCACAGGGGGCACCCAAGGAATGCTTGATTTGATTTGATCGCAGCAGAAAGTTCCATGGGACAGCGCTGCTCCAGCCATCACCTAGATTCTTTTCTTCCCCAGACTATTGGGTTTCCCATTAAATTCACAGACATGAAGCTGTCCCCTTCACAGCCCGTGGAAGTCAGCAGTGATCTCATAACAGCGGGATCCAGGCAGAGATTGTGGTAGTCAGTGCTGGGTGTGGGTGTCTGCCTTTTGGGAGGCAGAGCTGGCTGACGATGGGGAGCCCCACTGAGGGAGGGGGGTCACTCAAATGTCCATGTTCCCAGCTCCCCAGCCTCTCCCCATCCACCTCCTACAGAGATTCCAGAAAGAGAATGCGTTTTCCATCCACATGTCTTAAAAGAGACTGAGGGAGGAATCCCTGGGTGGCTCAGCAGTTGAGCATCTGCCTTCAGCCCAGGGCATGATCCTGGAGTCCGGGGATCAAGTCTCACATCGGGTTCCCTGCATGGAGCCTGCTTCTCCCTCTGCCTGTGTCTCTGTCTCTGTGTGTGTGTGTGTCTCTCATGAATAAATAAATAAAATCTTTTAAAAAAATGGGAGACTGAAAAATAAATAAATAAAACATGGTGGATGAGAGGTCTCTAATCAGTGACTACCTACCGTATTTAACAGCCCAAGTAGATAATTGTATTAACACCCCTGCCCTGTATACAACAGTATTTTGGGAAATAGTTTTGTTCCTGGTTGGTTTTGATATAGCTGACAAATACAGAGATAGCATTGCAGTTTTAAAGCACTGCATTCAGAAAAGATTTCATGTACGAACTAAAAATGTCCACTTTCCAAATAAAAATATTATACCTTGAAGGTCACTCTCTGCTTCACTGTTGTACATTCTGGGCATGAGTGGTCACACAGAATGACAGATGGAAGTAACCAAGTTCTGGTTTCTTTCCATCTTGGTTCCCCTTGTGTGTATCAAGCCTACTGTCTGCACAAGGGGTTGGAGATGAAAATTGTATCCAGAGAGAGCGCCACCGATTCCCAGCCATTAGGAACTGACTCTCAAATCAGAGTGTCGGGAGCCTGCATGTGTCGGGGCTGACTGCATAGCTAGGGGTTCTTTGTTTTGGTTGTTTTTAAGATTTTATTTATTTATTCATGAGAGACACAGAGAGAGGCAGAGACACAGGCAGAGGAAGAAGCAGGTTCCCAGCGGGAAGCCTGATTCGGGACTCGATCCCGGGACCCTGGGATCGCGACCTGAGCTGAAGGCAGACGCTCAGCCTCTGAGCCACCCAGGTGCCCTCTAGGGGTTCCCTGATTTAACTTCTACGTATACTGTTTAATAGAGAATAAGCAAGAAAAACATGCTAATTTGAAACTTTATTAGAACTCAACAATATCTTAAACAGAATTATCACAGGACCCAGCAGTTCCCTCTCCTTGATACTCCTTGATATATATTCAAGAGGATTGAAAACTTGTATAGGAATATTCATAGCAGCATTTTTCATAATGTCCAAAGGTCCATCTACGGCTGAATGGATAAACATGAGCGATCCATCATATTATTCAGCTACAAAAAGAAATAAAGTCCTGAGATCTGCTACAACATGGCTGAAACTTGGAAATGCCACTGCCCCACTGCGGCGAGGTAAAAAGTAAAAAGTAAAAGTAAGGCCTCTACTCCAAAGGCCTTACTTTCAGTATTTTCATTGCTAAATGTTTAGAACTTGATTCCTTGAGCCTCTTGAACTGTGCTGTCAGGCTTACCATTCCTTTTTCATTTGAGCTATAGCCTACTCTTCTTTCTACTCTCATTTAACGGCTTCTGAAGTTCTGTTGCTTCATCCATCCACCCATCCACTCATCCATCCATTTTTTTTTCATTCATTCCACAAACCCAAATTGGGCACTGACTATGTTCCAGGTGTTCTACTGAGTGCCGTGGATGCGATGACAAGGACAATCCCAAACAAGGTCCTTTCCCTCGTAGAACTGATTTCAGAGTCTCACTATTATTCCAAGTGTGGTCCCTGGACCAGCCTCAGCTGGGGACTTGAAAGAAGACAGCATCTCAAGCCCTGTCCCAGCCCAACTCAGCCAGATTCTGCTTGCATGTGCTTGTATATGCATGGGTGATCTCTGGAAAAATATACAAATTCTGATTAATAGTAGTTATATCTAGGAAGACTGAAAATAACTAGAGGTAGTGGGAGGGAGAAACCCAAATTTTACTTTATACCCTTAAGTATTAGTCACATTGTTATTTTTAGACATGAACCTTTAGTGCTTAAAACATACGCCGAGTCTTTTTGGTCCCTTTCTTGACAGCTCTGGATGTGCAAGCACTTCCTGTGTGTGGTGTCTCATCTTAAAGGATCTTACAAAGTAAAGTGTTGTGGGTGTGGAGGGGGTGCAGAGCCCACCCTGCAAGATGAGTGCAGAGCCCACCCTTTTGTTCTAGGTTCACTGTGGAAATTCAATGAGTATATGTAAAGCATCAGATATGCAGAAGGGGCTTGGTCATCTCTCTCTGCCTTGGTCCTCTGTAACCCCTGGTTTCAATTGTAATTAGGGCGAAAGTTCCCCTTGACCATCACACCTCCCTAACAAGGACCACTTATTTGCAGGTTAGGTTCTGCTTTTTCCCATATCGGAAGGGGGGAAGGCCCCACCGGTCAAGCACCCCTCTGGTTCTCTGCCTTGGGATCTCGTTGCCACTCCCACCAGCCCAAGAAGGGAGTAAGTTTCTTGATGGATAAAAACATTGGTATAGAGTAGAGGATTGAATATGCTTTCTGGCACAATAAAACTCTTGATTCTAGATGCCCATTCATTGATTCATTCATTTATTCATCGGCGTGCTGGGTGCTGGGGCTTGGTGGGTGAGCTATGAGGTCTCTGCCTCACAATCTCTCCCCTTGCTGCCCTTCTTGAGTTAAAGTTATTGAAGTATGACTTATGTACAGTAAAATTCACCCTTTTCAGTGAATAGCTCTGTGGGTTTTGACAAACACAAACAGCTGTGTAACTCCCAACACAGACAAGACATGGGATAGTACTGTCATTGCCCCCACGTTTTCCCATGCTTCTTTGCTCCCTTGTGGTCAGTCTTCCTGCCCCACTACCCCCAGCCCCCAGTTGCCCCTGATCTGTCCTCTGTCCATATGAATCCACGTCTCCAGAATGCCATCTATTAGATGGAGCCATACAGGTTGTGTGGCCTTTTGAGTCTAGCCGCTTCCACTTGGCTTAATACATTTGTGATTCCTTTTTTACTGCTGAGTAGTGCTCCACACTACAGATGCTCCACTCTGCTGCCATCTTGAGGACAAAGGGGGAAGGAAGACAACTAACCACCAGATGGCCTCTGAGCTGACATTCTATTTTCTCCCATAGGCAGCGTTAGGTGTGAAAGGTGTGAAAGGCAGATTTGATTATTACCGCAGAATAGATAAATGCCATTTCTTGCACCTCCAATTCCGTGGCTTGAGAAGCCCCTATTCACTTTGTTTCTTGCATGTGTTTTGACTGGGACAATATGGCCTAGTGGGCCTGAAATGAGCAAAAGCCCCATGAGAGCCCCGCTCCCCTGGGGCTTTATGACAACAGTGCTGAGTCATAGAGGTCCTGCCCATCTCTAAGAGAAGATCCTTCCCCTTCCTCGGTGCCTTGTCCCCTCAGAGTTTTGCCCTAGTGTGGCTGATGGGGCAGGATGGAGTTTCTTGGAACCACTCAAACCGCCAATTACTGTGGCCCCAAGAAAGGCTGTGGCTTCAGTACGCTGCCCCCGGCTGTGCCAGCCCCAGAGATCCAGGAATGTTACCAGCCCTATTACCTGCCTGGGTACCGCTGCCTCAACTCCTGGAGACCCAGCCTCCTCTACAAGATCTCCAATGCCCAGACCTGCGTGGATGAGGGAGCCACGTGCCGCAGCACCCTGCGGCCACCCACCATCCTGCCCGCGCTGCGCTCTGCGCTCTTCTGCCGCTACAACCCCCACGACTGGGACCAGTCCAATGAGCTGCAGATGCGCGGGGCCGAGGCCTCTCGGCTATGGGCCAGCCGGCTGACGGGCGACTCCATGCGGCTCATGCAGGACAAGGACCAGCTGACGCGCCAGATGCAGGAGGGCACCAGCCGGAACCTGGGCCAGAGGCTGTCGGACATTGGCTTCTGGAAGTCTGAGCTGTGCTACGAGCTGGAGAGGCTTCTGAACGAGAGCTACAGCTTGGAGACAGTCAAGAGGCGGCTGGAGTGTGCGGCCGAGGAGCTCAACTGTCCACTGCAGGTGAGTGCGGGGGTGGGGGGCGGGGGGGGGGCAAGGCAGCCTCTGGGATGCAGCCCTGTGCGATCAGCTCCTCTTGGGTGAAGGCCACAGGCACTTTGCAGGTCAGTTTGAGCTGCATTATCTTCTGCGATCCCTTTCTACAGTCCAGGATCATCCCAGTCAAATCAGGGTTCCTCAGGCTGAATCGGATTTCCTTTTCCCCTTGGGATTACATCGGAACTGCAGAGGTTTTATCCAGTCATCCCGTGTGTGTGCGCACGCGTACGTGTGTGTGCGTGCACTCATGCGCACAGGGTGGTCTTTAAAGGATATACTTAAAATAATTGCTGTATTTTGCCCCATACCTGTGAACACCTTCTAACATACTCTATCACTTGCGCCATATATTTATTTATTTTTTGCTCCCCGAGCTAGAATCTAAGTGCCACGAGGGCAGGGATTCTTGTCTGCCCTGTCACCGGCGTGTTCCAGACGGATCCTCAGCTGTGCTGGGCAGCACGTCTGTGCTGGTCCTCCGTGAGCAGTGTCTATGCGGACGGCAGTCATCTGGGCCGGTGTTCTGAATATATTCCCAGCCTAGCACAGTGCGTGGCACATAGTAGGCACTCTGTGTGTGTTGAGTAAATGAATAAATACCTGGATGGGAGTGTTCCCGACACTTCTGATCTCCAATCACATCCCGGATCAGTTAGGCTTCTTTTGGCGGCATGTAACGGGTACCTGATGGCCGCTCAGCCAAGGCTCAGCCAAGTAGGAACTGATTTTTCTGTCCTAATGAGAATTCCAGGAGGAAACAGAGCAGCCTGTTGCCGCCTCCACTTGATGCCGGAGGCGACCCAGGTGCCCGTCTTTCTGCTCTGCCATCGTCAGCATGTGGCTTTTGTCCTATTGCTTGCGAAGAGATTTTGTATCTCATGTTGCAGGCTCCTGCTTGCAAGGAGCATTTTGATGTTCTCATTTGAGGCGGGAAGATAGGGCTAGGGCAAAGGGCACCTGTGCCAGCTGTGGCAGGGAATGTCAGTTTTCTGGAAGGAAACATCCTGTGTTTCCATTCCTAGCCCATCTGCCGGAAGTCTCCTGGGCTCTGTGGCTGCAGAGGAGTCTGGGTGGGTGAGTGGTCTTCACTGGGTCCTGGAGTGGACATTGGGTAAGGAACTGGCATTACCTTCCTCTCATGCTCTGGGAGCCAACCTTGGTCACACAGGATGATGTTCTGCTGCTCCCCAGAGCAGGCAGGGACTCAGAACCTCCTGCCTGGAAGCCCCCTGCTGCCATTTCTGCTCCGTGTCAGGTGTGAGGACATCTGCAGGAAAGGTCCTGGCTCCGCCTGTCCGGAAAACCTGGCTCCACTTGGTCGCAGGCAGCTCCCCGACAGCCGCAGGGTGACTTGGGGATGAGAGATTTTTCAGCTCCATTTCTCCCCATCTCCAGCACTACTGCCCTCCCCTTGGACAACGATGACTACCTCCTTCCTCTCCTCCCCACTCCTGCCCTCCTCCCACCCATCTTCCAGCCAGAGGGGTGATTTTATATATTAAATTGGATCTCCACACGCCCTCACTAAAACCCCCTTGATTCACCCTGGTTAACATCTAAATTCCTTGTCACCAGCCCTAGCCTCTGCACGGCCCAGGCTCTACTCACTGCTCCAGCCTCACCTCCTCCAGTTCCAGGGCCTTCCTGTCTGCTCCCCTTCCTACCTCAGGACCTTTGCACCTGCTGTTCCCTCTTCCTGGCACATCATTCCCATTCACCTCTGCTGCTTCTGATAATTCAGGTCTTGGTCTGTCATCTCCCTAGCAAAGTCCTTCCTGGCCAACCCCACATCGCCCTGACTATTCTCATCCAAGTCCTCCTTACTGAAATGATTGCACCTCTTTCTGTGTTTACTTGTGTGTGTTCTCTCCTGTCTCTTAGAGCTCCATTAGTGCAGGGACCCTCTGATCAGTTGGTTGTGGTATCCCTAGCACCTTGATCGGGTGTGGTCGGAAAAGGGGCTCAGTAAATTCTTGTGATGTGAACCCCTCTCCCCTCCTGAGTTCCCAGATGCATTTGCATTCCAGCACCAAGATGGGCTGTTCCCTCCCTTCCTTCTTGCTTCTGCTAGTCTTTGTGACGTCACGGGCTCGTGGCCCAATCACCAGCCTTTCTCAGCCTCTCATTCTGGGAGCTCCCCTGAGCAGCCACTTTTCCCATTTTCTGTTCCATTCTGCCCATGTCCCCATGACAGCTTCAAGGTGCATGACTGTGTCACAGGGTTGCCTGGGTCTCACATGGCCTTGGTCACTTTGCAAAGCTTTCCCCTCCTCCCCATTTACAGATCTTCAAAAAGGGGCTTTCACACATGTTCATAGGTAATAATTATTGACCATATTCTGAGTGCTTTACATTTGTCGAGCCAACTTAATCCACACAGCAAACCTGAGAGATAGGCACCAGCATGCTACCCATTGGCAGTCCTGGCACCCCGTCGTCCCCACGGAGGGAGAAGGGGAGGTGGAAGCCCGCTCATGTGCACAGCGATGAGGCTACATGAAGCATCCAGGTTTCCTGAGGATAAAACAGATTGTAGCAAAGGTGGATGTGAGTCACCTCTGGTCAGCATCTCCATATGGGTGCAGGGAAAACATGTCACTCCTGCTGCTCCCTACAGGTGGCTCTGGAGTGCCTGTACCATAGAGAGAAAAGGATTGGGATTGATTTGGTCCATGACGATGTGGAGAAGAATCTTATCTGGGTAAGATGCCCCCCGCCCCCCCGCCCCAAGGGAGGAGGCTTGTCTAGTCACAGAGGTTTCTGAGCTGCCCATCAGGAGCAGAAGCCACGTGTCACCACATGAAAAGTCAGGGATCAGAAAGCATCATTGAAGGCCTACATTCCATAGAGAACAGGGAAGTGAGGTCATGGGACCCTCAGTTTTGATCTCCAAAATGAACAACTTAACAATAATACCAATAAGTAACAATAACAAAAGCTAGTGTTTATAGAGCACCTACTGGATGTCATACACTGTACCATTTCATATGCATTATTTAATATAATGATGAAACAATCTACAATTGAGCACTTGGCACATAGTAGGTGCTAAATTTTCTTTTAATCAGAAAGTGTATAAAAAAGGAAGTAAGACGAGGAATGCAGGGGATCCCTGGGTGGCTCAGCAGTTTAGTGCTTGCCTTTGGCTGAGGGGGTGATCCTGGTCCCAGGATCGAGTCCCACATTGGGCTCCCTGCATGCAGCCTGCTTCTCCCTCTGCCCGTGTCACTGCCTCTCTCTGTCTCTCATGAATAAATAAATAAAATCTTAAAAAAAAAAAAAGACGAGGAATGTAGAGCCTCCACAGCTGACCCTTACCTATCTGGCCCGGGGATCAGGTGGGATGAGGCAGGAAATGGACCCTGCCCTGACATTTCACCTTGGGGGGGACGGTCAAGGTGGGCGACGAGAGGCAGGGGTAGAGTCACTAGCCTGGGAAGTGAGGTGCCATGACTTCCTAAGTGACGCTGTTTTTTTTTTGTTTGTTTTTTTGTTTTTTTGATATTTTTCATTGCAGGAAGTAGATTTGCTAAAATGTTGCCAAGAACAGATGAGAAAACTAGCTCAAAGAATTGATATCCAGATGCGGTAAGAACTGCTTTCTCTCCCCCTTCTGGCATCTGTTTTGGGTCTCCTTGGTTTCTGAGGGCAAGCAGATGGCTGTCCGTCTCTAGGTGGTTCTTTCGGTCAGTGGTGTGTTGGCAAGTGTTTAACAACCAGCTCTCCAGGGAAGAAAATAAAATCCTGATTTGTAGCATCTGCAAGGCCAGCAGGGTCGGTGCTGCCACCACCGTTGCTGATTGTTCTTATTTGCACGCAGGGCCTTGGCAAAAGAAATGGGCCTCACTGAGGCCTCTCTTAGCCTGGGGCTTCCCCGTGTTTGTTCTGAACTTGGGGAGATGGCTGAGAGCGGGTGGCATCAGGCATCAAGGTGAGGGGCCAGGGCATCTCCAGAGGGGAGCTGGCAGGCGCCTTGAGCCGGGAGTCTTCAAAAGCAATCATCTTTTTGTTCTTGGAAGATTACATAACCAGTATCATGACAAGCCAGGAGGCTCCCCCTCATAATTAAAGGGAGACCTGAGTTTTACAGGGCTTGGGGCCCATAGCGAAGCCCTTGGCGCTTGGCTCCCCTGGAGGTAGCCTTCCCTCTTGATGCTGGAGCTGGGCACTGCCTTCAACTCTTATGGGGTGCACTACTCTGCTGGTTTCTCCTCTTCATATACTCAGACACAGAGGACAAGAGCAGGGCTGGTCACCTAGCCACAGCTGCCCCTTCCAGCTGCGTGGGGCATGTGGGTAACCTGGATGAGATGCTCAGGGGTCAGGCGGCTTGCAGCTAGGCTCTGGGGGCTTGCTGTGCCCCAGAAGGAGCAGTCACCTGCCCTCCCAACACATATAGAGCAGCCCCCCGCCTCCATTGAGGAGTAGGTGGAAGGGACAGGATCACCCAGGATAGAACAGCATCCAGGGCAGTGCTGAAAATCTCCCTGCAGATCTAAGGGTGTGGTCAGGGCAGATCTTAGAGGCAGAGGTGTCTGAAATCAGGTGCACACACAGCAGTGATGCAGGGACCTGTAAATGGATGAAAGCAGGGTCATTTGCGCGCCTCTGACCTGATTTCTGATACTTTCACCTCCCACCTGGACTACTGTTTGCCTCGTGTTTGTCTATACATCAATTTGCTTTAAAAAAAAACCCTTACATATTTATATTTAAAAAGGAATCTTTTTAACAAAGAGAGCGCTTTGGGTAAGGAAATGTCTTCACTGGGTTTTTTCTTGCCCTTATTTTTATGATCACTTTGGGCAAGAAAGAGGTTCCCTATTTGTGCTTGAGGTTCCCTATTTAAGGCTATGGCAGGAACTCGGCGTATGGGGGTGACAGAGGGCTGGAGTTTGGGACGGGATAGTTTGAGCCCACAGAGTGAACAGAATCCCAGACTTGACATTGGGGAGCTGGACTCAAGGAGGGAAATCCCAAGATGGGACGGTGAGGGGGGTACTGCTTGTGCAATCTCAGCAAGGAAGCAAGATGTGGGAGTGTACCAACAGCTAGAGAGGAGGAGAGGGGTGGACACAGAGACAGAGGAAAAGTTGGGGGGATTGAGGACAGACACTGAGAGGTGCAGGCAGCTGGGGCAGGGAGGGTGGGGGTAGAGAACGTGAGCAGGTGGAGAGGCATCCCTCCCCTTTGCCAGAACAGAGGCCGAGCCACCTTCGAGAGAGGCTCTTTGACCTTGGGCAGTGGCTCTCTCGCAGAGGAGGCCTGTCTTCTGGCAGGAAGCAGCTCATGTTGCCAGGGCTCCCTGATTAACCTGGCACTGGCCGGAGCCTCAGTGGCTGGGTAGAACTCAGTGTAGCCTTGCCCCCGTGGGGAGGCTCCACTGCTGACCGGCTCAGGTGGCCTCCCTGGTGCTGGCCTGTGGCCTCATGGTTTTCTGGGGGAGGCCTCAGGCCTGCATCCAGGCGGAGCTGTGTCCCTACGTCACCAGAAGCCTTGGCAAGGCAGAAAAGGCTGAGCAGAAGCCCTATCAGGGCTTTTCCTTGCAGGCCGACAGCAGGGTGAGCCTTGGCTCTGGCTGGGCTCTACGTCACTGGCTGAGGTGGGGAGACAGGGGCTGTCCACTCTTTCTCTAGGCTCATTAGCTGGACCAGTAGGCCAGGGATTCTGAGGCCCTGGGTCCCCTCTAAGGCTCTGGCATGTTTCTTTTCTACATTCTGGTCTTCACGTTCCAGTTCATTAGGCAGGACAGGGCCCCATTCCTCCATGGCTCTGCCAATTCAGAAGGCCTCAGGGGACTCAGGATGGTTTCTTCTGTCCCAACATGACTCTCTGAGCATTCTGATAAGTGGGAACCCACCAACACGATTTACTTTCTTTGCTTCCAGCCTGTTTGAAAGCTGTCACCAGCATCCGGTGTCCACAGCAGAAAGAGAAAGTGGCAAAAAAGATTAACAGAGACAGGGGGAGAGGGACAGAGAATGAGACACAAAATCCCCAAGACAGAGAGAAGCCAAGAAAGATGAGGGAGAAAGAGAGAAGGATCATGCACATGCACACAGACGCACAGACACACAGACACCCCAGTATGAAATGTGCACCACTCACTTTAGTTGGTGTCTGGACATTAGCTGGCTCAGTGAAGGTTACTCCTCGTCATTTCCAAACACTTCAAGGGCAGAGTCCCAGTTGATGCTCGTGTGTCTTAACACTGACTAGTCTTGTTTCTATTAAGAGAGAGACAGAAGGGTTCAGGCTTAGAACCTTCTGGAGACAACAGATTCTAGCTAGGATTCTGTTAGTGTTTTCTTAGTATTTATGTTTGAGGTGACCCAATAATGGACGGTGCTACTGATGTTCCTTTAAAGACAGCGATGCAGATTTTTCCCTTTAAAATACACTTATTTACCCCACCAAACTGTAGTCTCCAATATATCATTCCTCAGAATTACTCTGCTGCTTGTTTAGTGTCTGGCATAAAATATATAATAAATAAATGAAGACTGAAAAAAAAATAAAATACACTTATTTATATTTTAGAAGTGATTTATGAAAAGTAGCAGGTAAATAATAGCACAGGTACTTTGAGAACATGACAAGAACCACAAAAGTGGTTCTCCAGGGTCTGGAGTTTGGCACACGGTGGCCTGTAAGTCTAAGGTTCCCAGGCAAGATACCAGCCCTGAAGGCACCAAGTACTGGCCCTACCGCTGTCCTCGGCTCACCTCTACTGTGTCCCTGACTCCGCCCAGTCTCTGATTCCCCCATCCCTGACCGTCCAATGTTTGGCTCCGCCCAGTCACTGACTCCGCCCACCCCGACTCCGCCCACTCCCTAACTCCGCCCACTCCTTGATGCTGTCCGGCCCCTGACTCCGCCCACTCCCTGACTCCACCCAATCCTTGATCCCACCCATCTCTGTCTAGGTCCTGGCTCCGCCCAATCAAGACCCTGCCCAGTCCCTGACTCCGCCCACTCTCTGACTCCGCCCACTCTCTGACTCTGCCCAGTCCCTGACTCCGCCCACTCTCTGATTCTGTCCAGGCCCTGACTCCGCCCACTCCCTGATTCTGTCCAGCCCTGACTCCGCCCACCCCGACCCCGCCCACTGCCTGATTCAGTCCAGTCTCTGGCTCCGCCCACTCTGACTCCACCCACTCCCTGACTCCGCCCACTCATTGATCCCACCCATCTCTGACCAGGTCCTGGCTCCGCCCAATCAAGACCCTGGACTCTGTCCAGTCCCTGACTCCGCCCACCCTGACTCCGCCCCCTCCCTGACTCCACCCATCCCTGACTGTCCAATTCCTGACTGTCCCATGCTTCGCCCCACCAGTCACTAGCTCTGCAGGCTCCCTGACTCTGCCCAGTCTCTGATCCTACCCATCTGACTGTCCAGGTCCTGGCTCCCCCTAGCTCCTGACTCTGCCAGCCCCTTATTCTGTCAGCCTTAATGAGCTGCTAAGAGGTCCCTAAACACCTGGGTGTCTCGTTTCTTTGCTTTTGCACATGTGAAGTCCTCAGCTTGGACTCCTCATTCCCCCGCCCACCTATCTACTGTTTTATGGAACCTACCACAGAAACGTTCTTGACCCACCTGTCTACTGTTTTATGGAACCTACCTCAGAAACGTTCTCACCTGGAGTTAATGGCTTCCTCCTCTGCATTACTTAGTATCCTTTTCAAACCCTACCATTCTTTATTCATCTTTGCTCTATCTATACAAATCTGTAAGCAACTGGAAGGTAGTGACTGGGTCTGGTAGTAGTGACTGGGTCACTGGTAGTGAATGAGTTCATGTCTTTTCCCTCTGTGCCCAGCATAGGGTCAAACACAATGATCTGTGAAGTGATCTAAATCAATACTGGGCTCTGTCCGCAGTGAGAATTCATATCTTCTCAATCGGGTCAGCAAAGTACAGCTGGGGGCCCAAGTCTGGCCCACCACCTGCTTCTGTAAAGTTTTACTGGGACATAGTCATGCCTGTTCATGTACTGTTTTCCTGCATAGCTGAGTAGTTGCAGCAGAGACCCTATGACTTACAAAGCCCAAAATATTTAGTATTTGACCCTTTACAGTAAATGTCCACCCCTGTTCTAGATGACAACAGATCCTAGTGTATTAAGGGGATGGGAGTAGTGTGATGAGGGCATCAAAGTGGGAAGAGGCCGAGAAGCCACTGGGGATAGACAGAGCACCCTTCTGGGAGTCCAGAGGCTTGGCTTTCAGCAATGGCTCTGCACCACGCTCCTGGGTAACGTCATGTGAGGGACTCTGGGTAAGTACATAACCTAGGGACAAATCCTTGCCCCACACAGGGATAACCGAGATGCTCAGCATGCTCTGGAGAGGGACCTGGAGGACAAAACCTCAGCCCAGTTTATTGATGAGAAGTGCTTTAACCTGAGGAACACGTCAGACTGCATCAGCTTTTTCCATGGCATGGAGAAAGTCGATGGCACGTAAGTAGTGAGCTCTTGGTACCTATCTCTGGCCGAGCTTGATGGATGTGAGGGCTTCCAGGTCTGCTTCTGCCAAGGAACCATAAGGGGTTATCATGCATCAGTCAAGTAAGAGGCAAAGTGGGTGATTGAGAATTCTCTGTTGCAAGCCACGGAATCCAATGCTGGCTAACATAAGACAAGATGGAATTTACTGGAAGGCTGCTGGGGGAGCCACAGACTTCAGGAGAAGGCTGGATGGACGGGAAGGTTCTAGCAGCTTGAATGAGCCAGGCAGTGGGAGCTAATCAGCTGTATTGTCAGAGCCCTCCTCTCTTCATTCTTGCCCCACTTTGCCCAAGATTCAAATTCCAGCAAGGGGGTGTAAGAGATTGGCTTAGGGAGGGTCACACAGCCACTGCCATGAGCCAGGGCATGCCAGGCACCCCGAATGGCAATTCCACTAAACAAATCCAAAATAGAATGGCTGTAACCAGGCGGAGGAGGAATCCAAGCTCTGCTGCAAGAGCCAACGAATGCCCGTCAGCGCTGGTGGCGGCTTAAGAGTGGATTCTGGAGCCAGGCTGCCTGGCTTCAGATTCAGCCTCTGCACTCATGCTTGGGACAAAGTACTTAATCTCTCTGGGCCCCATCTGTACTGCAGTAAAAATAGTGCCCACCTCCCAGAGCTGCTCTGAGTATAAAAAGGTGGGTGTGTGGAGCGCTGAGCACAGAGTCCAGTGTGGGGGAAAGACAGCAGCGAACATGTATTGAGTGTTTGCGGTGTGACCTCATTTTCTTGTCACAGCAGCTCCGAGGTAGGTGCCTTCTGTGTGCCTGGCTATGTCATAGGCATGTCCCTGTTGATGGAATTTCACGCAGAACTTAGGCCTGCTCTCCCAATCGGCAGTCTAAGGTCTGGGATGATGAGGGCTGGACAGAGCAGTGCTCTGGGTACAAGTAGAGATGGTGGTATCTCTCTTGGTCTCTTAAAAAAAGAGAGAGGGAGGGCATCCCGGGTGGCTCGGCAGTTTAGTGTCACCTTCGGCCCAGGGTGTGATCCTGGAGACCCGGGATCGAGTCCCACGTTGGGCTCCCTGCATGGAGCCTGCTTCTCCCTCTGCCTGTGTCTCTGCCTCTCTCTCTCTCTCTTTCTCTCTCTCATCTCTGTGTGTCTCTCATGAGTAAATAAGTAAAATCTTTTTTTAAAAAAGAGAGAGAAAGAAGACTTCTAGTACACATATTTATGCCTGTCACACAGTAAACGCTTGTTGAGTGAGCAAATGAGTGAAAAGAGGAAGGGAGCGGGGGAAGAAAGAGAGAAGAGAGGAAAGGAATTTCTTGGCAGTCTCCTTGGTCTGAACCTGGGGCCACCAGCTGGACCTCAGTAAATATCAAAGTATTGCAATGACCCTTTGGGGTTTCCGGTAGTGGCAACTCATGGGGACCCTCCTCCTCCTCCTGTTCCCAACAAGGGGACTCCCCCCACCTCTCCACTCCCCATGGCACTGGCCATGTGAGCAGGACTTCAGGCACCTCGTCCCCTCAGCGGCAGCTGGCCATCCGGAGTGGGAGTCTGGAGGATCCCCTTCCCAGACAGATGCTTCCCTGAGAGCTCAAAACCAGGGGCTGGCAGAGACTCGGGGCCTGCTGTTTAAAGTCCCCGTCCAGCGACTCCAGCTGGAGGGCAAGTGCCGTGGCTGTGACTGATTGCTCACCAGATATGCTAGCCCAGGCTCTGTATTGGAGGTTTTCTTGAGACAGGGCCATGGCAGGGCAGGCGGAAGGACGTTGGGAGACCACATTGCAAGGATCTCTGCTCACCCAAGTTCTCCTTGCCGCAGTTTAACCGATGATGATGATGATGGTGATGGTGCTGGTAGGAGGTGCCCTTTGCTGGCTGTTTGCTAAGTGCTAGACACGACACTTTGCAAACAGCGTCTTGTGACTCTAAAACACTTATCAAGCGCTTCCTGTTGCCAGGTGCCAAATAGGGGTTTCACGTTTAGTTGCTCAACAACTGCAGGGTAGATACCATTATTCTCCCCATTTTACTATGAGGAGAATAAGGCTCAGAGAGTTGAAGCAACTGGACCAACCTCACACAGCGAGTGGCAGAGCCACAGTGTGAGCCCACGTTGGACACAGAGCCTGTTTTACCTCGGCACCTTCCGGCCTCCTGGCAAAGCTTGCCACCTCCTCCATCCTTAGAGGACACAAGCTCCAGAAAGGTCGTCCCCCTTACTAAAGCACACCACCTTCCGCAGACAAGCTGCCTCTGGCACATGCCCCCCAGGGAGAGTGTGATGGAGCGGGTTGTTTTCTCTGGGGAGCACAGCTGTCTGCTCCAGGGGAGGGCGAGGGCTTAGAGGTTGCTCCTCCTGACCTTGACAGTGCTCCATTCAGCAGCAGGAGGCACGCTCCCGAGTCAGTCCGCAGTCTCTATCTGCTATCCCAGGTGCCTCTCCCTTCGTGGATCAATGACGAGTAGCTGTGTGACCTTGGAAAAGACACTTCACCTCTCTGAGCCTCAAGTGTTTGTTGGCTGAAAGGTCTGGATCAGACACCGTGCCCTCTCCCGCCTCCAGAAGGCTGAGAGACCCCCGTTACTGCTTGATTTTTTAAAATTCCTGCAAAAGACAGACAAGGCGACCACATATGATATATGGTTTTTAAAAATTTCTATTCACCATGCAATCTAAGTGTGCTTTAAAATGTTGAAAGGAGACTTCTATTTCAGAAAAGTTGAGTCTCTTTTTTCTACTGCCTGAGAAGAGAGATGTTTTATTTAAGAACTGGAGACTAAAAAAAAAAAAAAAAAAAAAAAAAAGAACTGGAGACTTCCCAGCTAGGAGAGATCTTAAAAATTCACCCAGTCTGGTTTGCCCCCGAAATGAAGCCGGCTCCCGAGAAATACATGCCCCTCCTTCTAAGAGGCTTCCCAGAGGAGAAGACCCCCATGCAGTACATCAGCTGTGTGTTGCAGGGATTTGCAGACTCTGCCAGGAAGTACTTTCTGTTGTCTATACTGAATACCTTATGCTGCACCACCTCTGAGAAGCTTTCCCTGCCTGCCTTTTCTGATAATAGTCTGTGTCTCCGTTCATCCCCCCGCCCCCCAGATCCACTCTCCGGCTGCTGTCCTATAGTGGGGGCTGCCCACTGCAGCAGACCGCCTTCCCATCTGGTTCCCACTTGGGTTCAGCCTGGAGGAGAGGCACCAGCGGGAGGCGGAGGGCAGGAGGAGCAGGAGGTTGGGGGTGGATTGCTCCCACTCTCTCCCCAACCAGGGCTTCCCTTCTCCTTCCCCTCCCTCTGCTCTGGCCCTCAGTGGTGACAGCCTTGTGCCTCGGCTCACCCAGGAGCCCCGCGACGCCTTCCGATCCTTTTTCTTCCCATTTATGACCCTGACAGATGCATGATGGCTGCACTCCATCAGCCTGTCTTTCCCCGGCTAAAGTTCTTCACAGTACATACACCATGCGTAAATATCTTCTTTATTTGATGTCTATCTTCCCCTCCTGGAAGCTTAGCACCGTGAGGACAGGGACGTTGATGCTCTTGTTTCTGGCTCTATCCTGGGTGCCTGGAACAGTGCTTGGCACGTGGTAGTCGCTCAGACAATGTTCGTTGAATCGTTGAATGAGTGAGGTGGGGCAGGTAGCATGGGCACGCTCTCGTCACTGAATTGAAAGGGCCTGCAGCCAGCACCGTGCCCCAGTGTCTGCTTCGTGGCCTGGCTCGTGATTTTGGTGGTGAGAAGGGAGAGCTCAGAAAAAGAGCTTTTTGAAGGAATCTCTTTTCCCTACAATTCACCAGGTGCTCTTTGGAAGATGAGCTCTGGCTAGGCTCCAGTTACCTGCCCTGCAAAATGGGGGACGAGGGGGATGGATTAGTCCAGTGGTTCTCAACGGGGGGCAGTGGTTCCCCCTCTCCCAAGGGACGTTTGGCAATGTCTAGAGACATTTTTGGTTGTCATGACTGGAGGGGCAGTACTATTGGCATCTGGCAGGCAGAGGGGTGCTGCTAATCATCCGACAGTGCCCAGGGTGACCCCCCAACAGAGATGGTCCCACTCGAGATGGCAAGAGTGCCCAGCATGAGACTTGGGATTGGGGGTTCTCCAAGCCCTGCCTTCCACCCCCATCCCAATTTCTGTCTTGAGTTCAGTTCATCCCTAGTTCATCCCTGTACCTCCTGCAGGATCTCTGTGCCTGAGACCTGGGCCAAGTTCAGCAATGACAACATCAGGCACTCGCAGAACATGCGGGCCAACTCCATCCGGCTGCGCGAGGAGGCTGAGAACCTCTTCCAGACCTTGTCAGATCAGCTCTGGAAGCAGTTTACCCACACCAACCTGGCCTTCAGCGCCCGAATCTCCGAGGTGACAGACGTGAAGAATAAGCTGCAGATACAGCTGGCTAAGGTAAGTGAGACTCACGCATGTGCACGTAAGGACCACTGTCCACTCAGCTGAGTCCTCACCTGCCTCCTAAGGGCCTCAGCGGCATCTGGCCAAGCTGCCCACCCACCCCTGGTGCTGAACCGGCCTACTGGTCCGGATCTGGAGGGTGTCCCCCGGAAAGGGGAGGGGCCATGAGCGTCCCACAGGGATTCCAGCATCTGGGGTAGATCCTTCCCTGCTCCCCCCGATGATGGAGCTTGGAGCTTGGCCTGCCCATCAGCACATCACCCAAGAGGATGCTGGCGGCCCCCAGGGTCCTTCGCTCCATCTGAAGGCCCTGCAGCAGAACATAGTCAGTGAACATGGGCGCAGTTATCAGAGCCCCAGGAAATGGGCCGAGTAGCTCTTGGCCCACATCAGCATCTTTGGAAATGTAACCTTTTGACCTTCGAAGGCTTCCACAGCATCAGGGGTGAAGGATTGCCTAGTTTTGTCACTATCTCCTGCCACTGCCATACTGCCTGCCCTTTCTACTGCTCCTGTGGGAATGCAGTGTGCTGTCTCACATTTCTGGGGGTCCTCCCTGCATGGAATTTATCCTCCCTGCTCCACCTACACTCAGTGAACATACTGGGTGCCACATGTTTGCTGGCCACAGGGAATGAAAGCAGGGGCTGTGCAAATAACCCCTTGCTTCCTATCCTCAGGGGATTTGCATTCTGGTGTAGAGCAGTGGTGGCTATAAAATCTACACATTTGAAGGACACAGGTACGACAGTCTGATTGGGGGAGGTGGTGACAAAGGACTAGCCTTGAACCTGCATTCACAAAATAGAATTGTAGATTCAAGGATATGTTGTATGTACATATATAAAGGATTATATATATATATATATATATATATATATATATATATATGTGTGTGTGTGTGTGTGTGTGTGTGTGTGTGTGTGTGTGGCATGCAAGGTTCAATGGAAATTAGACAGGGTCAGTGTAAGCCCCCACAAACGCCACCCTAGAGCCTCAGGTATGGAGGGAGCAGAGAAAATGGAAGTTTCTAGTATGAGGGAAGAGCAAAGAGAAGCATCAGGGCTTCACATAGGGACCTTACACTGGGTGGCATCAAGAGCAGGTCACTAAGGAGTTGGGCAGGCAAGAGATGGTGGGAAGAGTATCCTAAGAGTGGCCAGTGAGTACAAAGGACATGTGTGGTATGAGGTTGAAGCCCTGGGCAGGCTGAGGTCCTACAGGTCCTGGTAGGTCATGGTGAGGGGTCTGGACTTTACTCTGAGAACAGAAGAGAGGCTTAGAAGGTCTTTAAACGGAAGGGATTGGGATCTAATCTCATCCTTGGTAGATCTCTTTCCAGAGAAAGAGGGGAAATGGTTGCAGAGGTGGGGCGTGGACACAGCATGGTTAAGAGGCTCTTGAGGGCATCCAGTGAGGGGGGATGGCCACCTGTGCATCAGATGGGAGGGGGAGGGAGAGATGTGAACTATCTTGAGAAGACAGAGTTGGCAGATGTGCCTTCCCTCCCTCCTTTCCTGAACACTTTTCTATTAATCTTCCCAAAGCAGGGTTGAGACACTTTCTGTAAAGGGCCAGATCCTCTTTTTGGCTCTGTGGGCCGTACGGTTTCTGTCGCAACTACTCAGTCCTGCTCATCTGGACGGCTGTAGACAATATGGACACAAATGAGCACGGCTGTATTACTTTTTTTTTTTAAGATTTTATTTATTTATTCATGACAGACACAGAGAGAGAGGCAGAGACACAGGCAGAGGGAGAAGCAGGCTCCCTGCGGGGAGCCCGATGCGTGACTCAATCCCAGGAGCCACCCAGGCATCCCACAGCTGTGTTCCAATAAAACTTTATTTACCAAAGTCGGCGGTGGGCCGGATGTGGCCTACAGGTTGCAGCTTGCTGACTGCACATGCAGTTTTACGTAGATTATCACTGTCCTCTCCACCCCATGGCATGTGGTTAGAAGTATGGACAGAGCGTGGCTGCCCGGGTGTGAGTCCTGGCTCCCCATCTCTGCAATCCTGGACAGTTTCCTTAACCTCTCTGTGCCTCAGTCTCCTTATCCGTAGGATGGGGATAATATTGGTTCTGACTTCAGGGCTGCCAGAAGGATTATCTGAGTTAACGTAGTAGGTAAACCAGCCGAACTAGTGCCTGGTCCAGAGTAAACACTGTGTCGGTGGCTATGATTTTACTGTATTAGTTGGTTGACTTGTCTGCATCTCCCCAGAACATGACTCCCAACCCCGCTATGTAGCCCCCCTGCTTCGTGTATCACCTGGCACACCGTAGACACCCCTTAGATCTTTGTTCGATGAAGGAGAGGAATCTACAATGTTGAGTTTCCTGTTGATGTTTTTCAAAGAATGATCCATGAATCCAGTAAAAATTAATACTTTTAATTTCAAGCCTATTCTTTCTTTCTCTTCATTCCTACTTTCCTTCCTTCCTTCCTTCTGGGAAAAGTTGTCCTATTATTGTGGTACAAAAAGAGTACCATTTTCTTGGTCTGTTCAGGTTGCTGTAACAAAAATGCCGCAGGCTGGGAGGCTTATAAACAATAGACATTTATCTTACATGATTGTAAGCCTCAGGAACCAAAGCTTGGGCAGATTCGGTGTCTGCTTCTTGATCCACAGACATCGTCTTCTCGCTGTGTCCTCCCATGGCAATGGCACAGATGGGAGGAGCTCTCCAAGGTCTCTCATATCAGGGCACTAAAATCCCATTCATGAGCCTACTAGGGACCTCACTGTCTCTCTGAAACCCCGCCTCCTCTTACTGTCACAATGGGGATGAGGTTTCAACATGAATTTTGGAAGACACACACTCAGTCCGTAGCAACCACTATTAAGTGTATAGTTCACTGGTGTAAAGTAACTTCAGGCTGTTGTGCAAGCATCACCACCATCTGTCTCCAGAACGTTTTCCCATCTTCCCAAACTGAAAAGAACTCCCAGGTTTAAGGAACTCCATGTACATTAAACCACTCACCCACTCACCAGTCCCCTGTCCCCCTGGCAGCCACCACCCTCCTTTCTGTCTCTTACAAATTGACCACTCCAGGTCACACTTCCACACGAGTGGAATCATACACTATTTGTCCTTTTGCGACGGGCTAATTTCACTGAGCATGGTGTCTCCGAGGTTCCTCCATGTAGCAGATGGACCCTGAGATCATGTCCTGGGCTACAGTCAGATGCTTACCCGACCGAGCCACCCAGATGCCCCAAAGGCAGATCAAGCATTTTCTTTTGAGGAGACATTTCATATTGTGGGTCAAATACAGCACCTTGTCATGTTTCATGGCACAAGGTCTGAGGCCTGGAGGTGACTTGAGAAGCTCCTTTGGTGGGTCTCAGCGACTGGTTTCTCCTCGGTGAAACAGGGAACAGTAGAGTTAGTTGATCAAGGCATACATTTCTGTGGTGTCCTTAGCACAGTGCTTGGCTCATGATAAACATTCAATAAAAGGTAACTAAGTATTCATACTATTATTAATGGGGAGAAAAAGGATCTCTTGGGTGATGGTGGGGAGCAAAGCCTTTTCCCTAAATTTCTCCAGGGAAGTTTGGAATTGTTACCAACAGTCTCCTCCTCCCTGATGAGAGAGTTTTTGTAACTATGAGGATTTTTATTAATATTTATAATTTAATCACCACCTGCTTTGTAAATAAGCCAGCACCCATTTGAAACACACCACACCCCAGCCCAGCACCTGTGACAACACTCCCTGAGCGAGGACTTGCCTCCTGGTTGGTGACGATCCTATATCATGTTTTTCTAAGATAATAAAAGAAGGAGTTGATGGAATGAAGGTAAATATATAGCAATCGTCACTTTTTAAAAAAAAATTCATAAGAGACACACAAAGAGAGGCAGAGACATAGGCAGGGGGAGAAGTAGGCTCCTCACAGGAAGCCTGATGCGGGACTTGATCCCTGGACCCTGGGATCATGGCCTGAGCCAAAGGCAGATGCTCAACTGCTGAGCCACCTGGGCATCCTAACCATTTCATCTTTCAGTGGTGGGTTCAGATGGAGGATTTGAAATTTTCCTTTAAAATTTTACCTGTTAATTGTTGAGCTAAACCTGATTCCCTTGGCAAGGAGCATTTCTGGAAGCCCCCATCCTCACCCATGCTACAAAGTAAGTATTGTCCAGGTAGTCATAGGAATCCACTTTGAAAGGCCAGGTCTACACAGTTCCCATGCAGACTTTGAATCCAGCAGGGGTATGGAGGTGTATAGACAGCCTTAGCTGTTCACCATGATCCTAGGGTTCCCATCCCTAAGGCCACACCCTAAACTTTGTAATATGTCCTGGATCTCGTCCATGCACTTTATCCTCGCACTCTGGGGCCCAGGGTGTGTCCCAGTCATGTTGACCTCTGCTAGAAGAGAGGCTGGTGACTTCTCTGGGCTGGAGCAGTTGCTGACCTGAGAGCAGGCTGCTGCCTTTGAGAATCGATGCCTCCTGAGAGTTGGGACCCCCCTAGGGGTCCTGGAGTGCCCGGGACTCCAGATCGGCATAAGTCCCCACCTGTATCCAACGACCCAGTTGAATATGCTTTGTTAAGGGGGTGGACTCTTAATGTGGGAGAAAGGTGACCCGGGGGAGGGATGAGGTCACCGCTCTAGAGCAGTGCTTATCCTGAAGTATGGAAGCCAGGCCCTGGCAGGGCAAGTGACAGTGAGTGTATCGCAAGCAAGAACGTGATTCTTCCTTCTGTCCTGTTTCAGTCCCTGAAATGATCACATGCTAGACGACCTTCTCCACCTCTTCTAAACAGCGAGTGCTGGCCTTGGAGGAATTTGAGAAGTTTTGACCAATATATGTTATGAGGCCACCACCTTAAATAGCATGGTTTTACTTGCCTCTTGTTTCATGCACTTTTATGGTTATTTGCACTTACGAAAATGATGCCGACTTTCCAGATGATAGGGATACAAAGTTTTATTTTCGAATAGAGGCATTTGAGGTGTTTTTGTTTTGTTTTGTTTTGTTTTGTTTTTTGTTTTTTAACAACTGAATGGATTTGCAGCTAAGATTGTTCATTGAGCGAGGAACGGTGTGACAGGGGTTATGGTGGACATGGTAAGGGTGGTCGGTGGAGGCCTGACTCTTGGGAAACAGCCGCGTAGACCCATGTGTCAGATAGTACCAGTACCCGGATATTGCAATGAAATGCAGATGCTGGCAGAACAATCTGCTGGGCCTGAGGGTCTGTGTTTTGAACCAACTGGGGCTGAGGGGGCAGTGAGGGTGGCGGTGCCGCCAGGAGGAAGTAGCCGGAGTGTGGGTTGTCCAGCAAAGTCAGCTTTGACAGACATCTGGGTGAGCAGCTGTCTCCCTCCGTCTCTCTTTCCTCCCCTCTTCCAGACTCAGAGTATTGGGGGAACCAAATCCTTCCGAAGGCAAACCTTGGGCAGCCAGTCTAATCTGATTTTCCCTAAGTGCAATTTGTTTCCAAGCTTCCAAGCCGAGCCCAGTCGTCCCTCCCGCATGGATCCGGCCAGCTTACCCTGTCACCAGGGTCAGCCCCATTAGTGCAGAGGCAAACGCCCCTCTGGGGTTTCTGCACCTCTTGGTCATGCGAGCCCTTGAGTCAAAGTCATATTTTCCCGTCTTGGATGTGAATGTGTCTGGAGCAAATGAGAACGCCAGGAGCTGGGGGTCAGGCTGTCAAAGAGATAAGTGGGATTTCTCAACTTCCTCTCAGCAGCTTTGTCCTTGCACGTGCTGTGGGCTTTCTGGTAGCAAACGGGAGCCAGCTTTCCCATGAGGACATCTACCCTGCTGCCTGCTGCCTCATTTTTTTCTCTGCAGCTCAGGCTTCCAGGGGCTTCCAGGGGCTTCCAGGGGCTTCCAGGGCTCTGACTTGGAGTGCTCAGTCCCACACCTTGGAGCCCACTAGGATGCCTCTCTTCCTCTCCCATCCCGCGGCCGCTCCATCAGTAAATCCAGTTCGGTTCTACTTTCAGAACCTCACCACGATCCTCTGGCTGCCCCCTTCTGCCTCCACCCTGGGGGACCTCTACCATCTCCTGCCTGGGTTACTGCTGTGGCCTCCCTGCCTCCCTGTTTGCTTTTGAGAGTACCCACAGAGTAGCTGGCAGCTCGTTAAAAGGGCATTTGATTTACAGAGAAATTTCAACTGCTTTCGATTTCCAAAGAGAAAACCTTGAGAGTGTGGCCAGAAAGGTGCAGGTGAGAGGCTCTGTCTGGGTAGCACCTGCCAGTTGTCCATGGGTCAGCATGTTCACTGGGACCGGGCTGATCTGCACCACTGCTGTCCCGGGGACTCCTCACCTTTGTAAACCCAGCACCACCCCCTGAAATGCGTGGTGCACCGCACCTCAAGTAAACGCTGGTGAGCGGTTTCAATCCGAGGACAAAACCTAGTAGTCCGTGGGCTGAACTTGGCCCGCCTATCTTTGGCCCCCATGTTGTTTTTCTTTTTAACAGCTTTATTTATCCTTGTCATGTAATTAGGTGCACATGTTTGAAGTGTACAATTTGAGAAGTTTTGACCAATATATGTCATGAGGCCACCACCTCAATCAAGATCGTGAACACATAAAAGGCAGTTTCCTTGTGCCCCCTTGTCATCTTTCTCCACTCCCGACCACCATCCCACACAACCACTGATCTGCTTGAATTTGCATTTTCTAGAAATATTTTATAAAGGGAGAGGTACCCTATGCATTTTTTTTTCATTTGGCTTCTTTCACTCAGCGTAATTGTGAGTCTGGTTGACTCTCTATTGTGGGGCAGTGTGTGTTGTGCGGATATTGTATTGTACGTAGACACCCCTGGTATGTATTGTATCCACATACCAGAATTTGCTTATCCATTCCGCTGTTTAAGGACACGAGAGCTGTTTCCAGTTTGGGCTGTCACCTTTAAAGCTGCAGTGGACATGAATGTCCATACTTTTATATGCACTCTCATACAGGTCTTTTGTGGCTTGTTTTTGTTTTTAACTTTTTGGTTAAAAAATGGAGATTTCACAGGACAGTTCAGATTTCCAGAACCTGTAGAAAAGTGGGTAGCTCTAGCAACCCTGAGCTCAGCTTTCTCCAGGGGAATAGTGAGTAGGAGCCCAGGCTCTCCAGTTCACCTTGGTCCTCACCACCCCTGTCATGGGCCACTTAGCTCATTTGCATTACTCGCCTGGGTTCCTGTAGGCTCATGCATTAGCACGTTTTGCTGCATGCGTCTGGGGAAATGTAAGAAAGCAGATGTATAAGGCAGTCAGGCATGGGAAGAGTTGAGCAGAACACAGAAGGACTATGAATTTTAACCTTGAAAGCCATTGCTTTTACTCTGAGATGTCTTTGGGGTTTTGCTTTCCAAGCGGTCATTAACACCAAAAGAACACCCTTTCCCTGCCTGGGAGGCAGTGCCAGCGCAGGAAGTCACAGTGTCTGAGGGGTGAGGGCCCAAAGCCGGCGATCTGAGGGCCCCAGCTCCTACTGCCAGCCCCCGTGTTTGTCCAAGGAGGTCTGGAACCCATTGTGGAGTGGGAAATACTTTTGTGCTTTGCAAGCAGCCGGATCCTGTCCAGCACCGGTACCCGCAGCCAAGCTACTGACGGCTCTTTCTAAAACTGGCCCAGACCAGGGGAAGTGGAGCCGGCCTGCCTGCCCCTGTGGCTGTGGGTAGTCTGGAGAGGAGGGGCGGGTGCGAGCCTTCAACACCATTGCAGCTTGGCGAGAAAGTTCCCTTTTCCAAGTGTCATCAGGCTTTCCGATAGCGCCAAGACTGGAAGTGATGCTAATTTGCCTTTAACATCTTTCTATCTGACGGCGAGGCATCGAGTCTCAAGCAGGCTTTGAAACCCTAAAGACAAAGGAACTTAGACTAACCTTCTTTTTCCCACTTTCTCTCTTGTTATGGTACCCTCTATTAATGGTGAGGGAGATCGGTTTTCCACTTGTGGCAATGAAATTAAGATCCTATTTCAAATACATTTGTCCAAGGCTGAAAAGGGGGTTGATTTGAAGAAAAATGAAATCCTTATACAGATGGTATGTGGGTAGGGCAGGGTAACTCAAGAAAAGCCTTGGGGTGGCGTGCAGTAGGTCTCTGCCTAATATTCACCCTTACACCAGGAGGAATCAGAGGCTCACCTGTGTCCCTTGGAGATAGGTCTCATTGCTGTACCTGGGCCACGTGTGCCTGAGTCACCCATCCTGAGGGGCCTGTGAGAGCCCAGGTACGGGCAGTTCTGAGAGCCGGGTGATGCGGAAATGGACTGTGTCACCATATATCTGTCAGCAGTGACACTGAACAAATGGGAGAGAAACTGCTGGAATCAGGAAGAGAGGGCTGAGGTCCAGAGCTGGGGAGGCAGCCAACAAATGCAGAACACTGGAGGGACCAGACAGAAGAGGCCTCAGAGAACGGGAGAGAACCAGTAGTTCTGAGCTCCGGGTGGCCGGTGCAAATGAGGCTGTGTCGGGCTCACTTTGTGGCCACCATCAATACTCCAAGCTCTTCCTTCCCTCTCCCCAGTGCAAGCTCCAGCTGGTGTCGGCCTTTGACTGGAAGCCAAGGGTGGGGCCATCGCTGGGATTGGTTACAGCTGACACAGGAAGCCGATAAGATGCTGCCTGGCCGAGGAAGAGCGTTGTCTCATCCTCAGCTAGGTCCTAGCGATTTGCTAATTTCTTCCAAGTTGTGGGTTGTCCACTTCTGGGTCTTTGGCTGTTTGCCTGCTCGGGACCTGCTGCCCGGCTGTTGCATTTGCTCTCCTTGTCCCGGTCCAGATACCCCTGGCATCTCCACGTGTGAGCCCCACTGGTGGGTGCAGATGGCTGCACTCAATTCTGGCCCTAGTACTTCCTGGCTAAGTGACCAAGGCCAGCGTTTTCCCCGTCTGCAGGATGGGAGTGGCAATGATTGACCCCTATCTGTGAGAATAACAACAGCTCTGCCCATCTCCGTGCTGGTGCTCCATGAAGATCAACTGGAAGGATGGTTCCAAAAGCCGGGCTCTGATCTCCCATCTGGAGGGAGGAGCAAGCAAGGTGGCCAAAAGAACATGGAGTTTGGAGTCAGAAGACCAGGGATGAATTTTGGTAGAGCTAAGGGATCTCGGGAGAGTGACTAACTTTCTGAATCTCCGTGTCTTGATGTATAAGGCTGTGAGATGAGAGGGGAGGGTGCAGGGGAGCAGTTCTTGGGCTTGGCTGCACACTGGAATCACCCAGAAGCCCAGGTCTTGCCTCTAGGGATCCTGATCTAAATGGTTGGGGTGTGGCCTGGATATTTATTCAACCTTTTAGACTCCGTGAGCCAAGATTGAGAACCAGAGGTTCTGAGTTCAGACCAGTGTTTCTTAGAGTGTGGTCCTTGGACGACAGCATCAGCATCACCCAGTCCCGTATTTGAAATGCAAATCCTTGGGCTCCATTCCAGACCTTCTGAATCAGAAACTCTGGGACCTATCCATCTGAGTTTTAACAAGTCCTCCAGGTGTATCTCCCAGGTGTAGACATGCAACAAAGGTCTGTTAATTCCCTGCCTCCCGGAAGCAGATGCCCACTTACATATCTTATGTATTAGACTCTGATTTAGGTTCTGAGGATACAACATGAATGGGACAAGATCCCTGCCCTCAAGGGGGCTTATGTTCTAATAGGGGAGACTGGTTTTTTAAAAAACAAACACATTTGGGACACCTGGGTGGTTTAGTGGTTGAGCATCACGCTCAGGGCGTGATCCCGGGGTCCTGGGATGGAGTCCCACATCAGGCTCCCTGCATGGAGCCTGCTTCTCCCTCTGCCTATATCTCTGCCTCTCTCACTGTCTCTCATGAGTAAATAAATAAAATCTTTTTTAAAAAGCACACAATTAAATAGAAATTGTGATTAATATGAAGGGAACTTGAAGACCCGAGCTGGTGGATGACCATGAATTTTCACACTCACGTAAGTGTCCTCTTTAGCAGAGAGCCTCTTCCAGGGCTCGCAGGACCCCTGACCTCGGACGGCCTCTCAGCAGCTCGTGTTTGCATTGGCTTGGCATTGTCCAAAGGCAGCTGGCCACCTCTGGACAGCAATGGCTGGGAATAGGGCTTAGTCAACAGGCTCCTCCTCCTCATCTGGGGCAAATTTCCTCCCCGGTGGCATTTGCCAATATCTGGAGATGTTTTGGTTGTCGTAACTGTGAGGGCAGTGAGCTACTGACATGGCAAGTAGAACCCAGGGCTGCTGCTAAACACTCCACGAGGCACAGAGCAGCTCCCACAACAAAGAAGCATCTGCCTCTGTCAATGTGCTGAGTTTGGGACAGCACGCTCTCGAGCTTTCACGACCTGAATTTCTGGTGAGGTCACTCCGAGCGGTCCTGTCCTCTCTCTCTCCCCTTGTCCCCGGGAGTGGCTTTACTTGAAAACCTTCCACCATTTGACCAGCAGAAGGATTCCAAGCTGCCTTCTCTCTTCCTGAGCAGAGAAGGCTGCACTTGAGCCAGGCACCTCCTTGGAAACCCCTTGGCTTGGCGCGATTTGGAAAACAATGAATCTGCAAGGTTGCACAAAGCACCCAGAAGCCTAAGGCCGGCTAGAATTGCTAAATTCATTTTTTTCCCCCTCCACATCAAAAGTAATTTCCTGGCCTTAGACGCTTTCTCTGCTGTCACAAGACAAGACGCAGGCAGATAGTTTTACATGGCGAGCCACCCCGCCAGACCCATCCCCCCCTTTCAAAGCCTTTGGGTGGATTTCTGTTCCAGCCAGGAATATCAGGGCACTTTTCCGCTGAGCCACGGGGTTGGTTTGGGCAGAGGCAGACCCGGCAATTGCCGTTCACACCTCACACACAGCCAGAGCCCATTTCCAACGTGGACCTCGCCCTTTCCCCACCCAGGGGCCTGGGGTGAGGGCAGTGGGTGAGTGGTGCAGTTTGCCCTCAGCTGCTCCCCTGCGAGGGCTGAGAGTGGTTGATCACAGTCCGGGTCTGGTGAGCCATCAGGCCGCAAGCAGAAGGAGAAAGAGAAGAATCACCCTGAAGACTAAGCTTACTGTGTGCAGCCAGGGTTCTCAGTGCTTTCCTTGTGTTAAGTCCTCTTTCCCTCGGGCAGCCTAGTAAAGATGGAATCGTCGTTAGCCCCATTTTACAGATGAGGAAACCGAGGCTGAGCAAGTTGTGTAAAGCCTGCCCTCGTCCACCTAGTAAACGGCAGGGCCACGATCTGAGTCCAGGTGTCTTGCTGCAGAGTTCCTGCTGGGAGTCGTCGTGAGCATCCCCCCACTCCCACGGGGACAGCCTGAGAATAATAAGAATGGTAATGATTTTTTTAAAAGATTTATTTTTATTTATTTATGATAGACATAGAGAGAGAGAGGCAGAGACACAGGCAGAGGGAGAAGCAGGCTCCATGCAGGGAGCCTGACGTGGGACTCAATCCTGGGACTCCAGGATTGCGCCCTGGGCCAAAGGCAGGTGCTAAACCACTGAGCCACCCAGGGATCCCCAAGAGTGGTAATGATTAATAATAACAGGTCACGTTTGGGAGTGCCTGGGTGGCTCAGGCAGTTTAGCGGCTGACTCTTGATTTCGGCTCAGGTCATGGTCTCGGGGTTTTGGGATCGAGCCCACGGCAAGCTCCTCACTCAGCACAGAGTCCGTTTGGGATTCTCTCTCTCCCTCTGCCTCTTCCCCTGCTCGCACTTGCACTTTCTCTCTCTCAAACAAATAAATCTCGTAAAAAAAAAATAACAGGTAATGGTTAGATTGGTGACCCTCCGACGGGACAGTGTTGCACCCCAGGGGGGCATCTGACGATGGGGACATTTTGGTTGCTATGACTTGGCAGGGGAGGTGGTGCTGCTAGCATCTAGCAGGTGACACCAGGGATGCTGCTAGCATCCCACAGTGCACAGGATGGCCCCCACCACAGACTATCACCCGGCCCCTGATGTTAGTAGTGCTGAGGCTGAGAAGCCCTGGGCTCCTGGTATTAAGGAGAAGAAGAAGGAGGAAGGAGGAGGAGGAGGAGGAGGAGGAGGAGGAGGAGAAGAAAGGAGAATAAGAAGAGCAAAAGGAGAAGCAAGACTACTACGATAGCTACGTCACCCACCCTAAGACCTCTACAGACACACCTGCCAAAGCCAAACATCAAAAAGGAGAAACGAAATAAGAAGAAAGAAAGAGAAAGAAAGAAAGAAAGGTGCGAAGGTGCAGCTGGGTGGCTCAGTTGGTTAAGCATCTGCCTTCAGCTCAGGGCATGATCTCAGGGTCCTGGGATCGAGCCCCGCATCAGGCTCCCTGCTCAGTGGGGCATCTGATTCTCCTTTTTCCCCCTTTTCCCTCCACTCATGCTTGCCCACTTTCTCACAAATAATTTTTTTAAAAATGAAGACGAAAGAAAAAAGATAGCAAATAGGCAGACGGATGGATACATGGATGGACAGATGAACAGGTGGAAAGTGCTCCGGTTGAGAAACCCAGATCTAGAGCGTGCTGGCTGTGTGCCAGCCACAGTGCTAAACGTGGGGTGCCTACATCAGTCGTCTCAGTCACCCCCTGAGGTGGATACTACTGTCATCTCCGTTATATGGATGGGGGTATTGAGGCTCAGAGAGGTGTGGTGATTTGCTCAGGCCGCATGCTCAGGACTTAGGTGTTGGCATTCATGTGCAGGCTGGCAGCTCCCACGCCTCTCTTCTAGGAGGTTCCTCCTAATTTTAGGGCTGGGCAGGCTGAGATCTGTGAAACCTGGCCTCACCTCACTTGGCCCCCTCCCATCTGCTACCAGTGCTCCTTGTTTTACCTTTTGAATACCCCTGTGACCTTTCTCCTTCCATGTCTCTCCATCCCACCTCGGTGTGGGTCCTCTTGCTTCTCCAGTGCCCACTGCCCTCCTGCTTCCACCCTCCACGTGGCAGCAGCCAGAGAGCTCCCCGCCAAACTACAAATTCGAGCCCATCCTCCCACTTTATAACTTTATGGTGCATGGGATCATCCTGAGGGTTTTGCTGAAACGCAGATTCCCTTGGTAGGTCTGGGGCAGGGCCTGAGACCCTGCGTTTCTAAAAAGCGCTCTGAGTCCACAGCGATGCCAGTCTACAGACTGCACTTGGAGTGACAAGGCAGTAGAAAAATGATTTTCTAAATGTAGGAAACCCCAGAGGAGCAGCAGCCTTGCACGACATGGGCTGCTTAGGGTAATCAGGATTTGTCTGTGATGGGCTACAGCAGGGTGTCTCAAAATTCTGGCCCCAAGGCCCACTCTTCCCCCTCTCAGCCTATTTTTGTACATAAAGTTTTATTGAAACACAGGATCTCCCCCCATCTCTGTACATTTACATATTATCTGGGGCTCCCTTGGCACCACAGTGCCCAAGTGGCCGTGACAGAGACCACATAAAGCCTGAAATATCTACCACACTGACCTTTACAGAAAAAGCTGTCCGCTGTTAGAGCATCTTCCAGATGCTCCTGGAAGGCTGTGTACTCGGACTCCTGGACATCTGGACAGGGTTGAATGAAGGCTTAAAAACACACACACCAGAGCCATCCCTGCAGCTGACAGGTCTCAGGCTGGGTTCCAGGGAAGTGGCTCCAGGCACGCGGGGAAGACTGGCCATGGTTTAGGGTACAGAGCACATCGCCTGGTCCGGGAGACCTTGCAGCACCCTAGCCAGCGAGGGAGCACAGGCCTTGATCCCCATGTGCCCGGTAAGGAAATCACCCCAGTGGCCCAGGGCTCTGAGTGGGGGCGTGGGCTCCACAGCTGGTTTGTGTTAGGGTTTGGATGGGAACCTGGGTCTCCTGACTTTTCTGCCCAAGGCTCCTACCTCCGAGACACCCTGCACGGAGGCCCCTGTGGCTGGGTATCTGCCTGGAGGGGGGTTGGTTAACAAAAAGAAGTTTGGTTGGGAGGATGTGGGCCGCCATCTGCCCTGGGCTGGCCGCCTCTCCGAGCCACATTCCAGAGGCTGGGAAAGAGGACATTCCTCCTCCCTTGCACAGGCTGCCTTGACCCCTTACATCCAAATAAGTGGGTTAATGGAAGCTAAGCCTGAGCCCTGGACTGGAGGTCTGAGGGAGTTTATGGGTTGCCTGAGAAAACAAATTCTGTCAAATGAATCTAAGTTTCCTACTTTCGTACAGTAAAAAAAAAAAAAAAAAGAAAGAAAGAAAAGGAAAAAGACCAATGATCCCAAAGGAAAAAAATCTAATAGACTGAATATTGCAGGATGGGGGTCAGGGATAGAGTGGGGGTGCAGGACAGTCCCATGGTATGTGCCAGGCACTGGACTAAGCAGTTTGCACACACTATCTCATGTAATGCAGGTGAGTTATTGTTATGCTGGTTTTGCACAGGAGAACCAGTGCCCCCACCCAGTGTCTGGCTCTGTGAAAGGGGCTCCTCGGTGAAGGGGCTCGGTAGATGTTAAGAGCTTGATTGCATGAGGCACAGAGACGTGGAGTGGCCTGTTCAAGGTCACACAGTGGGGAAGAGCTGGAGCTGGCATTTGAACCTAGATCTGTGTGACTGCAGAGGGGCTTAGTGGCCCAGAGTGACCTACTGCTCCCCCAAACCATGCACTGCAGATGAGAGGCTCAGGACTCCCCCAGACCTCCTGTCTCAACCCTGCGGCTGCAGCACAGAGCACAGAGCCCTGGACTAGGGGAGCCCGGTGGGTGAGCTGAGCCCTCCACTGCCTCCACCTCCTTCCCAACTGAGTTCCAGCTTCTGAGTGAGGCTGCTGAGGCTCCTCCCATGGGGTGACCCCCTGGGCCAATCCCGCAGCGACCCGCCCAGCCTGGGTGAGCCAGGCTGCACCCTGCCTCAGGAGCCTCTTTCCCCCTGCTTCTTGGGCTTTGTGGGAGCAGAACGGTTAATACCCCTGGGGCCTACGGGAGAGGGGATGCTTCTAGGGCTCAAGGTGCCCCTCACAGCTCAGGGGCTGGGAGAGAGAGGAGGAAAGAGAGAGATAGACAGACAGACATCACTCACCCCGGTCTAGGAAAGATGGGAAAGGGGGATGATGACTTTCCTGTGGCTCTTTCCAGGGTGTGTTTGTAGGAGAAATGCGCGCACACACGCGTGCACATACTTGCTTTGGGAAGCAGGATGCTGCACCGGTGCTCATCGTGTGGCTCTAAGGATGTGTGTGTGTGTGTGTGTGTGTGTGTGTGTGTGTGTGTGTCTCTGTGTGCCGGGCAGTGGAGGGGCTCCTCCCGGGCCTGCCCCCAGTCACCTCACCTCTGCTCTGCATTTGGTGGGAGTAACTAGCATCCCCTTTTTACTAGAAAGGCTCAGAGACCCTAGGACACTTGCTAAGGTCAACCAGCTTGGGCCAGGATTTAAACAGACTCAGGCAGGCTGGTGCCAACGACCGTCCTCTTTTTAACCAAACACCCCGTGGCGTGTATTAATCCGTCCTGGGGGCAAGTGTCATTGAGCACCAACCAATTGGTCCATATATGCAAAGCCCTCTGCAAAGTGCCTGGTGCACAGTGAGCACTATTTCAAGTGTTGGCTGTTCAGTATTATTCTTATTATTCTTATTATTCTTCTTATTATTACTATGTGCCAAGCACCGATTGGTATAGACACTGGGGATTCAGCAGTGAGCAAAATAAAAGTCCTTCCTCACTTTGAGCTAACTTTCTGGTTGGGGAGATGAATAACATAAATGAATAAAACACATAGTGTGTCACCTGGTGTAAGGGCTATAGAGAAAATAAAGCAGTGGTTTGGGCAGTTGGGAGTGCTGGCCAGTTTGGGGGTGGCTGCTTGAAAGGAAATGGTCAGAGAAGGCCCTTCTGGGCATTCTAGCCGCACCCCGAAGGAGGTGAGAGAATGAGCCATGTGGACATCTGGGGAAGGAGCATCCAGGCAGAGGGGACGGTACAAAGGCCCTGTGGTGGGAGTGTGTGGGTTTGATGTGGGTGCGTGGGATACACCATCTCTGGCAGTAAGTGGGTGGGTGACTGCAAAGGGAGATGGAGCTGTTTGGGACACTCATTCTGTGTGTGTGTGGGGGGGGGGTGTGCGCGTGCACCGGAGCAGGTGCGTGCATGTACATTTGCATATAACAGGTGCCTTGAGTCTGAGGGATCCTGAGCTTGGGACCGTGTTCAGCTTGCCCGGACCTTCCCACCTTGGAAGGCTGCGTGTGCTCAGACCTTCCTCCCTGCCTTCCTTCCTCCCTGGGGTCTGGATTCCCCGGGGCATGGTGGGAGGAGGGCACAGCTCTGGGCTGTGCCATCAGAATACCAGGTTTTCAACCCTGTGATGAGCCAGTTGCTCCTTCCTCAGGCTCCTTTCGGGAAACCCAAAGCACGTCTCAAAAAAAAAAAAAAAAAGTCTTTTACCTTTTTACCTTCTGGTAGGTGTTGGGGATGAACTTAATCCCTTTACCCTCCCTGGGGCTTCCCTGCCGAGACAGCCACCCTGACTTACAGCACCAAGTCCCTGGCTGTGGTCCTTAACCCATTTCCTTCCCTTGGAGACTTTCAATGTTTGCCTGTCTCTGCATCCCTCGCACCAGTGGTTCCTGACCATGACTGCACTTTGAAATGCTCAGGGAGCTCTGCTGACCTGATACACAGACCGATGAAATCAGAACCTCTCGGGAGAGGGGCCCAGGCATCTATCTTTTTAAAAACCCTCTTGGTGATCCTAACATGCAGCCAAATCCGGTGTGCCCAGGTGGCTCAGTGAGTTGAGCATCCAACCTTTGATCTCAACTCAGGCCTTGATCTCTGGGTTATGAGTTCAAGCCCCACGTCGGGCTCCATGCTGGGTGTGGAGCCTACTCAAAAAAAAAATAAAAATTAACATGCAGCCAAATTCAAGAAACAATACCCTTTACTGTCAGATGGTATTTTTTTCTTTAATTGGCTTTCTCCCATTTAAAAAAAAAAAAGCAAAAACTAAAGTTATTTTAAAAGGAAGCTTAAATTTGGTAGGGTTATGGGAATATTTTCCTTTCTGACCCCAGTGAAGAGAGAGGAATTTATCATACTCCTCACTTCTTGGCACATCCTGTTTGTAAAAAGCCCTTTGCTTATTTTTCGTTTCCTTCCTTTTATCCCCCTACTTTATGCTCACTCCCTTTCTCCCCTGGACGACATTCCCATAGACGACTGTTTTAATTGTTGGACATGGATCCCTTAGTTGAGATGTATTCTTTCAAAATGTATAAGGCTGTTGTAGGTGCAGGGATTTTAATTTTCTCAAAAGGGATCCTGTAATATAGCTCATTCTGTTTTCCTTCTTTGCTCATCCTGCATGGTTTTAAAGATCCGGCCTTGGTTCCATCCACCCCTAACCCTTGGCACCTGACAGCCACCAAAATCCTCTGCAGGGCCCACTTGCTGTCTTCTTCTCGTCCTTCTCTGTGGCCAAGGGCACCCACTGCCAGCTCACTGCCCACTCCAAGTGATACTGCACTCAACATCCTCGACATGGATGTTCCTAGTGGTCTTGCGATACGACAGTGTATACCCAGGAGTGGATGTACTCGGGTATGTGCATCGCCCTCGTAGACTTGGGGCTCTTCTCTCAGGGCACATTATGGAATCTGGGGTCCCGGAACCAGGCTGACCTGGAGCTTGGTGGGCCAGGCTGGCACTTGGAGCCTCTGTTGGCACCAAGCAGGTCCTTAGCTTCCTTGTGGGCATGAAGTCAAGGTTACTGTGTGTGCAGGCCACTTGGTCTCTGCCTCTCAGCCTTTGCAGGTGTCGTTCCTCAAACTTCTGGAGGCTGTGTCATTGCACATGGGGCTCCTGAAGCTTTAGAGGCTGGTAAGACCGGGGTGGGGGTTGGGGTGGCTAGGCAGGAGCTGCCCCCAAGACAGAATGAATGGGTGTGTGTGTGTACATGTGTGAGTGTGTGTGGCTTTTTTCTCCCTTCCAACGAAAAGGACCCTGGCGTGAGTGACAGAGCCTGGACACGAGGTTGTGGGGAACAGTCTCAGCAGAGTACATTCACCTGGGCATATTTGCTTTGGGTATGAGTCATCGGCCGGTTCTAGAGTGGCCAATTCTGGAAAACCCCTACTGTTCTGGAACATCCACAGGCAGGCCTGCTCAAGAAACGCCCATAGGAGACAGGAGGTGGTGACTTGGAGAAACAACCACCAATCAGCCCCAGCACTGCCCCCACCCCCTCAACACCACCAGATGCCAGCCTCCGGAAGATGGGAGGTAGACGACTTCACAGGGGACTCCACCCCTTCACATCCTCATTTGGGCTGTAACTGCCCGCCCCCGCTCCCCAGCCCCCCTCCACTCTCTCACCTGCTGGATCTGTGTACCTGGGGGACAGTGTGATGTGGGGTTTCCCAACTCTACTCGCTCCTGGGCCACCCTCCCAATATTACCATATCCACGTGGGCCACCCTCCCAATATTACCATATCCACGAGCCCCCGGGGCTAGTATTTGTATTTCTCTGTAACTCCAGTCCCTGACAAATGCTTAAAACCACGATCCTTCAAACTGTATTTCTATCCCTTGTTTAATTGGAGACCCAATAGCACTTGCCTTCACTGGAGGGATACAGAGAAGGATATAGAGAAGGAAAGCAGAGCAAAGCTGTTAAAAGGTAGCTACAGCCTGTTGCCGGCAGAAACCTCTGGGTTCCACCCACCAGGCTTGTGGCTGTGTCCCTGTCCCTCCACTGTGCTCACGAGGGACTTCCCCAAGAACTGAGATGAACTCGTATCAGATGCCCCTCCTGTGGCCCCATCCCCTGCCAGCGTCCTGTACACTAAACACACCCCCTAAGTCTTTTTTTTTTAATTTTATTTATTTATTCATGAGACACACAGAGAGAGAGGCAGAGACACAGGCAGAGGGAGAAGCAGGCTCCCTGCAGGGAGCCCGATGCAGGACTCGATCCCAGGACCCTGGGATCACGCCCTGAGCGGAAGGTAGACACTCAATCACTAAGCCACCCAGGTGTTCCGTCTTTTTTTTTTAAACCGAGAGAGGGTGGCAGCAGGAACTTGAATTTCTGTGATGTTGAAGAAAGCGCTTGCAGCTGTAGGAAGCACTTGTCAGTGCTAAGAAACACGTGTTGGGTACAAAAAATGTTTGTTGCACAAAGGAGCGGATGAATGAGTGAAGTCGCCACTAGAATGTGAGCTCCCCCGGGACAGGGTTTTTTCCATCTTTTGTGTTCATTGTGGCGTCCCCTTCCTAGAAGTGCTCTGCACCCAATGTGTCCTCGGTGAACGTTTGAGAAGGCAACGTGTGAATGAATGAAACCCTAAATAGAGTGAATTGAAGAGGCGATTGAGCCTGTGAATGAGTGTCAACACCATCCCTAGACCCGAGGGACAGGCCTTATGTCAAGTTTCAGGCCACTAGGGAGGCTGGCCAAGCTCTGAGCTGGGGACCAGGGGATGGAGGGAGCAAATAGGAAAGAGCAAGACAAGCACAGCCTTGGCACACTGGCCCGGAGCATCTCAACCCTCAAGGTTTCCTTAGCAGCAGACGAGCGTGCTGGGAGCTGCCTTCACAGGCTGAGGCTGAGGCAGGCCTGGCAGGTCCCACCAGCCGCCAGACCCTCTGTGATGTCCTCCTTAACCCCACGCCGCCAACAGGCCACAGATGCGTAGATGGGAGACGGAGGGGCTGTTTTCTGCACGGGGCAGTGTGATGCCAAGAAGCTTTTTTCATCTCTAGAAGTCTTGGTTTTCTTCTGTATCAGGTTGGGGTTGTGCTTCCTGAGATCTGCATCTGTGGCAGCTCCTCCCCACCCCTCCACACACAAAAGGGCATGTATTTCTAAGGAAAAATCCCTACAGCTCCTAAGAGAGATATCCAGCCCTCCCTCCCCCACTGGAGTGTTTACATGGCAGCTCACGTGCTGAGCGCAGAACATTCTCATAGGATAATGTTTAACCAACATGTGGTCGGCGCCACTCTGGTTCTGGGTGGCTCACTGAGGACCAGGTGAGGAGCCTTCCTCCTCCCGGGGTTTGAAGGAGGCCCAGCAGCCCCCCACCCCTTCCCATAGCCCTATAGGGAGAGGGCATCCTGCTGTTACCTTGAAATAGCAAAATGCTCTCTTTCTAGACTTTTTCCCCTCCCTAAGCTAATAGGGAAGCCAGGACTTTAAATCTTTTGGGGAAAATAATTTTTTTTTTAAAGCAATGTATTGGTGCCCATAGAATATGAGCTCCACCCAGCTAAAATAGTCATCCCAGTACTGTTAGGATTTGTGAATGTTTCCTAGCTCCCAAATAGATGAAAAACAATGTGAATGTAATGTCCCAGAAGGCAGGGACTAGGTCTCATACTCGCAATCCCACCCCATTCAGGAGCCCTGGCATTTTTGTGTGTGAGCAATTTTCCCTGATAATCGAAATCAGGGATGAACCCTGACCATATAAAGTCCAGGGCCACACTATTCCCAAACCTCAGTTGTGGATAAGGACCATGGAGGAGCTAGCTAAGCATCCAGACTCCCAGATCCCACTGTGATCCATTCATTCATTTATTCACCCATTCTATGACTTTATTGAATTCCTACCATGAATAGAGTTGATAGATTTAGCAGAAAAAAAATGCAAAAAAAAGAAGAAAAATGCAAAAAAAAAAAAAAAGAAAAAGAAAAATGCAAGATGCCCAGTTAAGCTTGAATTTCAGAGCAACGACAATTTTTTTTTTTTTAGGTATGTCTCGTGCAGTAGCTGACATGTACACTTAAAAGGCGCTTTGTTGTCGATCCAAAATTCACACTAAACTGGGTGTGCTGTGTTTTATCTGGCAGCCCTCAATCTGCACTGAGCACCGTTCCTGGCGACGGGGATGCCACAGGGACAAAACAGAGCCCCCGACTTCTTGGAGGGCACATACTAGTGAGGGAGATGGACAGACAGCTAGCAGAAGGAGGGATGTGGGAGGTCCCGGGGCAGGGTGCCACCTGGGGGCTGGTCAGGAAGGGAGAACATGGAACCTCGCCACTGGAAGGGGGGTTGGCACAGCCCACGCACAAGGAGTCTTCTGGAAGGCGAGGGGCACCATGAGAACTAGACCCGGTCACATGGTGGTAGGGAGGGAGAGTGGACGTCAGCCACAGTGGGGTGACGTGTGCGGGGTACTCTCAATTCTGGTGCGCTTGTGGTCAGCCGGGTGCGGGATCGGGGTCCCTCGGGTCACGGACTGCGCCAGGGCGCCGGTTCTTCATTAGTCCTCTCGTGCTTTTGTTTTTTATTGTGGGAGATTTCAAACATACAGAAGTAAAGAGCATCCTTGTGTAAAAGACCCCCAGGCACCCAACATGAACATCACCATTTTGCCAATCTTTTCTCATGATTGACCTTTTTCTGGCTTTAGCTTTATTTGCTCTCGAAAGTGTACAGCCTGATGAGTTCTGATAAAGATTGTCCACCCATGTTTACACCTAGGAAGCCTCCACCCAGATTAAGATATAGAATGTTCCCGGTCCCCAGCAGGCTCTCTCCTGTCCCTTCCTGGGATCGGTACTTCCATCAATTGTATGGCATTATATTGGGGGAAATACTACATGGAAATAGAAAATTTTGAGTCTCTCTCTTTCTCCTCTTCCTCCTTCCTTCCTTCCTTTCTTCTTTCCCAGTTTATTTGCTGATCTAGTTACTATAAAGGTAAATTTTGGATTATAAAAACATCTAGAACAATCTAGATTAAGTCAGATTGAAGTGGATTCAGAGATGAGCTGTCACTTTGGATTATCGTGTTACTCTTACAGGCCTTTCTCCTCCTCCTCCTGTCCCTCCCTCTGAATACTAACTGGCTGACTCCAGTGGATGTTGGAAATTGGAAACACAACCAGCCTTGGTACCTGCCCCTCTCCGGTGTTCACAGCGTCCTGGCTGACCAGAGGGGCTCCAGCTGCTTTCCTGAGGTTGCTTTAGGAAGAGTGCAACACCCCATGCCCCCCGCCACCTACCAGGTCAAGGTTGGGGAAGTCCTCACTGACGCATCCAACCCGGAGGCTGCCCCTTCTGTGACACACCCCACATGTTCCCCACAGACGCTGCAGGAGATCTTCCAGGCGGAGAATACCATCATGCTTCTGGAAAGGTCCATCATGGCCAAGGAGTGCCCGCTGAAGGTGGCGCAGACGAGGCTGGAATGCCGGACCCGGCGTCCCAATGTGGAGCTGTGCAAGGACATCCCACAATTCAAGTGAGTGGGGGAGCTCAGGACGGGGCGGCGTGGGTCTCCAGAGCTCCCGGGAAACCTGAAAACTGGGCCTCTCCCCTCTCCCCAATCAGGACAAGTGGCCCCACAGCTCAGCAGGACACTGGGCAGGGTTCTGGGGTTCTGGGGTCCCCTCCATGGCCTCCCCTACCTTGTGCTCCGGGACCCCCTTGGTCTCCAGCACTCTCTCTTGTAAAGTTCTCCGAGTACCCTGGAAAAGCTTAATCCCGCCCATCCCAATTTGTGAAGGAGGGGCTGCGTCTATTAGCCAAGGGTCTCCTCATCAGAGGCGGGGGAAGCTCATTGCAGGCCCAGAGCAGGGCTTTGTGAGCCTGGAGTAGGGGTCTGGAATGGGATGAGGGCCAGGCAAAGCAGGAACAGGCCATCAGATGTGGGAATTTGTGTGCCCTCCACGTTAGGGGCACTGTATCAGCCACCTGTTGCTGCATAACAAATGCCCCACGACTCAGGGGCTTGTCCTCATCCTAAGCTAGATGTGTGCAGATGGGAAGAGAGCCGGAGTAAAGAGAGGAAGAATATTGTAAGAGAAAATGCTGGATGGCTCCAGGTGATGGCGTTTGATGTTTGCACAGCCTCGTTGCTGCCAGATAATCACTCAGGAAACGGAAAAGCTGGGTGTGTGTGTGGGCAGGGAGTGGGCAGGGAATGTGACCCCAGGCTTTGAACTGGAAGGCCTGGCTACCTACTCCGCAGCCTGCTGCTGCCCGGAAGCTCTTCGCCCCTGGAAGTGGGTGCAGGGTCCAGGGTACCACCCCAGCTGGGCTGGAAGGGGGTCTAGGTCCCTGTTGAGGACTTGGGGGAAGCTCTCCCCATCCCTCCTGCACTGCCCCCACTTTTTAGATGCTTAGGTTGGGTTCCAGCACCCTGTGGGGCCGAGGGCTCTCTGATGACCCACCCGAGGGGTGATCATCACTTACACAGAACAGGGCTTTTGGGGACTAGATTTGTCCTTGAGGACCTCCTACTCTAGAACAAGCTCCCCACCTCCTCGTCCACCAGCTGTGCCTCTGAAAGGGGTAGACGAGGAGCATGGATGGGCCATGTTTGCCTAAGGAGCCCCAGGCAGTGTGGGTGCACGCACACGTGTGTCTGTGCGTGTCTGTGTGTATGCACGAGTGTATTGGGAACTGAGCAGAGAACTGGACTCAAGCCGTCTGCCTTCTCCAGCAGCTGAACTGCCCTGGCTTTGCATTACCTCCCTCACCTCCCAATCCCTCCTTTCCCACCTCTGGGCCTTCTTTCCTGTTTCTTCTACAGGTAACCCCTCCCCCTCTGACCCTCCCTCATGGGTCAGGTCCTATCCATGCCCATTCCCGAAAATGAACACCCATTTAAATTTACATTTAAATTAATTAACAGAAATAAATGTTAAAACTCAGCTCCTTATATCCACAAACCACATCTCACGTGGGTGGCGAGAGGCTGCCATGTTGGACAGCACAGAATGTTCCTGAGGCTTCGGAATGTTCTGGTGGACAGTGCTGGGCTAGAGCCCCAAGGAGCAGAGGGGTTCCAGGCTGCTCTGTGACCTCTCTCTAGCCCAGGCTTCCTTCCAGGAAGCCCACCCTGATAGCCAACTCAAGCCCTTCCAGTAGCGTGTCCCTAGGCCTGAGCACAGCCCTGCCACCAAGCTGCCATCACAGCTCATGTGGCATATCATTCATTCCCTAAGGCTGCTGTAACAAGTCAGCAGAGACCAAGTGGCTTGAACAACATTCCTTGATTCCCTCACACTTTGGGAGGCCAACTGTCTGAAATCCGGGTGTTGGCAGGGCTGGTTCCTGCCGAGGTCCTGAGGAGAGGCTGCACCGTGCCTCCTCCTGGCTTCTGGTGTTGCCAGCCATGCTTGGCGCCCTTGGCGTGGAGTGGCCTCACCACTTGGTCTCTGCAGCCTTCTTCCCATGTGTCCCTCCATGTCTCATATCTCCCCCTCCTTCCTGTTATAAGGAGCCCAGTCATTGGAGTTAGGGCCCATCCTAAATACAGGACGATCTCATCCCGAGATCCTTCACTTAAATACGCCTATGAAGACCCTATTTCCAAATAACATCACATTCACAGGCCCTGCCAGTTTGGACTTGGACACATCTTTGGGGGTCACTGTTCAATTCACTCGATCTGGATATTGTGATAACCTCCTAACCCCTCTCCTGCCTGTGCTCTAGTCCCCTTCCAATCTCATCTTTACACAGCAGCCTGGAGACTTGTCCAAAATGTGAGTCACCCCACCCCATTAAGCCCCCAGTGGCTTCTCCTTGCACTGAGAACAAAATCCAGGCCTCCCAGCTTTGGATTTGGCATCTATCCTTTACTCTAGAACTATGCTGTCTGTCCACTTGGGTAGCCAGCTTCCAGCTGTGTATGGCTCTCCCACTTACATTTCAATGATTAAAAATTAAATACCATTAAAAATAAGTTCCTCCGTGATCTCTCTGCATCACAGGTGCTTACGCGCCCTGTGTGGCCAGTGGTATGCAGAATGGGCAGTGCAGGTATAGAACGTTTCCAACATTGTAGAGTCCTGTCCCATGGCACAGCTATAGCATACTCTCCCCTCCTGGGCTTCACGCAGCCAGCTGGTTCTCATCTTTTATTCTCACATCAAAAGTTCCCTCTCCAGGGGGGCCTTTCCTGGTGCCTTTGGGAGTTTCCTTAAGGAGAAGGTAGGGTGAAGAGGTAGGACAGGGAAGCTCAGATTCAGTCCGATCCCACTGGAGAGACTGGAGCATGCTTGCACCATGGAGCTGTCTGTTCCCACCTTGAGGCAAGGGATGGCCTCCTGTCCCCCTATGTTGGTGAGCCGTCAGCTTCTCTGGAGAATTGTGGACCTATGAGCAGCCAACACACGTGCCTCAGCCAGAAAGGGGGACCAAGTTATCAGAGTTGCTTTTTTTTAATGGAACAAAATACATACAACATAAAATTTAGTATTAGTGATATTTCGTACATTCACAGTGGTGTGCAGCCACCCCTACCATCTAGCTCCAGAACATCTTCATTTATTCCACCCAAAAGGAAACCCCAGAGCCACCTCCCCCCAGCCCCTGCCAACCACTCACTTTCCTGTCTCTATGGATTTACCTATTTTGGCATTTCATGTAGATTGTACAATATATAACCTTTTGTGACTGGTTTCTTTTCACTCGGCACGAGTCTTCAAGGGTCATCATACTGTTGCGGGTGGCTGTGCTTTATTTGTTTTTATTATGGCTGAACGATATCCCATCGTATGGATAGACCACCCATTGTTTATCCATTCATCTGGTTGAAGGATGTAGGGATTATTTTCACCTTTTAACTCTTGTGATTAGTGCTGCACCAGGATTTGTACAAGTATTTGTTTGAGTGTCTGTTAGCAGTTCTTGGGGGTATATACCCAGGAGCGGAATTGCTGGGTCATGTGGCTAAGTCTACATTTAACGTACTGAGGAGCTGCCAGATTGTTGCCCTAAACAGCCTGTTTCTCCCTTTGTGCTCACACCCCTCAGCGGCTCCCCCATCTCCCTGCTGTACCTCTGTCTTCCCTCGTCCATCTTGCTCACAGCTGCCTCTGGTGCTGGGCACAGTTCCTGGCACCTAGCAGGCACATCTGTGCTGAGCAGCTCGGTAAACTGTGCCTTCTTTTCTGCTCCTGCCCCAGGCTTGTGAATGAGGTGTTCACCATTGATGACACCTTACAGACCCTCAGGCTGAGACTGCGGGAGACGCAGGACACGCTGCAGCTGCTGGTAATGACCAAGTGCCGGCTGGAGCACGAGCTGGCCATCAAAGCCAACACCCTCTGCATCGACAAAGAGAAGTGCATGAGCATGCGCAAGACCTTCCCCTGCACGCCGCGCCTGGTGGGCTACACCTGAGCCACTGCCGGCCTGGCCCCGCCCCAGCATCCTGCTCTGCACCCGATCCCTGTGCAGCATAGAAATGGAAAAGGCAGAAAAACAAAATAAAGTGTCATTTTTCTCCCTCTCCTCCTATCATGGAAAAAAAAACCCCAAATTATATAAATATATATATTAAGAGCCAAATAAACATGCCCAAACCAAAGATCCTGGAGCTCATTCCTTGCTGCAGAACTAGCCTCATGGCAGATCCTGGGAGGAGACCAACTTCATGGGGGATGGAGCATCGCGAGGTTCTTAGCATCCGCAGGAATGGAAGGGGGCATATTTTTTTTTTTTTGAAACCTGTTTGTCCATTTAGGAGCATAGTACAGACCACAGGATCCATAGATTAGACGCTGGAGCTGAGAGTCCAGAGCCCAGCTGTCACCTAGGAGCTGTGTGGCTTTGCACGGGTTCCCAACCTGATGAGCACCCTCATCTATAAAATGAGGTCAGTCCCAGGCAGAGGCGACTGCCTGCTGTGGGGGGCAGAAAAAGCTAGGATTCATAGCCAGAAGTCCTGGGTTTGAATCCCAGCTTTGCTATGTGGGGTGGTTTTTGTTTTGTTTTGTTTTTTAATTTATTTTGAGAGAAGAGCACAGAGAGTACAAATGATGGGGAAGGGCAGAGGGAGAGGGAGAAGCAGGCTCCCCACTGTGCAGGGAGCCCAATGGGGGGCTCAGTCCCAGAACCCTGGGATCATGACCCGAGCCAAAGGCAGACTCTTAACCGACTGAGCCACCCAGGCACCTCAATGTGGGGTGTTTTTGAAATTGCTTAGGAGGCAAAGGAGACAAAATTAGTTCTGAGGGTCAAGGAAAATCTCTATTTTGATGTGACATTGCCTGAAAACATTTTTTTTTTTGCCTGAAAACATTAAATGTAGAAATGCACCACTACCCAGCAGTTGTACTCCTAGGTATATAACCAGGAGCACTGAAAACAGATACTCAAAAAGACACTGGTACACGGACATTCATAGCAGCGCTACACACAATAGCTAAACAGTGAAAACCCAAGCGTCTATAAATGAATGAAAAAACAAAAAACAAAACTTGGGGATTAGACACAAGTGGAGACACATCGCAGATGTGCTGAATGCCATAGAATCACTCACTTTAAGGGGTGAATTTTGTGTTACGTGAAAGTCACCTCAATCAAACAAAAGGACAAAAAGTCCTCTTGGATCTGAGTCTTGAACGGCAAGGAGGTGGAGACAGAGGAGGGTGGGCTTTTTGTCCTGAGGTCAGTGTTTCCAAGACTTCATCATACACATCAGTGCTTCCCAGAGTTTAACGTGCATGCGCAGATCACCTGCAGACCTCGTTCAAACACAGATTCTGAGTCATGGGGTCTGAGGCCGAGCCTGGGGTTCTTAAGTTCTGACAAGCTCCCAGGTGCTGCTGAGAGCCCAGGGACCATCCTGGGAGGAATTGTAACACCTCCACCTGGTCTGCTGTGATCCAGCACCACCTTTACTGTTATTTACTCCATCTTCTAGATTTTTGCACTTTAAAACAAAAACAACTTAGATCTGGGATCCCTGGGTGGCTCAGCAGTTTGGCACCTGCCTTCGGACTGGGGCATGATCCTGGGATCCTGGAATCGAGTCCCGCATCGGGCTCCCTATGAGGGGTCTGCTTCTCCCTCTGCCTGTGTCTCTGCGTCTCTCTCTGTGTCTCTGTCTCTCTCTCTCTCTCTGTGACTCTCATGAATGAATAAATAAAAATCTTTAAAAAAAACTTAGATCTATTTTTTAAATTATGTTATTTATTTATTCATGAGGGGCACAAAGAGAAAGGGAGGCAGAGACACAGGCAGTGGGAGAAGCGGGCTCCCTACGGAGAGCCCAATGCAGGACTCAATCCCAGGACTCTGGAATCATGCCCTGAGCCAAATGCAGATGCTCAACCACTGAGCCACACAGGTGCCCCAACTTAGATCTATTTTAAAGGCAAATCTGTAGCGGGACTGCAGACAGGAACCTGTGCCCAGGGTTGCACAAAGCATATTACTAACGATGTCTGGTTAGGAAGTATTGTCTGTCCAAGGTGATGTTGGCTGAAAGCTTCTCTCCTTTGTTCTCAAGGGATATCAGCAAGTCTAAAAAAAGTATTAAAGCCTCCTGTACTGTCCAGTGTCTAGCACAGAAGACGGTCCTTGAGGTAAGCTTGCTTGAAAGAGGACAGAGTCCATTTTTCTACAAATAAGCTTCAATCCTATTTCAGGCCTTTGAATGCATGAATCTGAGGCACTTGGCAGGCAGCAGAGAGTCCATGGGGTCTTCAACATGGGGATGTGAAATGACCAGGTTGGTGTTTTAGAATTAATTCCTCCATGCAGAGGAGTCAGGAGGAGAGAGAAGTTGAGGGTGAGGGTGGGGGTGGGGCACAATTTATTAGAATTTAAGGCAGAAGGACAGACAGCTGCAGGAGGCACGTTTGTGGGGCCAAAGCCACCATCCTTAAGAGTGTGGCTTACAGGGAGTGAGTGGAGGTCAAGATGGCATAGAAGTGCCCTGCCTGGAGCAAGGGGTTGCGGGAGACAGAGGCAGGGAGAAGTCACAACTTCCCTTTTGCGCTGGGAGTCAGAATCCGCCTGAGGGATGTCCTGGTGTAAACATCTGAAAGGCAAGTGGTGTTGGAGCTCCAGAGGGAGGCTAGCCGAGGCCGTGCCTGGGGGCTGGGGGGATGCCCGAAGCCTCAGGAAGAGATGGACTGGCACAGGGAGTTCCCGAACAAGAGAAAGAGGGGCACTGTGGAGTGCGGGCAGGGGCCACTGTGGAGTGCGGGCAGGGGCCACGGAGAGGCCACTGTGGAGAGGGCAGAGACATAGGCAGAGGGAGAAGCAGGCTCCATGCAGGGAGCCTGATGTGTCCAGGGGTAAGTAGAGTCCAGGGGGAGCAACGTCCAGGGGATTGCAGCCAGAAAGGCAAGCATGGGGATGTTCCGAAGAATAAAGCAAGCCCTGCAGAAGCAGGTGTCCTAAATATCCCGCTGGCCGAGGTACTCACAAGAGTACTGTTTTGGAAGGCAAGTTGGGAACACCCGTCAAGAGCCTTGAAAGTATCCACATCCTTCCACTTAGGAATGCTTTCTCAAGACTCACTTTAGGAAACTAGCCCCCGTGCAGACCCAGCTGTGCGCACTAGAGTTTATTTATCATAAGAGAACCTCTGAACGCCGCGTCCAGCAGCAGGGAGAGCAGCTAAGCAAAGTACGGCGATTCCTGGGATAGCGAGGAGCTACAGGACCGGTGCCCAATGCTTGAATGCCGAGGGAATGTGCTCGGAGGGCTGAGAGCCCAGAGGCCAAAATTCGCGAGGTTACCTTACCCTCGGTTGCGTCAAGAGCGCACAGGAAAGAAAGGTCGGATTGAAATACCCTGGCACGTTCACAGCGGACGGTAAGCAAGCGCCGGTTACTTGTTTATGTGATGAATTATCTGCGGTGAACATGCGTTCCTGTATTAATCGGGAGGAAGGGCTTTTATAAATAGTCTTTATTTTGCAGTCGTTCGGGATTTCTAGCAAAGTTGCAGGGAGGATACACAGGGGGTTCCCGTGCGCCCGTCACCTGCCTCGCCCTCGCCCTCGCCCTGGCATTGGCGTCTTCCTTAGGCGTCCTGGGGTCGCGTTTGACATCGGTGCCTTAGGGTTAACCAGCTCTGGAGTTTGTGTCTGTGGTTCATCCTCTTTTTGTCCAAGGATCCGACCCAGAGGAGCACATGGCATTCAGGTGTTAATTCCCTCTATGACAGCTTCTCCAGCGGCCTCTGTTTTTTTGTGACCTTGAGGGTTTTTTTTTTTTTTAATATTTTATTTACTTATTCATGAGAGACACACAGAGAGAGGCAGAGACACAGGCAGAGGGAGAAGCAGGCTCCATGCAGGGAGCCCGAAGTGGGACTCGATCCCGGGTCTCCAGGATCAGACCCTGGGCTGAAGGCGGCACTAAGCCACTGAGCCACCCAGGCTGCCCACCTTGAGGGTTTTGAAGAGTCCTTGTGTTGGTAGGGGAATTGAAGGTGTTTGCGAACCATCTCCAAATTGATTTCTTTCTTTCATTTTTTTTTTTTTTAAGATTTTATTTATCTATTCATGAGAGACAGAGAGAGAGGCAGGCAGAGACATAGGCAGAGGGAGAAGCAGGCTCCATGCAGGGAGCCTGATGTGGGACTCGATCTGGGGACCATGGGATCATGCCCCGAGCCGAGGGCAGATGCTCAACCGCTGAGCCACCCAGGTGTCCCTTGATTTCTTTTTTAAGGTTTTACTTATTTATTCATGAGAGAGGCGGAGACACAGGCAGAGGGAGAAGCAGGCTCCCTGCGGGGAGCCCGATGCAGGACTCGATCCCAGGACCCCAGGATCATGCCCTGAGCCGAAGGCAGATGCTCAACCGCCAGGCCACCCAGGTGCCCCACCGAATTGGGGTTTGTCTGAGGTTCTCCTCATGATTGGTCCTGGATTACGGGTTTGGGGGGAAGACCACTGAGGTGAAATGCCCTTCTCGTCCGCTCGTATCAGGGTGTTTGTGACATCCCCGTGGTGGATGGTGTCCCTGGTGATGAGGACCGATGGGTAAGGGGTAGTGTCCGCCAGGCGTCTTCCACCATATGTTATTGCTTTTTCCTTTCCGTGCTCTAGAAGTAAGTCACTAGGCCCAGCCCATGCTCAAGGGCAGGGGGACTAAGACCCCCTACCTTGGGGGGAGAGTATTTACCTGTTTTATTTATAATTCTTCTCCAAGTACCTGCCTTCACCCTCATTCATTCTAACATTTATTTGTGTTCATACACTCATGGATGCTTATTCTATGCTTTGGGTTATGATCTAATACTACTATTATTTACTGTGTCACTCCAATTATTCTGGCTTTGGCCAATGGGAGCTCTCTCAGGTTGGTTCTCATTGACCCTCTGACACCCCCCACCCCCCCACCCCGCCCCACTCGTTTGTTGTTTTGAGTACTTTTTTGCTTTCCAACCCTACAAGACGCTCCAGGCTCATCTTGATTTTTTTTTTTTTTTTTCCCCTCTGCTTCATCCCTAGAATCACCTGTTTAACCAGGGAGCCCTGGTTTGGTTTTTGTTTGTTTCTTTCTTGGTTCTAGTTGTTTTGTTTAAGATTTATTTATTTATTTACTTGAGAGAGAGAGAGAACACAAGGCAGGGAGAGGGGAGTAGAGGGAGAGGGAGAAGCAGGCTCCCCTGCCCAGCAGGGAACCCAATGTGGGGCTCAATCCCAGGACCCTGAGATCATGACCTGAGCCGAAGGCAGATGCTTAACCGACTGAGCCACCCAAGTGCCCCAGTTGTTTTTTTTGGGTTTTGTGGGTTTTTTGAGAATAATATTCAGAAACCAAGGCTCTGGTAATATGCATCAACTATACTCAAAAAAAAAATAGTTTTTAAAGGAAACCAAGGTTTGGGTGTTGGGTGTGCTCATTGCTGAGATTTTTTTATTTCTCTCATTGGTGGTAAAATCCACATAACATAAAATTGACCATCACAACCATTTTTAAATGTACAGTTCGGGGGTATGGGATACACTCGTAATGCCGTGCAAACGTTACCACCATCTGTCTCCCTAACCCTTTCCATCTTAGAAAACTGAAACTCTCTACCCATTAAGCACTAACTCGCCATTCCCCCCAGCCCCCACCCACCACCATTCTACTTTCTGTTCCTATGATTCTGACTATATCATACATGGGAGATCACACGGTACTTGTCTTTTTTGACAGCTTATTTCACTTAGCAGTTGTCCTCAAGGTCATCCATGTTGTAGCATCTATCAGAATTTCCTTCCTTTTTAAGGCTGAACGGTCTTCCATTGCACGTATCTACTACATTTTGCTTCTGCACCCATCCGTCGATGGCCACTCCAGTTGCTTCCATGTTTTAGCTGCTGGGATAATGCCACAATGAGTATGGGAGTACAACTATCTCTTTGAGGCCCTGCTTTCAATTCTTTGGTGGTGGTGTTATGATTTTATGTACTTGAGAGAGAGTGAAAGCAAGCAGGGGGAGAGAGAGGGACAAGCAGACTCTGAATGGAACAGGGAGCCCAATATGGGGCTCAATTCCCAGGACCCCGAGACCATGACCTGAGCTGAAATCAGAAGTCGGACATCCAACCGACTGAGCCACCCAGGTGCCCCCCTGCTTTCAGTACTTTGGGGTATATACCCAGAAGAGGAATTGCTAGGTCATATGGTAATTCTAGTTTTAATCTTTTGAGGGACCACCATGCTATTTCCAGTGATGGTTCCCATTTCCCCACATCCTGGTTAATACTTGTTCTTTTCTGGTTTTTTTGATAGTAGGCATCCTCCTGGGTAGGAGGTGGTATTTCACTGTGGTTTTGATTTGCATGTCCCTAGTGATGAGTGATGTTGGGTGTGCTTACTGTTAAGAAAATTTTTTAGTGAGGACAAAAGAAAGATTACCGGCTTTGGTGCCCAGGAGACTTTGGATGAGCTGTGAGAAGTGGTTTTGGCAGAGTGATGGGGTGGGGGGCAGGAGGTGATGCGGAGGGAATGGGGATGCCCTGAGATTTTAGTCACTTCTGTACCCTCAGTCCCTGCACACAGTAGGCGTCCCATAAATCCTTTATTGAGCGAATGATGAATGGCCACACAAGCATATACAAACGCATATATATCCATCTTGGACCGGTGGGTCATTTCTGAGTTTTAGGAGAAAAAGAGGAGGGTAGTTGCATTTGGATGTGGAGAAAGTAAGTAAGCCTTCCAATTTGTGTGCTGTTTACAACCCAAGAGGCCAGTAATGTGGGATCCCAGAGTGGCCCTCAGAAGCTGGCATGCTGACCCAGCCTTACAGGGTGTCTCCCCACGACAGCCCAGGCAGGAAATCCCAGAGGCAAGTGCTGACTCCCTGCCAGGCCTGAGAACAAATTGGGATGACTTGGAGGATCTCCCAGTTGACTTGCTTTCCCAGTCTGCTTGGAAGGGACACTCCCCAGCTGGCTCCAGGGGACACACCACTCCCTAAACAGGGCTTGTGTGTGTGCGTGCACATGCACGCACGCGTGCATGCATGTGCTCACACTTCTAGCATTCTCCTGCCTCCGGCCTAACCCAGAATTTTAACATTTTTCAGAAGACCACACATGTGCTAGACATCCAGCAGACTTTGGAAATGAGGTGAGGAACCACAAGAAAGGAGATGAGATTGAAGATGTAGGGGCTGGCAAGGTTGACAGGCCCGGACCTGTCTCAACTTGTAGGAAACCTTCAAAAAATGTATTGAATTCATTACCAACATTTTAATAACAAATTCTGTGTTACAATGTATTCTTTTGGGTTTTTGGTAAAGATTGGGTTATCTGATGACCCCACACCCACATCTCCCCATGTAGCTGATATGCTGAGCTTATGGCGTTGATTTAGTCACAGTCCCCACCACTCCCTATTGCCACACACTAGTCCTGCTTCACCCCGTATCTTGCCTGCTGACCACTTAGGGACTAGAGAAAGACAAGGAATGTCAGGCAGCGTCACCTAACCACAGAGGAAGCCGATCTGGGATGGGGACCAAGGTGCCGGACTCCTGTCCTGCTGACTTCCTGTGATACCGTGCTTCCTACCTGCCATGTTGTACCAGACACCAAAGCGACCGTCCTTGCAGTCCACTTCCCAGTAGGGGTGCACTGGAGGAGCATGGGATCTAAGACATAAGGGCTAGAGCTGCAGGAGGCCAGGACCCTTACGAACTTGAAGGCTATTGTACGTCTTCTCTTTCCCAGTTCTGTTTCATCATTCCACAAAACTGAGTCCAGGAAAAGGATAGCGAAAGCTCAATAGTGATGCTCTAGGAATGCAAAAGTCTGGGAGAGTTTTCATTTTCTGGTTAACAAAGGTGATCCCATAGGCCCCCTTTTCGGTTTTATGCTTCAGAATTGCAGGAGGATTTCTTGAGTGAATGGATAGAGCTAGGGAAGCCTTTGGGAGTGGATACTTTCAACCCTTTATTTTTGAGAATTGAAAGCCCCATCCAGAGAGGCATGGTGATTTGCTTATAGTCACGCAGCTGTTTAGAGGTGGAGCTCAAGACTCCTGTTCCCTCCAGAACTCCCAGGACCGTTGTGGGAAACCCTGTTGTGGGGTCTCAGTCCTCCTCCTTGGCCCAGTTAGGAGAGCTGAGGGGTCACCCTGGCTCTGTCTGTGCTGAGGGGACCCTGCAGGCCATAGGAGTTACACCGTCTGCTCTGGGAATGAAGGTGGCTGTGAGTCAGGATGCGTGGGCCAGCTGCCCTTGGAGGCTGCCTTCCTCAATAAGAGGTTGTCTCCGTTCGTTCGTTCGTTCATTCATTCACACCTTCATGTGAACTATTCCCCGAGCGCCTCACACACGCCAACACCTGTGCCAGGCCTCGCAGCCCCAGCAGGAACTACACCAGGCCAAGTCCTGCCTTCTTGGAACTCCCAACCCCCTCATTGCCTGTCAACATCCCGGGGTGGGGGAAACAAGTGTTTGGCTGTGGAGTCAAGTGAGATTTTTAAAAATGTATACTCCAATGTATACTCATCTCCTGAAAAAAGTGAATTTGTAGGGCCTTCTTTTATTCCTATTCCCTGAAGCTGAGCTTTGCTCTGCCTGGGCACCCTCTCCAAGTCCTGCTCCAACCCAGGGCGCTCTCCAGGTGAGTTTGGCCATCCCACACCTTGTCTCTTCACCCCTGAATTCACCCAGAGGCCTCAGATTAAGATTTTTAATTATTTATTTGAGAGAGAGCGAGAGAAAGAGAGAAAGTAGGGGTAGGGCAGAGGGAGAGGGAGAAGCGGGCTCCTCGCTGATCGTGGAGTCCAAAGTGGGGCTCAATCCCAGGACCCTGAGATCATGACCTGAGCCGCCCAGGTACCCCAATGTGATCAGTTTTAACATATGTATTCACCCAAGAAACCTTAGCTACAGCCAAGACAGCAAATGAACCCATCACCCTGACGAGTTTCCTGTGTGTCCCCTTGGCCATCCTCCCTCAACCAGCTGATTTACTGATTTGCTTTCTATCACTAGACATTTCTAGGGTTTTTTACAAATGGAACCATATACCGTGCACCTTCCCCCCCCCTTCCTTTCTTGCACTCAGTGTAATTGTTTTGAGATTCATCCATGCTGCATGCACCAGTGACTGGCCCCTCTCTACTGTTGAGTAGTTCACTGTCCCTTCCCTTTGTGGTTTTAGTAAAACCCAGTGCTCCCTAAGCCACCCTACCTGTCCCACTCACTAAGCACAGGAGATCCCATGCTCGCCCTCCCTCTGCCCCCAGTGTGCCCTCCTCCAGGACCCTAAGGGAGGCCTCAGCATTGCCAGGAGCAGCTCCTTGAGCCCACAGGACCATCAAGGCATGGGCAGAAAACTACATAATACATCTCAAACAGCACATAATCAACTATGTTAAATGTCGATGGATGCTGCTGTGTTTCAACCAATACATTGTTAGATTGATACTGGCCTTCTGTTGTTCCAGATTTTTCTCAACAAATCCTGAAGACCAGGACTCTCTGTCATGGGTGGAAGGGGGCCTCTTAATCACTATTTTTTAAAAAGATTTTATTTATTCATGAGAAACACAGCGAGAGGCAGAGGGAGAAGCAGCTCCATGCAGGGAGCCTGACGTGGGACTCGATCCTGCGTCTTCGGGATCACACCCTGGGTTGAAGGCTGCACTAAACCACTGAGCCACCCGGGCTGCCCCTCCTCTTAATCATTATTTAAAAGAAGCAGTGGGAATAATGTCATGATTAAAAGCCGGGCTTTCAGGTTAGATCCGGGTTCTAACGTGGACTCCACCCTCTACAGGCTGTGCTGCTCTTGGGAGAGCCGTTTCACCGTTCTGTTTTCTGTCTCTGTTTTCCCATCCATAAAATGGGCCCAGTAAGACTCTCCCATTGTTGTTACCAAAACACCCTTTTATAGGTGACTGTCGAGGTTCCCTATAATCCTACACACGAGGGTATTCAGTAGTGTGTTTTTGGCAGCTCACCTTTATTGAGTACTGCTCTGTGCCAGACAGTTTTGCAAAGTGCTGTCTCATGTAATCACTCAGCCCTGGAACATGGGTTCTGTTTACATGCCATTTTATGGAAATGGAAATAGAGGCACAGGGAGGTTAAGAAACTTGCCCACAGTCACACAGAGAATAAATGGCCGAGACAGGACTTAAGCCCTGCTGTGTGACGTCAGGGTCTGAATCACTGACCAGAGCCTCCCAGATAAAGGAGAGAGATGTCGAGGGGGCCCGAGAGTCCAGGAGATGGTCTGGCAAGGGTGGCTGGCAAAGGCCAGCCCCACAGGAACAGAGGTCCCCTCCCAGCCTTACTCGCCCAGCAGCTGCCCTGGGGGAAGAGCATTTCTCCTTCTCTGCTAACATATAGCAATAATAATAATAATTGGAGGTCACCTTGTGAGTGCTCCTGAGATGCCAGGTGCTTTACCCAACTCATCCTTGAGAGTAGCTGCAGTTTCTGTCTCCATTTTACAGAAGAGGAAACTGAGGCACAGAGCGGCCACAGTGACACAGGCTGAGCTGGCACTGGCCCCCAGGTGGCTCCCCACTGGGGCTCCCCACCCATACACACACACACACACACACACACCAGCCAGTGTCAGGCTGCGAGGCTCTGGGAGGGGGGCGGCTACATTGTTGGCCTTGCCCAGAAATGTCTGTGCGTCACCATCACACAAAGTCCTGGCTGTTTGCTCCTGTAGTTCCGGGGAGCTTTTGACAAGTGTCCCCTCACGAAGGCTGAGGGCGGAGGGGCAGGAATGGGAGGCAGGTTCAAAGCACACAATTAAAATTCCTAGGGAACTATGTGAAGCCCTTCTATTCCTCCACTAAAAACACACAGAACATTCTTGGTCTCTATATCGGGCTGGGGGGCTGGACTTGAAGCCTCTTGCTGCACCTTCTCTGTGCCCATGTGACTGGCGACAGGCTCCAGGGAGGAAGGAATTCGGTGTCCCAGAAGACAGCTGGTCCTTTCCTCCTCCCCACCCAACTATGCTGCTTGGGATTCCTGGCGCTCCTCTGGGGGCAGGCACGGGTGTGGGCACCCATGGGGAGCAGAGCCCAGGATAGCGTGAGTGGGGAGCACCCAGGGGGCTGCCTGCCCAGCTCCCCCTCTCCCTGCCTACCTACCCGCCCCCACCCCCCCCACCCCCACCTCCCACCCCCACCGCCACCACATGCCTGGTGGGTTTGAGCCTGGCAGTGGGAGAAGGGAAGAGGGAGTGTCCTCCCCCTTCCCCGGGGTTTTGGCTGCTGGCAGTTCCAGAAGATGAGGGAGACCCATCAGGCTGGGATATGAGTCAGAGAACTGGCCTCCCCAAGGGGTGTGTGGCCTCCTGTCCTGATAAAGGGTCATCCTGATAGGGAACTGAGAAGCCTCACATCCTAGCAGGGCCGGACTGCCAGCAAGTGCTCCTCAGATTCGCCTCACTCTTACCGATCTGGGGAGAAAGGTGGGGTGGCGATGACTGCTCGAAGGGTACAGGCCCCTCTTTGGAGCTGATGAAAAGGCCTTGGAACCCGCGGAAGTGGTGGCGGTGCAACACGGTGGATGTACTAAACACCACTGAACTGTGCACTTCGGTGCATTTTACATGATGTGAATTTGACCTTGGCTTTAAAAAAATCGAGAGAGGGAGAATCCGTTATGGCCACTCCTTCCCTCCAACCTCATTTTCCTAAGTAAATGTCTGTGTGGACTCTGGCCCATTTCCACTAGATACAAACAAACATGTTGACGGAAAAATTGGACAATATCTTGACATTTTACATAATAAATCAATGCGTACACATAAACGTAAGGAGGCCTTGGGTTCAGGGGCTCAGGGGCTCAGGGACCTACCAGGACAGGGTCCGCAGGTGCAGGAACCCAGGGCCTCCTGATGCTTTGCTCCTGGCTTGCCTTACCTGGTCTCCACCCTGCCCCCAGTCACCTCCCCAGGTGCTCTGGGCTTCTGTCTCCTGTCCCCCAACTTTCCCTTTCCCTACAGGTGAGGGGGGGAGTCTTTTGCCTTCTTTGTGAGTCAGTGTAATGGTGAAAAGCCCTCCCTGCGAGAGGTCTGGAGCCTCTTTGCCTGGGTGTCAACCTAGGCTCTCTGCTCACTCTCTGGGTGACCGTGGGCAACTCTCTTCACTACCTGAGTCTTTTTTTTTTTTTAATTTTTATTTATTTATGATAGTCACACAGAGAGAGAGAGAGAGAGAGAGAGAGAGAGGCAGAGACACAGGCAGAGGGAGAAGCAGGCTCCATGCACCGGGAGCCCGACGTGGGATTCGATCCCGGATCTCCAGGATCGCGCCCTGGGCCAAAGGCAGGCGCTAAACCACTGCGCCACCCAAGGATCCCACTACCTGAGTCTTATCTGTCAAATGCCGACGATGTTGTCATTGTTCCTGCTCCCAGGGGCTCAGCCAGGGTCGTTTGAGATAAGATCTATGAACTTCAGGCCGCAGAGACTGGCACACAGCAGGGGCTTGGCTAGGTGGTCCCACTTGCCCAGGATCAATTAGGGACCTCCTGCCACCACTCAGAGAGCTCCAGGGCATGTGAGGGGGCTGGAGGTGGGGGGACAGGCAGGGTTGGGGGCCTTCCCTTCAGAGGCCTTGATAGCACAGAGACTCGCTGATTTAGCAAACAATGGAGTAAGTATGGTGAAGGGGCTTCACTGCTGCCCTTGGGACAGGAGCCGGGGAGGTGTGGGGGGGAGAGTTTGGGCCCCCCAGGAAAGGATTGGAGGGGGTGATCACCCTTGGAATGGAAGAATGCATAACCCACCCCCCCATGCCCACTTGGCTTTACCCAGAAATGTTTTCCAGAATGGGGGCCATTCCTCCCCTTCCTCTCCTTCCTCCCCCTCCAACTGGTCCAGGAGCTTTACATGTAATCAGAGTAAAGGTGCTGGGGAGGCGGTGGAGGCGCGCCCCCTCCCGTTATGAGGGTGGAGGTGGGGAGATCACAGATGAAGAATTAGGACAGGGATGCCTGGGTGGCTCAGCAGTTGAGCATCTGCCTTGGGCTCAAGTCGTGATTCCGGGGTCCTGGGATCGAGTCTTGCATCAGGACTCCCTGTGAGGAGCCTGCTCCCTCTGCCTGCGTCTCTGCCTCTCTCTCTCTCTCTCTCTCTCTCTGTCTCTCATGAATAAATAAATAAAATCTTTAAAAAAAGAAATTAAGACAGGCTTGGCCCCGCCCCTCATGCCATATGCAAATAAGGCCCAGTCTGTAGCCCCGCCCCACAAGCCATGCCAGGCCCCCCCCAGTCCCTGAAGGGATGGAGAGGAGGCCTGCGGGCCCTGGCCACCCACTCCCCGAGGCACTGCCCGCCTTCCCCAAGTGCCACCTCCTCCCCACCAGCTTCTGCAGGACTGTGGAGGGGCCGCGGAGCCCCCAGCTCCGGGCTGCCAGCCACCTGGGGGGCCTGAGGTTGTGGGAGAGGGGGCTCCAGCTCGCAGGCGAGGAGGAGCATGCCCTGCAGGGCTGAGTGTCTGCTCTTCTGCATTCCCCCTGCGCTGTTAGCTTCCTGGCAGGTGACCCCCGGTGGGGGGGAGTGCAGAGGAGGTGGGTGGTGGAATAGGGGGCTGGCCCTGGCCTCTGAGGGGCCAGAGAGCAGGGGTGGATCTTGGCAGTGGCACTGGAAAACGAATCCTTGCCCAAGAGGTGGGCTCCAAAGGTGGGAGCAAAAACCAAGTCCAAAGCTTCCTGCCTGCCAAGGCTGGCCCCCTGGGCTCCCTGGGCTCCCCGCCCTCTGCAGGGCCCCACAGGAGGAAGAAATTGCCAGAGAAGCCTGATTTTGCCAGTCTGGCGGTGGGGCTCAGCATGCCTATGAGCTGGAAGAAAAATCCTTCAAACACCAAGCACATCGGGCCCATTTTGCACAAAACCTTCCCAGGGCTCCCCAGAGCTCCAGGCGTGCCTCCCCCCCCACTCCAACTTCCACCTTGCTCCTCCTCTCCAGCTCCTCCTCCCTCCTGAGTTCCAGCCACACTGGCCTCCCACTTTCCCCGCAGGGCCTTTGCACATGCTGTTCCCACTCTCGCGCACTCTCCCACTCGTGCTTCAGCGCCCACCTCTCCATCAGTGCGCCAGGACAGCCCTACCTGCCCTCAGCGTCCTTCCTTTCCCAGGGCTCCGCTCTGTCTAGAATTCTTGCTCCTTGGGGGAACAGGAATGAGAATCATGCGAAGTACGTTGGAAATGCAGAGTCCTGGGTCCTTCCGCAGCCCCGGCATCGGACCAGAAAGGGTGCGGTTTATCGCACCCCTCAGGTGATACTGTCCAACACCATGGGTGGTCATTGTCTGCACCCCAGCTCAGCTCCCGGTGCCAGGAGGCGGGCACTATCTTTTTCTTCATTCTTGCAAGCCTACCTCTGGCCCAGCGTCTGGCAGGTGATAGGCCGCCAGAGATATTTGTTAAATGACTGGATGACTACAGAATGAATGGAATTAGTTCCAGTGAGCAACTTTAATTCAATTCCAAGTGTACTTCTTACCCTGCCTCCACAAGACTATCTCCCTAGGAGAATCCCACGTGGATTGATGGACCCCTGGGAGTTCGAGCTGAGTGACAGAGAGTTGACTAGGACATGAATAAACCCATGCTGGGGTCTGAGTTAGAGGCAGGTTTTCAGGGAGGGGTGGTGGGGGGAGGAGCCTGCCTGGGCTGTGAGCCCCCGGTAGAGGCCAAAGTACCCTGGAGGCCACCCAAGGTAGCTAAATCCATCCCCTCCCCTGGGAAAGTATTGTCAACCCCCCACCCACCACCACCACCAAAGTAGGCGGAGGCCGGAGAACTGTTGACACCTGTGGGGAGGTGAGGAAACAAGCCAGGGTAGCAACAATTATAATAGTAACCATCATTAAGTACGCATTTTTGGCACCCCTATAATGCTAGGCCCTGTTCTGAGATTATACAAGTTCGCTCTTGCAACCCAGTAGCTGCTGGGGCAGAGGCAGCACCTTTATTCCCTGCCCTGCACTCCCTTCCTCTCCCTTCCCTCCCCCTCACCTCTGCCAAGTGTTAAGCTCTGAATTGGAACAGCTGTTTCCCCGCCTTCCTTCTGCTCTGCGCGGTGTCCTTGGTTGTCAAACCGGTCCCCTCTGCCCAGGGTCCCTGCGCGCGTCACACAGGAGCTCTTGATTTGGGGTTCTGAAAACATCCTGGAATTCGGGCGAGGGGGAAGGGGGGAAGGATGGGGTGCAGCAGAGGGCTCCAGCCCCACCCCAGCCCTTCTCCATCCTGGCTTCCCACCCTGCAGCCGCAGCCGGCACGGCACCCACGAGGCAGCTGCTTGCATTTCAGGATTTTGAGCTTGGCAGGCAGCCTGCGAGGTTCATTTCTGAGGGGGCAGAGAATGGAAAGCGGCGGAGGAGCAAGAGGCTTTCCCAGTGCCCCACCCAGGCTGGGATGGACCCTATCTTCCAGATCAAAACCCAGCTGGCCCGCACCCAGGCCTGCAGGGAGTCCCTCCCCTCTGGTGCAGCAGGGGAGGGATGGGTATGCAAAACAGAGGCAGGTGTGGGGGAGGGCAGGCTTTGGGGGCCTGTTGCCCTGCAGTCCCTGAGCCCCGAAGGGTTACTATCAGACCCCCACCCCACCTCCTAGGACTGAAGAGACTAAGTTTCTAAGCCTAAGTTCCTAAGGACTGAAGAGTGTTTCTGAGCCGGGTGGGCCGTGCTGACACTAAAGGCTTGTTTGCCTCCTGCCCACACTCGCTGGGAATTGCCTTAGGCTGGGCACCGGGGCTGCGGCTTACACAGTGCCTGTGGCCAGTAGGCACCCCCCACTCCCCACCCCCGCCCAGGCCTGCATCCCCCTGCAGCTCTGAGAGTGCCCCAGAGGGCAAGGGTCCCTGGGTGGTGACCTTTGGGACAGAGTAGGGAGGGACCAGAGTGAGCTGAGCCCCTGGACTTTGCCAGATCTGGTAAACAGGGGCCCCGAGAGGTAAAAAGCTCTGAGGTCTCTCTCTCTCTGCCAGCCCCAACCCCTGGTGTGGGGGCTGTGCGTGGCCAACTGGATGGACTGAGGGTGGGGAGTACGTGGACCAGGGGTTCCCAGCTCACCCTGGGCAAGGCTCCCAGAAACGATGTTATTAGCCCTTTCCCTTTCCAAACCTGGCACCCAGCTTTGGTGGGCCCAGAAAGGAGGCCCCCTTGGAAACTGGGGGTCTGTCCAGGATTTGAAAAGAAAGCAGGTAGCAAAGCATTGCTCTCGGAAGGGACGCTGGGATTTCTGGGCTGGCATTGCATGGGTCTGGAGGGGCGAGGTGTGCTCACAGCGTGGAGGTCACTGTATTCCTGACCCAATGGGGAGGAGCGGGCTGGGTCAGCAGAGGGGGAAGGGCAGGGTGGTTGGCATCCTAGATTCTGACTGCCTTTTTGGCTTGTGTAACCTCACTAGGCCCTGAGTTCACAAGGGCCCTGCCCTCCATATAATGTTCTGTCTGTACACCTTCTTGAAATTCCTAATTTTGAACCAGGGGCCCCGCTTTGTCATTTTGCACTAGACCTTGAAAATTATGGCTCATCTTGGTCTTAAAACTCAAGGAAACAGTGGTGGCTCTATAGAGTTTCTGTTAAGGGGAAGCTTTTCAGTGAAAGGCTGGGTGGAAGTGAGAGCTGGACAAGTCCTGAACCTGCACTTGGATAATAATAATGATGGCGCTGAAGAGATTATAGTCTTCCAGCACTTACTCTGTGCCAGTCTTCATTCTAAATGCTTTATATGAATTAACTCAACCAATCCTCACAACACCTCTATATGATCAGAACCCCTCCTATCCCCATTTTACAGCAGAGAAAATGGAGTCTCAGGTTGAGGAAATGGCCAGGTCAGTCCTGGGCAACTTGGTTCCATAGCTCTTTGCCTTCCACTCCCATTCATTGGTGTTTAAAGGGGTTTCTTGTAGGGGGTACCTGGGTGGCTCAGTGGTTGAGCATCTGTCTTCAGCACAGGGTGTGATCCCGGGGTCCTGGGATCGAGTCCTGCATTGGGCTCCCCGCGGGGAGCCTGCTTCTCCCTCTGCCTGTATCTCTACCTCTCTCTCTCTGTGTCTCATGAATAAATAAATAAAATATTTTTAAAAACTAAAAATAAGGGAGTTTCTTGTAGACATCATATGATTGGGTCTTGTTTTTTATGTACTCTAATGGTCTGTGTTTCCTCACTGGTGTATTTAGGCCGTTCACATTTAATATAATGGTATAGTTGGGTTAATATCTACTATGTCTGCATAGTACTCAGTGCACTTGTTCTTCCTTTAAAAAAAACTTCCCCTCCTTTTCTGCCTTCTCTATTTTTAATGGTTTCATATGATTCCATTTTTCCTCCTCTCCTTGCCTATCAATTATACTTTTTTTTCCAATTATACTTATTTCAGAAAAATTTTATTTTTTTAAAGTTTTTAAAAATTTATTTATGACAGACAGAGAGAGGGGCAGAGACACTAGGCAGAGGGAGAAGCAGGTTCCATGCAGGGAGCCCGACATGGAACTTGATCCTGGGTCTCCAGGATCACACCCCAGGCTGAAGGCAGCACTAAAACACTGGGCTACCAGGGCTGCCCTATTTCAGAAAAATTTTAGGGGTGTCTGGGGAGGGCTTAGTTGGTTACCTGTCTGACTCTTGATTTTTCTTTTTTTTTTTTTTTTTTTGACTCTTGATTTCAACTCGGGTCATGATCTCAGGATCTTGGCTCTGCACTCAGCAAGGAGTCTGCTTGAGATTCTCTCTCTCTCTCAAAAAAAAAAAAAGAGCGATTCTCTCTCTCTCTCCCCCGGCTCTTCTTTTTTTCTCTCTCTCTCAAATACATCTTAAAAAGAAAAAAATATATATATTTATATATATGTATATTTAAATATATACATAATATATATGTATGTTTTTAGTGGCTGACCTAAAGATCTTATAATATGCATCTATAGCTAATCTCCATGCACTTTCTATTGCTTCACAGAGTCTTCCTACGCTCTCCCTCCCCTCCCTTACAGCACAGCTGCCACTCATGTCCCTTCCCAGGTGCTACAGTCACCGAACACATCGCAGTTATCGATCATTTATGGAAGTCATTCGATTTGCAGAGCCTCACATGACCTTAGGAAGCGGGGCTGTCCTCAGCCTCATTTTGAAGGGGAGTCAACAAAAGCTTGAAATGTTTAACGAGCTGCCTCCGGGCCGCTGCCAGCAAGTGGCAATGCTGAGCTTTGAACCCTGGTGTCCTGGTGCCCTCCCTCTGTATAGCAAGCAGCCTGCTTTTGTTTAGTTGCCAAAGTTCTGTGTCATCCAGTGGAGCAAAGTTTTCTAAAGAGACTTTTATTCTCATTTTATATGGTGTTTTCAGTTACTATTGTTCTGGTCAGTGTATTATTAATATGGCAGGAGGGGGTGCTTTGGAGAGGTCCATGGAGATGAGGAGCCAGCAGGAGAATCGGGGTCTGGCCTCCTGTGTTGAGGACTCCTCATATCTTGCCCTGCTCCCCCGTAGGCTTAGAGGGCGGGGCTTGCAGTGCCAGCATCTGTGGCGTGATGCACTGAGGGCTGGGGCGTCCTGTGTAGAAACACAGGCTCCTGTCCCCCAAGGTCAACATTCTGGCCTGTGTTGCAAAACCTCTCTGCAGAAGAGCTTGATCTCTGTATTCTATCCCTAGTGGCCCAGGGGCTGCCCTTGGAAGGAGGCCAGAAGAGGCATTCTGGGGACCCTGCCTATAGTAGCTCAACTTCCTGAGCCAGTCCTGACAGCAACATTCTTAGGGACGGGCAGGAAGGAGCTGCTTTCTGTTTGTAAACAGTGGCCCTGCCCTGCTGTCACCTTTCCTTCTTCCTGCCCTCCCCGAGCTTCACCCCCTTGGGCAGGGAGAAGGGACCTGGCCAAGGGTCCTGGGGCAGGAGTCAGCAAGGCAGTCTCCACCCCCCGGCCCCACTGTGCTGATTTTCCAGGCTGGTGGGGATCCCTCTGCAAGGCATCTGGAGCCAGATCTGAATTTCTGAGCAGACATGACCCTAGCTGATCCTTGAGGGCGAAGCCCAGCTAGTACAGAATGGACCTGAAGGACTCCCTCAAAATGTCTATGGAGCTTGGGCTCTGGGGTACCCAGTGACAGGCTAGGAGGGTCCACATTGTGCTAGGCATGTTTTTGATGATCAGCATTTATTCTTCTATCTCCAGCATCCCAATTTCCCTTTGAGGAACTACCACCTTCCCCCACTTTCTCAAATGTCCTTACCCCTCTGCTCCAGGAGACAAACAGATCAGACTTGGCCTGTTAGCATAATCTTTTCCTGGCCACCAGGTTGGGTCAAGGGTCTGCCAAGAGTCAGCCCTGGGACTTTTGCTGGCACTACCTAGAGAAGACCTCTATTTGTTGAGCTGGTCGGATGTAAATTTGGAGCGGCTGGTGCCTCATTTGCCTGCCAACAGAGGGAAAACAGAGCTCAAAGATGATTTTTTAAAATGGCATTTCATAAAGAAAAGAATGAATTATTCACTAAATGGGACAATTGGCTACACACTTAGGGGAAAATTAAGTCAGATCCCTTCCTCGCATTCACAAACAGAATAGTTCCAGCTGGATGAAAGAAAAAAGGATTGAAAAGTGAATATAGTAGAAGAGAATGCAGAGTGCTTTTTTGATAGATTTGGGAGTGGGCAAAAATCTTAGATTTCTCTGAATTTCTGTGATCTGAAATCCCAAAGCCCCCGAGGAAACTATTTGCAGATGGGGTGCATAAAACCAGAAACCTATGTGGCCAAAGACACCACAGAAAAAATCGAAAGGCTGATAATGATTGGGAGAAAATATTTGCAATCTTGCAATGGACAGAAGACATAAATGCCTCTAAATAGCCCCCGAGGAAACTATTTGCAGATGGGGTGCATAAAACCAGAAACCTATGTGGCCAAAGACACCACAGAAAAAATCGAAAGGCTGATAATGATTGGGAGAAAATATTTGCAATCTTGCAATGGACAGAAGACATAAATGCCTCTAAATACAAAAAAGTCTCACATCCAAACTGGGCAAACAACATGAACAGGCAAATCACGGAAGGATAGTCAGCCGGACCATTGATCGTTGCAAGAAGAATTGATCCAAAGGAGCACCTCGGGGAAAGGATTAGAAATGATGTTATGCCTGAACTGGTAAAGGAAAGGAAAATATTTAGCCCAGAAGGAAACAGGCTAGAGCAGCATTGTCCAATAAAATATAATGCCAGATGCATAGGAAATTTTAAACTTTCTAATAGCCACTTTAAAGAAAAACACAAAGAGAAACAGGAGTAAGCAATTTTAATGACCTAATATTTTACTTAACCAAAATAGTGTCATTTCAGCATGGTATCAACAGAAAAATGATTGGTTTTGGGTACTAGGTCTTGGAAATCGGGTGTGTATTTTACACTTACGGCGTGCCTCAGTTTGGGCCAGCCACGTTTCAAATGCTTGGGCTGTGATAGATGGTGGCAGCTACCATATTGGGCAGCCTGGTGTTACAGACGAAGTGAGTGGATCACAGACCTGGGGCCGTGTCCTGGCTTTCTCGTTTGCTAACTATGTGACCTTTTTGATGTCTTCCTTTGAAAACTGGCACTATTGGGCTGTGTGGGTTTTAAATGGAATTCACATAAGGCATCTGGCTTACTGGCTGGCACTAGAGTTAAGAGCATAACAGTTTATTTGTAGCTACTCATTGTTACCAAATAGCTGATCAGTCTGTAAGCACAGTGAACAAAAAGAAAACCAATGGGCAGCGTGTTAGATTTTAATGCAGCATAAGAAAGGAGTCCGGGAGCGAGAGCTGCACTGCCCAGTACTACAGGCGCCAGCCCCATGTGACGTTGGAGCACCAGGATTGCTAGCCTCATGGAGAAGTGCTTAAGTGTTAAAAAAAAAAAAAAAAAAAAAAAAAAAACCAGATTTCCAAGACCCAGTGCAAAGCAGCAGAATGTAAAACCTCTCACTAAATGTTTTAAAATGTTCCTTGCTGATCGTATTTTGGATATGTAGGGTAAAAAAAATTATTAAAATAATTTTGCGGGATCCCTGGGTGGTGCAGCGGTTTAGCGCCTGCCTTTGGCCCAGGGCGCGATCCTGGAGACCTGGGATCGAATCCCACGTCGGGCTCCCGGTGCGTGGAGCCTGCTTCTTCCTCTGCCTGTGTCTCTGCCTCTCTCTCTCTCACTGTGTGTCTATCATAAAAATAAAAAAAATAAACTAAACTAAAATTAAATTAAATTAATTTTGCCTGTTTTCTTTTTACTGCTTGAGGCAACGTGAATGTGCTTCCGTTATAATTCAGCTGCATGGCGTGGATTTAGGACCCCGCAACAGTGGGATAGAGCACTTTGTTGGTAGTGAGCTCCTCATCCTGAGTGTGCTGCAAGCCGAGGACACATGATGGAGACGTGGTGGTGGCATAGGATGATGCGGAGCTGGAGACTTGTGGGTTTCTTTTTTAAAAAGATTTTATTTGACAGCACAAGCAGGGGGAGCGGCAGAGGCAGAGGGAGAAGCAGGTTCCCCACTGAGCAGGGAACCCGATGCTCAGGACCCTGAGATCATGACCTGAGCCAAAGGCAGGTGTTCAACCTACTGAGCCACCCAGGTGCCCTGACTTGTGGGTTTCTAGAGCTTGAGGCTCCTAGCCATAGAGGGGCTCATGGGGCTCATGTCCCCCTGCAGGTGATGTAGAGAGCTGCCCTCCCTCCCACACGGCAGGACCCAAGGGCGTCCAGCATGATACAGTGTAGGCTCAGGGGGCAGCAGCTGGCCAGAGGAAGGATGGGGCCCTGCCTGCCTTCCCGGTCCTAGTGGCTTAGAGCAGCTCCAGGTAGCTCCATGAGGTCCCCTTCTCTCCTGCCCCCAGTGTTTAGAGGGTGCCCTGTCCCATTGCCCTCTGCTCAGCCCCAGATCCTGCGCAAAGCTCCCGAGTGGGGGACATTCTTGGCTCCCTGGACACATGGAGAGGCCCTCAGAGAGAGTATCTTAGCAGATGCAAAGCCAGAAACACCTTGTCCCCTGCTGGCTGTCCCCAGCAGCCAGTCAGTGTCCTCCTCCCAGACTGTGTCATCAAGGAAGGGTCAAGTTGGCCAGTTGGCCCAAGGCAAGCAGGGCAACCAAGAACCAGAGAATTTTACTGCCTATTGAAACCCGCAACTAACAGGATGGTGTGGCTGGCGCTCAGCCTGGAGGCTCTGCTCCAGCCCCGGAGGCTCTCCCATTACCAGGAGACCTTGGGCAGGTCCCTTGCCCCTACTTGGCCTCAGTCTCCTCATTTACCAGGACAGGTAGGGGACACCAAGGGGCCTTTCCAGTTCCTGGATCCAGGGATCATGTCATTCATCCACATCGGTTTCTGGGCTCTTACAGTGGTATCGTCTTATTTTCTGCTATGCCTGTGTTGGAATCTCCTGTAAGGACCCCAGTCCCTTCGATGAGGACCCACTCACATGACCTCATTTTTCCTTAATCCCCTCCTCAAAGACCCTTGTCTCCAAATACAGTCACAGTCTGAGGTGCTGGGGTTTAGGACACCCACAGATGAATTTGAGAGGGGAGCACAGATCGGCTCAAAGCACCCCTGCAAGGCAGTGTTTAAAGTCAAGGTTGGGGGGACAGGGAATGGAAAGCACCCCTTTGGGATTCTTCAGCCCCACCCCAACAGTATCCCTGCCTTGATGCTGACAGCTTAGACAGGGGACATGGCCACTGGAACAGAAATTGCCTCCTCATCATAGAAGAATGTTGACCCCCGTGGGGAGGGTCCGGAAGCCTTCCTGGAGGAGGTGCTGTAAGGACGACAAGAATCCCAGCCAGGTGAGACCGGCTGGGAAAGAGCTTTCTGAGCAGAGGAAAGAAACCGCAGGTGCAAACTGGTGTGCATGACGGAGGGCGTCTAATGAAGGGGACTCCAGCGTCAGGTTCAAAGCCAGTGGACACAGATGGCAATAGAGGAGGGGAGCAGCCCAGGAAAGTCCTGAACGCTGAGGAACGGGACTTCGCCTGAGAGCTTAGGAGGTATTGAATGATGTCAAGCAAGGATGCAGACCGACGTACTGACCAGCGTGCACCTTGGGGTGGGGGTGGGCTGGCACGGAGCCTGAGCCGTCACTCCCCAACCTCCACCATCCCAGCCACACCTCTCACTCGCTCGCAGCCCTTTCTTCCCCTTCCTCTGGGAAGCCAGGGGCCCCTCCACCCATTGTTGAGCAGGGACCACCCTGACCCTTTCAGCATCCCTACCCTTAGTCTTCAACTATAGCTTTGCAGATGCAGCGGCTTTTGGGCACAGAGTCTGGGAAGGCTGCATCCCATCCTCCCCGAAGCAGCGTGTCATCTCCCTCTTTATAGGAGCGCATGTGCCTTGCTGAGCTCCCCACACACCGGGAGTGGTGGGGCAGGAGGGACACAGACTGTCCCTGCTCCAAGCCATTTAAGCCACTAATAACAATAAGAGAGCAAATATCTACCGAGGGCTTACTCTTTGAGCCCTTCACAAAATTCATTCTCTTTATCTTAATGACAGCCCTAGGAGGGGATGACCTTTATTATCTCTGTGTCACAGATGAGGGAAGAGAGGTACAAAGTGGTTAGGTCACTTATGCAGGGTCACTGGTGAAACTGCTCCCATAAAGGAGGGATCCTTTTGCCAAGTATAGATGAGGGAAGCACCCTATCTGTGGCTGGGAAATGGTTATTATGCCATTAATTCTTGGCCAGATGCTTCATAAAAATGATAGGGCCCAAACCGACTTCTCCAGTTTTTAAAATTTTAGACACAAACCTTTGCATTTTAGAAATTAGATGCAATAGGTATGTTTTTTAAGATTCCTTTTTAATTCATTAGAGACACATGGAGAGAGGCAGAGGGAGAAGCAGGCTCCCTGTGGGGAGGAGCCCGATGCGGGAACTTGATCCCAGGACCCTGGGATCACACCCTTGGCTGAAGGCAGATGCTCAACCACTGAGCCACCCAGGCATCCCAGATGCAATATTTAAATCGAGACATTTAACAGAAAGATCTGGCTCCTGGCTCCCTCTTGGATAATTGGAAGTGTGGGTGCCTGGGGCCCACATTCCCAACATGGCAGCAGTTGTCCAGATGGGATATGCTACAGGAAGGGTGCATTTACCCCTGCGGGTTACACTGCCTGGCCCAGGGGTGGGGGTGGGAGTAGGGGTGGAATTGACCCCCCCACCACCAACATCGCCCTAGAAAGTAGTGTTAGAAAGTCGCTTAGAAATTGATTTCCACACCTTTATTTTACATGCAGGTAAACTGAGTCCCAGAAAGGCAACCACCCATAGTCACACAGCAAATTACACGACATTTATGTGTTTTTGTATGTGAAATGTCAGTGTCTCCAGAAACCACTTGGGGAATTAATTAAAAATGCAGGTTCCTCAACCCTGTTGCCCGAGGTTCAAGATTCTATGTTCTCACAAGCGTTCCCCTGGCCCCCACACAGGTGGGAGTCCCTCATTGGTGGTCCTGGGACCATGCTCTGAGAAGCAATGCTTTAGTCCCTGGGTGCTCAGAGTAACTGGGTGGCGTGCTAGCAAACAGCTCTGGGCTGGGGGAGTCCAAAGGCTCAGTTCTTTATCCGTGGTCCTGAGTGACCGTGGACAGATCCACCTCCAGCTTACTCAGTGTAACGTCTTCCAACACCAAGACCGCACATGGGGCTCTCCTTCCCCGAATGTGTAGTCTAGACTCCCAAGTGGGAGCCTGGACACCTCAGCCCCTCCCCTTCCACACCCTCTCTACCTGCCCTACCCTCCTACATGCAGCTGAAGGTGCCAGGTCCGCGTAGAACCTGTTTCCCTGCTGGCTGTGCAAGTTTGGATGAAACAGACTGGGGGGGGGGGCGGGATGGGTATTAGGGGAAGGAACCGTGTGCAGCCCACTCCCACTGCTTACGACACAGAAGATTGGCATGCGATCACTTACCAAGGCTTGCAGATAAGCAGCCAGACTTACCAGCCTGCCCCACAGGCCGCCGGGGCCATCCCACAGACCAGCATGGAAAAGGAATTGTCCCATTCGCCACCAGACCAAACACCACTACATTTGCAGCTCAGAATCAGGCTGCACTGTCGGTAATGCACGCCACAGCCGGAGGTGGCCCCTGAGTGCCTGATGTGTGGCTGGTGTGAATTTGAAGACTTAGGTTTTTGTTTTTTTAAAAAAGATTTTATTTGACAGAAATAAAGTACAAGCAGGGAGAGCAGGAGAGGGAGAAGCAGGCTCCCTGCTGAGTAGTGGAGCCTCAGGCAGGGTTTGATACCAGGACCCTGAGATCATGAGCTGAGCCAAAGGCAGATGCTGAACCAATGGGGGCACCTAGGTGCCCCTGAAAACTTAGTTTATTTTTTATTTTTTTCAGACTTAGTTTTAAAAAAGAGAGATGTAAAATATCTTATTGGTAGGCTGCATCTCAGTTGCATGCTGCAATAATTGTGATCTCTTAGGTTAAAGAAAATGTATTATTCAGTTGAATCTTGCCATTTTTTAACATGGCTACTAGAAAATATAAAATTATATTCTATATATATACTAGAAAATATAAAATATATATTCTCTTTTTATTGGACAGCATCTCGATTACTTCCTTCTCAGAGGGAATCCAAATCCAATCCAAATCCCTTTTCCAAAATTTCCTAACTGTATCCTAGGTACCTTTAAGGTACAGACCTCCTGGGACGCAGGGATGGGAGACTCCTCTTCATGCACCTACAGACCCCCGTCAGAAGAATACCACTAGCAGCTCCCTCTTCCCCAGCCTCCTATTAATAAAAAAGGGAACTGTATGAGTCTCCTGGGGCTGCTCACAAGTTCTCACAAGGAGGGGGCTGAGAAGGGCAACAGTGTTGATCTCTCTCATTCTGGGGGCCACAAGTTAGAAATAAAGATGTGGGCAGAGCCGGTTCCTCCCGGCTCTGGGGAGTGTCTGTTCCCAGCTTCTGCTGGCAGCCGGCAGTCCTTGGGGTCCCTGGGCTTGCACTACATCACCCCATCTGCTCTCGCCACCACATGGTCTTCTCCCTTGTGTGTGTCCAAAATTCCCTTTTTATTTATTTTTAATATTTTGTTTATTCATGAGAGAGACACAGAGGCAGTGTCATAGGCAGAGGGAGAAGCAGGCTCCCTGTGGGGAGCCCAATGTGGGACTCGATTCCAGGTCCCCAGGATCACACCCTGAGCTGAAGGCAGGTGCTCAACTGCTGAGCCACCCAGGTGCCCCCCAAATTCCCTTTTTAGTGTAACTTTTTTTTTGAGAGAGAAAACGTGAGTTGCAGGAGTGGGGGCTGAGGGAGGAGGAGAGAGAGAATCCTAAGCAGGCTCCACGCCCGTCGCAGAGCCCGACCCTGAGATTATGACCTGAGCTGAAATCAAAAGTCAAACGCTTACCACACTGAGCCATCCAGGTGCCCCCAGCGCGAACTTTGTAATTATTAACTAATGATATCCTGTTTCTTTTGTGTATATTTCAAGTTTTTATTTAAATTCTAGTTAGTTAACATTTGGTGTAATATTGATTTCAGGAGTAGGATTTAGTGATTCATCACTTACAAATAGGACTCCGTGCTCATCACAAGTGCCCTGGTTAATCCCCATCCCCGCCCACCTCCTGCCATCAACCCTGTTTTTCCTCTACAGTTGAGAGTCTCTTACGGTTTGCTTTCCTCTGTGTGTGTGTGTGTGTGTGTTTTAAGATTTTATTTATTTATGAGAGAGAGAGAGAGAGAGAGAGAGAGAGAGGCAGAGACACAGGCAGAAGGAGAAGCAGGCTCCTCGCAGGAAGCCCGATGTGGGACTCGATCTCGGGACTCCAGGATCACGCCCTGGGCCGAAGGCAGGCTCTAAGCCACTGAGCCACCCAGGGATCCCCTGCTTTCCTCTGTTTCTGTCCCCCCTGTCTCCTATGTTCATCTGTTTTCTTTCTTAAATTCTACATCAGAGTGAAATGGCATCTGGTATATGGTATTTGTCTTTCTCTGACTTATTTCACTTACCATTACACCCTCTAGCTCTGTCCATGTTGCTACAAATGGCAAGAGTTCATTCCTTTTGATAGCTTAGCAATATTCCATTGTGTATATATGCCACATATTCTTTAAAAAAAAAGATTTTATTTATTTATTCATGAGAGACACAGGCAGAGGGAGAAGCAGCTCCATGCAGGGACCCCATGCAGGACTCGATCCCAGGACCCCGGGATCACACCCAGAGCCGAAGGTGGACACTCAACCACTGAGCCACCCAGGTGCCCCCCATGTCGTCTTTACTGTTTGTCTATCGATGGACATTTGGGCCATTTCCGTGCTTGGCTATTGTAGATAATGCTGCTAGAAACCTGGGGGTGTACCTATCCCTCTGAATCAGTATTTTTATAATCTTTGGGTAAATACCTAGTAGTGCAATTTCTGGGTCATGGGGTAGCTCTATTTTTAACTCTTTGAGGATCTCCCCACTGTTCTCCAAGGTGGCTGCACCAGTTTGTGTTCCCACCACCAGTGTAAGAGGGTTACCCTTTCTCTGTGTCCTCGCCAACACCTGTTATTTCCTCTGTTGTTAATTTTAGCCATTCCGACAGGTGTGAGGTGGTGTCCCATCGTGGTTTTGATTTGTATTTCTGAGACCCTATTTCCTAATAAGGTTGTGTTGTGAGGCTCTGGGTAGACATGATTTTGGGAAGGACACTGGCCATCTCAGCACCGGGATCTCCTTGAGTAGAGCAAAGGAGGTCTTCCGGGTGACCTGTTTTGGAGAATAAAAGAGGCAGGAGGGGAGAAGCAGCAGCATGGACATAGCCCGACATGGGCTTCTGTCAGTTCTTTCAGTGACCACTAGGTTGTTTCAGGATGCCTGGGAGGCCAGCCCTGCCCCAGAGTGGCCGTGTGGGGGCAGCTCCCCGTGAGCAGAAGGTTGGGCACATTAGCTCTGGGGCTGCAAGGCAGAGGTTCTAAGTCTTGCCTCCACCAAACCCCCCGTGGGTGAGCTTGCAGCCCCAGGGAAGTGACCGTGGGTATGGGAACCACATGCCAGGACTGGCTGAGTGCCTAACTAGCTAGGACCCTGGGATCCCAGTCCTACTCCAGACAGTGGTTTCTGGGGCTGGGGATGTGGCCCCTGCGTCAGGAAACTCAGTGCTTCTCAGGTGTCACTGAACTCCCCTTGGGGATGGGGGCTGCTCCCAGCTGCAGGAGCTCCCGGTGTCTGTAGGAAGCACATCTTATTTCAATCCTGGGTTCAGAGCATGGGGTCCTTGGGCATGCGGTCATATGTGTACGCACCCCCCCCCTCCGGGTTCTTGGCCTCCTTGAAGGGGAGGGCAGGGAAAACCAACCCATCTGTGAGGGAGCTGTGCTCCAGGACATAGGCGTAGCACTCTGTCCCCAAACCGTGGAGCTGGACACCCCAGACACAGGGACGGTGCTCAGTGCTGACCTGGCTTCCTCTTGAGTCCTCAGCAAGGCTGTGGGGTTGCTTCATCCTCACAACCGCCCTGGGAGGTAGACATTACTATTGCCCCCATGAATTCATTTAAGGTCTTGGTTGCAAGTAACAGAATCCACTCTGACTAATTTAAGCAGAAAAGGTTTTTTCTTTCTCTTTTTCTTTTCTTTTTTCTTTCCTTTTTCAAAAAGGATTAGAGAGAGAGAGAGAGACAGACAGACTTAAGCAGACTATGCTGAGCACAGAGCCTGACCTGGGGCTCGATCCCACGACCCTGAGATCACCACCTGAGCCGAAACCAAGAGTCAGATGCTTAACTGACTGAGTCACCCAAGTGCCCCTGGGAAAGGTTTTCCTTAAAAAAAATAGGTAGCTCTGCGAACTCAGGGTGGGGGAGACAAACTGGGTTTATACAGCACACGGCTTACACGTAACACTTAGCGTGGGGGACGCTCTAACAAGCACACAACCGCCCCAACAGGCAGAGCTGCTGTGGACACATGGGTACCGCCACAGCCATTCCCAGAAATCCAGGTGCCCCTGCCACCGAGTCCACCAAAAGCAAAGACAACGCCCGAGTTATCTAATCCCCTTCCCGTGGAAGTCTCTTGTGGCTGCATCTGTTTATGATACAGCGCTTGGTCCGAGGTCCAAGGGGGCTGCAAACTTGGGTTCTACTTCCACGCCAGCGAGGGTGGGCTCCTACCACGAGCCCTTCCCCAGAGACGGAGGGTTATCCGAAGATGACAGGTGGCCACGGATGTGAGAGACGCTCCCGACTTTTCTCACGTCACAGATGAGGAAATAGAAGCACGGAGAGGTCGAGTGACTTGCCCAAGGTGGCACAGCTAGAAAGGGTGGGGGGTGGATTGAGATCCCAGCCGGCCAGCCATAAGAGCTGAGATCTCACACGGTGGGTTTGCAACGATGGAGGTGGGCGAGGTCGTGTCCTGTCGTGTCCTGCTGGGTGGAGAGCCCTGTGTGGTCCGGGACCGAGGAGGGGCCGTCTTTGGAGGAGGAGCCGTTATTCCTTGCGCCCCTCTGAAGAAGGGAGGAGAGAAGAGGGGCTGGGGGCCCAGGCAGAGAACTGCGAGGACCCAGGGAACCCCCACCACCACCCACCTGGCTACTCTATCCCAAGGCCCGGAGAGGCCTGTGCCTGGTGTGGGGCTTCTGACCTCGCAGGCCTTGTAGGGGGCTGGGGGCTGCTCCCGTCCCCCCGGCCCATGTTCCCCCTTGGACCCCAGCAGGCCTCTCGGAGCTGGATGTTCTTGAGTCAGGTTGACACTGATGGTAAACAGAGACATTCCAAACCCGAGAGGAATTGGAACAATGCAGCCACCACAGGCCTGAGGAGGCCCGGGAGGTGACGCCGGGCGGGGGTCGGGTTCCATGCAGGCCTGGCTAAGTGCTTGAGCGCCTACTGTGTGCAGGAGGTGGGGAGCTCCCTGCCCAGAAGCTGTGGCAGCCAGCCCTGGGAGCGCGGGGGTCAGCCGGCTCTCGAAGGTGTGGGGAGAGTTTCGATCTCCCCTCCCTCTGTGTCTGGGGCTCCTTGGGAACCCAGGGAGGGGCAGGGCGGGGCGATGCGGGCTGCCATCCCTGGGGCACACTGGGCAGGGACAGCATCGCCACCCCACCCTGCCTGCTGCCCGGCCCCCCGCTGAAGCCAGCTGTCCCCAGGCTGGGCCCAGGGAGCTGCGAGGCCTCCGACCCTGCTTTCCTGTCCTTAGTGTGCATTCCTCTAGGACTGGAATCTGCGCCAGGACGCACTTGACAAACAACTCCAGAGGAGTTTAAGGACTCCAGGCCAAAGTGGAGTGGCGGTGACAAGCCCGGGCCAGGGCAGGTCTGCTCCCCGCCCTGCAAAACTTCCCCTGGACATGGATTCTGGGCTGGGGACCCCCCCACACCAAGCCTGCTCCCCGCCATGAGCCCCACTTCCTGGGGTTTTTCTCCTGGTTCCCACCCTGGCTCCTTCCTGTCGGGGTCACACACTGTGACCTCCCCTCACCAGGTCCCCCATCGTGCTGCCCCCGGCCTCCGGGCACATATCTGGGGCCTTGTAGCAGCCAGCACTTGCCCACTCACGCCACCGTCCGTGTGTCCAGACAGCACGTTGTCCATCCACACATCTCACGAACTGCTCCCAGCCCACCGAGTGCCGAGCACCACACGTGGAGTCCAGCTTCGGAAATCTGGGGAGCTGTTAGCCGTTAGCAACGTGCAGGCCTGTGGCGGGTTTCATTGTTTTTATTGCATGGTATGGAATGGGCTCGTGATGAATGGATCCCCCCCCCAAAAAAACAAGCAAACTGGCCCTTCACCGAAAAATGGCTTGGTGAGCACCAAGCTCTGGGGATTTCAGCACAGGAATGTCTCCCCTGGAGCCGTCAGGGCCATTGGCCTCACCCTCCTTCACTTCACCTTTGAACTCAGGCCCCTGGGAGCCTCAGGACCTCCTGGAGCTCTGGGTGAAAGTCTGGGGGACCCAGGTGGGTGGGCTTGGGCGTGCAAGATGCTACCCACAGGAGAAGGCGGGGGTTAGACAACATAACCAGGCACAGACAGCCGTCCTAGAAGCCCTCAGGGGAAGAAAGAAGGACAGAGAGGGAGAGGCCACTCCAGGCAGGGGGCTCTGTCCTGATCAAGTTCAAGCCTGGCTTTGCTGTCTGCTTGCTTGCACCCTGGAGGGCCGCAGCTGCTCCACCTCCCAAGTGCAAGAGGAGGTGAGGTCCTGCCCTGTAGGGGGCTTAGGTTCCCCAGGGCCCCAGATCTCACCCCAGGCATGGGGAGGGGTCTGTGGGACAGTATTGACCCCTGGCCCGTGTCCCACACCTGTGCCCACGCCATCCCCTCATTCATGCCCCCTTGTCTGAGTTGAGCTGGAAGGGGGTGGGGCAGGAGGACGGGGAGCGGCATCACCCTTGGTGTGTCCCCTGGCGGCGTGGGGCCCTGGCTGAGCTCCATGCCCACCTGTTGTCACCTACCCCTTGGCTGCTCCATCTGCCTGGCCTCTCTGGCAACAGCCCTCTGACTTCATCCTCACGGTCTCTCCTTTCCCGGGTGCCTTGGGGAAAGCCTGGCTTTGGAGGGGGATCTGGGAGTGGGTCAGGCTTCTCCTCCAGCTGCGGGGAGTACATTGGGTCTCCACCCGCAGCATCGCAAATCCCCTGTAGGTGAGAAGGCCAGGCGTGGCAGGTTCCCTTCTCTAGGCCCCCCGGGGGTCTGGATTCAGGGGGTCGGCCTTTACATGGAGACCCCGGAGGGGAATCTGCTTCCAAGCTCACTCTGCTTGCCGACAACAGAGTGTGGTTGCTGGCGGCTGCTCTGTGGTCCCTGTCTCCCTGCTGGCTGTCCCCGGGGTGGGGGACGCTCTCTGCCTTCTCCCGTGGCCCCATTTCCCAAGCTGACACTGGCAAAGCAAGTCCTCCAAGTGCCCACTTGAGTCCAATGACCCTGCTCCGCCCCACCACCTGCCAGGGGAGACGTCTTGGTTCTAGGGGGCCCATGTGACTAGGCTTGGCTCACCTGGGGAGCGGCCCCCTTTAATGAGCTCAAAGTAAACTGCCCTGTGAGGCAACAGAACCCCAGGAGTGCACCCCATACTCAGGGATCCCAGCCTACATAGTCTGGGGAGAAGTCCAGATGGGGGTTTATTTAAAAAAAAAAAATCTGCCAAGGAGATTGGGCTGATCCCTCAGGGTTGAGAAGCACAGAATTTAAACTTTCTAAAGCAGACGTTCTTGACTTTGGCTGCACAGGAGGATGCTCTGGGGAGATTTTTTTTCTTTTTTCTTTTTTTTTGGTGGGGGCGGAGATTTTTTTTTTAAAGACAAGTGTCCGGGCCCCACTCCAGGGCCTAACTGAATTGGGTAGGGGTGGGGTCCCCTTTAAAATCTCTCCAGGGGTTGCCAATGTGCAGTCCTAGGATTGTAATTACATATCCGGTTCTTTTCCCCTTCACACCGGGTGGGATGCCAGGTTGAAGGAGGCAGGGGCAGGGAGGGTCAACCTGCATTCTGGGTCAGCCCCAAGGACCCCCCTCCCACATCATCCCCTGTGATCTTTCTCCTGAACCCACTTCACGGGACTAAAGATTTTTTCTTTTTAAAGATTTTATTTATTTGAGAGAGAGCACCGCAGAGGCAGAGGGAGAAGCAGACCCCGATGAGCAGGGAGCCTGGACGTGGGGCTGGATCCTGGGACCCTGAGACCATGACCCGAGCTGAGGGCAGACGCTTCACCCACTGAGCCACCCAGGCGCCCAGAACTGAGGATTAAGAGCCATCACATCCCTCCTTGCTCGGCGCGGTGCTCTGAGCCCCTTGGGGCCCCATGGAGCAGGTGCCTCACTCAGTCTCCCCCGCCACAGCCCCGGGAAGGCCTCCCGATTCCTCAACTGGAATTGCGGCCTTCAAGCTCCCAGGTCAGCCCTGGAAACAGGCCCCAGCCCTATTTTCAGCGTGGCCACTGCCTCATTCTGTACCATTTCCTTCCAAACAACCGGCTTCCCCTTCGGGGAGGTTATCAGAGCACAGTGCAGGGTGGGCAGGGCCGGATTTCTGCCCTGGGCACTCCCTGGAGGTGGGAGGTGCGAAGGAGCCGTGGATGGGGCCGATCCTGCCAGAGTTCCAGGCAGGAATGCTCGGCTCCAGCTGTCTGCCGGGGGCACCCCGAGTGCAGCGAGCTCTCTTTCCCCCTGGAGTAATGCCGCCTCCTTTCAGACAAGGCCCAGGCTTCTGGCTGGTGGGCCACGCTCCCAGGTGGCTGTGTAAATGCTCTGTAGGGATCTAAGGGCAAGTCTCTATCCTCACCATCTCTCACAGCTGAGAGCCTCACCACTGATCTCACCCCTTCCAATCTTGCCCCTTCCATTTGTTTTCCTCAAGGCAGCCAGCATGTTCTTGGGAAAACCGGAGCTGGATCCATCACTCCACTGTTTAAACTGTTCATGGGCTCCCTGCTGCCCTAAAGATAAATCCCGACTCCTACTACGGCCCATGAGAGCTGCTTGATGTGGCCCCAGGCTCTCTGATTTCTCCCCTCCCCCTTGCTCATCCTGAGTACAACAGCTGGCCTTTCCTCACTGAACTCTTTCCTACCCCAGGGCCTTGGGACTTGCTATTTCTTCCCTCTACATGAAACACTCTTCCCATGGCTGGTCATTCTTCTGTTCTCCCTGTTACCCTTCAGAAAGAGACCTTCCCAGACCAGATCACTCTGTCTAAAATAGCCCCCCCCTCCATCACTGTCTCTGTCAGTCTGTTTTGTTTCTCCCCAACACTGATCACAATTAAAACTGTCTTATTTGTGAACTTTGGTTTTTAAGTTTATGATCTGTCTCTAGAAAGTAAACTCCTCAAGGGCTGGGACCTTTTCTGGCCTTTTTGCTCTGAGTTCCTGGGCCTGACAAATGCTCAGTAAGTTTTGGCTGAAGAAATGGACAAAAGAAAGTGATAGAGTTTCAAAGCATGCAGGGCGGGCAAGGTACTGTCAGGGTTGGAGACTGCACACGTCGCCATCCCAACCGCAATACGTGCGTGCCAGGGGTGATCTTGGGGATTACGTATGTGAACCCACTTTCTCTTGCAACCACCCTGTGAGGGAGCTGAATGCTACTAAGTAGCAGTATTTGCATCTTACAGACGAGAAAATGAAGACACGGAGAGGTTAGTGACCTGGCCAAGGTCACACCGCTGGTCAGACCCAGGCGTAGCCAGCTCCCTATGCTGTATGTACCTACGGCCCCTGAGGAGACAGCAGGGGCATACGGCTCGGCTGGCTTGGTTGCACAGGCAGAGGAAATCCACTCCATTATACGGTGGCCACTCCCACCCCAGACCCCAGGCTGCAGAGGGCAGGGGTCGGGGGACAAGGGGTTCTCTCCAGACCCTGATGGAAAGAGGAGCCATTAAGATAATGGCTTAATGAGGTTCCCCATCTAAGAATATTTGCATATTAATCAGCAACAGCTTGAGAAGCCAAGGGAACATCTCCGCAGAGCCCCCCACCCACCCCCCGTGGAGGCAGGGGTGGGGATAAGCCCAGGAGGGGCTTCCTGCTTTCTCCTACCTCTCTCCAGAGCACTAGTACCAAGCCCTGGGTGTATTGGATGGGCAGGCGCTCACACAACTGGAAGGAGGAAAGTGGGGAGACAGTGAAGCATCCCCCTGATGGGGGAAATCAGCAGCCCCAACTGCTTCCTACCACCCCAGACTCAGTTTCTCCATTTCCAAAGTACGGAGAAGATGGGCCTCCCTCTCTAGTTTGTGATTCTAGTAAGTGAGAAATGAGTGTCACCTGCAAGCGTCACATAGACTCTAGGGCGGGGGCGGGGGCGATGGCAGGGAAAGGCATGAGGGTCTGCGCCAGAACTTGGAGGTGGGGTGGAGTGCCCATGTTAGTGCTTGGGTCGCGTTGGGCCCCTCCATCTGCTGGCAGCGCCCCGTTATCTGCTGGGAACAAGCCCTTGGCCACCCCATGTAGAATCAGCGGCTCCGGGCACAATGTCCTACCTTCCCCTGGTGGCCACGCAACCTGATCTCGGCCAATCAGCTCCCCTCTCCAAATTGGAATTTCAGCTTGGGGAAGCAGGAAGGGAAAGAGGAAGTCAATGCCTGCTTCCAGATCCCCCCCCACCCCCCACCACCACCCCACCCCCTGCCCCGCCACGGTGACACCGCAGCCACAGATGGCCCTCTGACCTCATTTCTCATCACTCTCCACGGTCAGGCTACCCTGTCGCCCTTTTATTCCTCTGACAGGGCAACTCCTTGCCCCAGGGCATTTGCACTTGCTGTTCCCTCTGCTTGGAACATTCCATTCCAGACCTTCCTTCCCATTCCTAGCTTCTTTTTTTGTCATTTCAGCCTTCACCAAAGGTGTCCTCAGAGAACCCTCCGAAGATCACCCAGCTGAGCCCATGCCCCACCCTCCTGCCCGGTACCTACTGTATCCTCCAGTTGTATTTGCTTTCTTTTTGTTTGTTTGTTTTTTGTATTTGCTTTCTGACATACAACCATGGCTCCAGTTATTTTGCCGACCTATTTGTTGGTTCATTTCTGTTTTCCTTCCCTCACATAAACCCTGGAAGAGCCCTTCTCTGGGTGTCTTACTTCCCTGAGCCTGGAAGAGGCCCTGGCACATGGCTGGTGCTCAAGAAATAATGTTTGAATGAATGAATGAATGAATGAATGAATGAATGAGGCAACGGGGTGAGTCTAACCCCAGGCAGTCCTCATATGGAATACTTCAAGATTCATGAGGGACTTCTTGGTCCTATTTGCAGAGGGGAAAATTGACAGTCGGTGAGAGAAGAGGCCGTATCAGGATTCTCTGAGCCTGGACTTCCTTCCCTGTGGAAGCAGGACTGCCCCAGCTCCCTCCAAAGGGAACGCATGGGTTTGGGGGTCCAGGAGGGAGTCTTTGCTTCTCTTCTTTGTGAGAAACCCGAAGTGGACGGAGGAGCCCCAGCGCACCTGCGGGGTGGGAGGATGGGAGGCCGGGAGGACAGGCGGCGGGCAGACGAGCTGGGTCCTGCCATACAGCCGTCCATGCGGCTCTGGCTGGCATGTGGGTGGTGTGGTCTGACTGGTTGGGTGAGTGTGGGGTGTGGGCCGGTGACGGTGCCAGCCGGTGAACTGTGACACCCCCAGCCTGGAGATGGAGAGGCGCTCCGGGAAGACAGGTGGCCTCCCAGCGTCTCTCCGGCTCGTCGGCACTGAGGCCGGTGTGGGACCATCAACAGGAGACCAGAGAAGAGTCCCTGGCATCCTTCCAGGAGCCAGGGAGGTGCTGGGCTCAGATCTGGGGGACTGGGCTTCCCCAGAGCGGCTCATGGGTGGAAGGCGAGGAGGAAACATCGGGCTGAATGGAGTGGCCCCGAGCACAGAGATTGGCTCAAGATAAGCCGCTGGAGGAAGAGGCAGCGAGGAGAGAAGCCTCGGTGGGGGCCTTACCTACGGGGTGGGTGTTTCGAGCCACAAAGACCTTTGAATCCTGGCTCTGCCTCCTATTTAACCTGTGAGCCTCGGGTTCCCCATGTGTGAAAGGGGGACCACAGTCCTCACCTCTTCATGGTGGTGTGAGGATTAAATGAGCCAGGACATGTAAGGTGCTTAGCGCTCAGTACTGGCTCAATAAAATGAGCTTGGGGGGATGGCTTTGAGGACCATCTTGCTCCCTGCAACCCTTGCTTTTTCTTTTCTTCTTTTCTTTTCTTTTCTTTTCTTTTCTTTTCTTTTCTTTTCTTCTCTTTTTTCTCTTTTTTTTCTCTTCTCTTCTCTTCTCTTCTCTTCTCTTCTCTTCTCTTCTCTTCTCTTCTCTTCTCTTCTCTTCTCTTCTCTTCTCTTCTCTTCTCTTCTCTTTCTGTATATTTTTTTATTGGAGTTCGACCTGCCAACATATAGTATAACACCCCTTGCTTTTTCTCCTAACGCAGTTTTCCTTTCCTTGTGTAGGAAATGTAGGGATGGGCCCCACCCTTCTGGATCCTTCCAGTTCCGGATTCTAACCTGTCCCTCTGGGAAGCGGTTGCTAATGGCTCTAGCTAAGGTGTTAATGGCTGATTGTAGCTAATAGGATAATGGCTTAATGAGGTTCTCCTTCTAAGAATATTTACATATTAATCAGCGATGGCTTGAGAAGCCAAAGGAACATTCTCTGAAGAGCCCCTGGGGTGGGGGTGGAGGTGGGGATAAGCCCAGAAGGGGCCTTCTGTATTTTCCTACCTCTCTTGAGAGCACTAGTACCAGGCCCTGGGTGTATTGGATGGGCGGGAGCTCACACAACTGGAAAGAGGAAAGTGGGGAGACAGTGAAGCATCCTACATCATTTCCCTGGGGATCCTGTGATACATTGCCACGTGCGGGCTGCACAAGGACAGGATCAATGATGTGCCCGGGAAAGGTCTGGGGGCTGCTTGTGGGAAGAGGACCCGAGATTGACTCTCTTCCTTTTTCTTATACTTACATTTATTCTAGAACAAGTTTCCCTGAATTCCGTCCTCTGAGTATCACCTTCACTATTGCTGTCATTTCTGTACCTCTGACCCATGCTATCATTTCAGAGCTTGTTAAACTTTGTCTGGGGGCCAAATGCAGTCCCATGGCTGCTTTTAGTTTTTTTTTTTTTTTAATTTTATTTATTTATTCATGAGAGAGACACACACACACAGAGGCAGAGACACAGGCAGAGAGAGAAGCAGGCTCCATGCAGGGACCCTGATGTGGGAGTCGATCCCGGGACTCCAGGATCAGGCCCTGGGCCGAAGGCAGAGGCTCAACCACTGAGCCACCCAGGTGTCCCTGCTTTTATTTTTCTTGGTGCACAGCCACCCCTATTCATCTTGGATTGGCTTTAGAGCTCCGAGGTCTGTGCTCCCAGGGTCAAAAATATTTGCCATAAAAAGTGTGCTGACTCTTGATTTTGCTTCATTAAAAAAAAAAAATCAACTTGTGTTTTTGACTCAAATAGGCTTCCTTAAAAGTGAAACTTTTGGGGCACCTGGGTAGCTCAATTGGTTAAGTGTCTGATTCTTGGTTTTGGCTCAGGTCAGGATCTCGGGGTCCTGGGATTGATCCTCAGGTCAGGTTTTGCCCTGAGTGCTTAAGCTTCTCTCTCTCCCTCTCCCTCTGCGGCTATCCCCCGCCCCTGCTCTCAGGCTCTCTAAAAAAAAGGGGGGGGCGGGGAGAGAAAATTTTATCACTGCTATGAATAGAAAACCAGACTCCCTACCTGTGAATGAAAATAAATGTAATGAAAACAAAACAAAACAACAACAACAACAAAGAAAATAAATGTAATGAAAGCAAAATAATATTTTTCATTTCTACCTACATCCTCTTGCCTAAGAAGACTACTTTTTTGTTTTTGTTTCAGGTTTTTATTGAAGTGTAATTGACAAATAATACCCTCTTAGTTTCACATGTGTATCATAGTACTTCAATATTTGTAAAATTATGAAATGATACCCATGGTAAGTCTAGTCACCACCTGTCGCCATACAAAGTTATTACAAGGTTACTGACTATATCCTGTGTTCTGTATGTTATATCCCCACAACTTATTTATTTTATAACTAGAACTTTGTACCTCTTAATCACCTTTGCCTGTTTTGCCCCCTACCTAACCAAACTTTTGAGTTGTGGCCTGAGCCCTCTTTCTAAAGAAAGATATGATTCTTTCATTTATGCAACAGGCAATTATTGAGCACCTGCTCAATATGCCATGAGTTATAATGAGTGTTGTCCTTGTGGGGCTTGCTTGGTGCCAAGTGCTATTCTAGGCATTTCGTCTGTGTCCATTTGTTAAACTCTATAGTCCTATGAGGTGGGTACCATCATCCCCTTTATCAGATAGGCAAATCGAGGCACAGAGAAGTTGAGAAGTCTGTGAAAATTAGACTACTGGGAAGGTTGTTATGGGCTGGATTGTGCCCCCCCACACACACACACACAGAAATTCATACAGTGTAGTCCTAACCCTCAGTACTTCAGAGTGTGACTGTTTGGAGACAGGGTCTTTAGAGAGGCAATTAAAGTTAAAAGGGAGTTGTTGGGGTGGGTCCTAATCCAATATGACTGGCGTTCTCATAAGAAGAGGAGATGGAGGGATGCCTGGGTGGTTCAGTGGTTGAGCATCTGCTTGGGTTCAGGTCATGATCCCGGGGGTCCTGGGATTGAGTCCCACATTCGGGTCCCTACAGAGAGCCTACTTCTCCCTCTGCCTGTGTCTCTGCGTCCCAATCTCCCAATCTGTGTCTCTCATGAATAAACAAATAAAATCTTAAAAAAAAAAAAAAAAAAGAAGAGGAGATGGGAACACAGACACACATACAGAGGGGAAGGTCATGTCAAGACTCAGGAAGAAGACAAGCCAAGGAGAGAAGCCCCAGAGGAAACCAACCCTGCTGACACTTTGATATTGGACCTCCAGCCTCCAGAATGGTGAGGGAGTCAACTTGTCTTGTTTAAGTAGCTGACTTACATAGAGATGCAGAACCCAGATGTAACCACCACGCTCCATCCATAGGTGCTGAAGGCATCCTAGCACCCAACTGAGACTTTCTCCTTGTGGTCATCAGAGAGCCTGAACAGGACTTGAGAAGAAAATAGCATTCTTACTCCGTAATTTAATGGTATGAATATCTGCCAGGGTATATGCTCCTTGCTTTGAGGAATATAAACCTGACCAGTTAGGACAGCCCATGGCCTCATGATGCCCAGTGGTTGGCTCTCCTAGACTTTTGCATGACCACTGAGCGTCTTGAGACTCTTCAGGCCAACACTTGGCTCTACTGATCTGCTTGGATTTTTTTTTTTTTAAGATTTTATTTATTTTAGAGACAGAGTGGGAGAGAGCATGTGCAGGTGGGGGGAGGGGCAAAGGGAGAAGGACAGAGAGAGAGAGACTCTCAAGCAGTCTCTGTGTTGGGCATGACCCCGAAGAGGGGCTTGCTCCCATGGTACCATAAGAGACCATGACCTGATTCTAACTCACTGCGTGATCCCGGACAAGCCTTGGGCATCCATTCTAGAATATTCCAACTCCTTTTCCAAGGATTAGCCACCTTCTAAGCTTAACACACACCTTTCCAGAGTGTCCTTCCCTTCTTTGGGCCCTCTGACCACTGGTATTTCTTTACTTCCTTAATAGCAGTTGCCACAACTTATAATTATATGTTTGTTTGTTTGTTCACTTGTTATCTCAGGGCTCCCTTGCCAAATTGTACCCTCCACTGGGTCAAGGACCATGTCATTTTCATTCACCTGTATGTATCATTCATCTCTCAACACCTAGCAGGGAGCCCACAGTCAACAGTTGTTAGATGAAGAAACAAGGATAGCAATGCTTCTAAGCTTTAATGTACATGTGATGCACCTAGAGAGTTTACTAAAATGCAGATTCTGATTCAGTAAGTGGGTAGGTAGGGCCTGAGAGTCTGCATTTTTCAAGGGTTCTCATGGGATGTTGCCAGCCTCTGGATCCTGCCTTAATTAGCAATATCCTAGGTAAAGTGTGTCCATCCCACCACCCTCATCCATCCCCTTTCTCTGGTCCCAATGCCTGAAGAGAGGTTTCTAGTGTTTCAGAAGCATGAAAGGGGCTATTGAAACCCAAGAAAGGATTAGTAAAGAAGTAGGAGAAATTTGAGGGAGTGCAGAGCTAACGAAGCTCCAGAAGCTTAGCTGAGAATGGCACACCAGGCTTTCAGAGGTGTCCAGTGGATACAACCCAGCATGTGTGGACCTTAGGGGCCTGAACAAAGATAGTCACACCCTAGGTCTCTCCCAGCAAGGTGGTAGGCTGTTCCAAGGCTGGGATAGTTAGCCTCTGCCTCACCAGGTTGCCTCCCTTCTCAATGCAAAGTTCACCATGCACAGCCACCAGCTTACCACACCTGGCCTGGCTGTTCCAGAAGTGGGTACTCCCCACTGCTGTGGTGACAATATCTGGTTTCCACCCCACCCACGGACTCACCCATAGCCCTCTCTGGACACAGAAAGGAACAACTGTAGGACAAGTTCAGCTAAACTGACGGTTACTCCCCAGGGGCCCATGTCTATGGGAAGGTAAGGTGGCCCTCTGCCACCAAGATGTCAACTCACCACATGCCTAGTGTTAAGTTGGATACTCAGTGACTATGACCATGTTTGGTTAAAGGACTAATATGTTTCTCAAAATGTGGGTCACATACCACTGGTACCTGAAGTTGAGGGTAGGGAAAATGTGGGTCACATACCACTGGTACCTGAAGTTGAGGGTAGGGAAAGAGCTTGTAAAATACGCAGACACACTCCACCCCAGACCTCCTGTTCCAGCACCTTTGGAAACCGGGCCCAGGGAGTTGCATGGTTCATAGGCTCCCCAGATGATTCATATGTGCTACCTTTCAAAGTCTCTGGGGTCATATATCTGCCTCCTCCTCAGTCTATGTACATAGTTTTTATTTCCTTTTGTGTCAGCTCTATTGTTGTGTGTCTTTGATCATAAGCCACCTCAAACTTCTTTGGAAACCAGAGAGTAGAAGTAAATACACTAGGCTTTATATGCGACTAGGTGTCCTAGGGATCCACCCTGCCCCTTTGATGCTCCTCTTGCCAAAGAACCTGCCATCAAAGTGCAGCCCACATAGAAGCTACCCGGTGAATTCTTCCTTATTACACCTTGAGCCAACCAGTCCCCGAGCCCAGCCCATCTTTGCAGCCCATATCTGCACCAGCAAATACTCCAGTGATCTAAACCATGCCCCACACACTCAGATGTTCATCGGAGCCCCAGACTCTTCAGGCTTCTCTATGATGTTTTTTCCTTACACATTCACCCTTAGTTTTCCCAGACCCGGTGCCATTCTAAAGTGTGAGTGCAGTCTTGAATTCCACATTCCTATCATTACTCACCTCATCATTTCTCTGCCTGAGCCCACTCGCCCCCTACCCCTGACAACCTCCATGCAGCAGTCACGTGGACCATGTCGCTGCTTTTCCTTGTTTTAATTTCATGCAACTGTATTGAAGAAAAATAGTTCATTTACTAGCAGAGCTAGTGGTTGATCATTCCCCACTGGGAATTTGCATCATCGATTCAGTGCTATATTAAACGGTGTACTGGAAGATAGATTAACCAATAGCACCAAACCTCCTCTAACAATTTTTTTTAAAAGATTTTTATTTATTTATTCATAGACACAGAGAGAGAGAGAGGCAGAGACACAGGCAGAGGGAGAGGGAGAAGCAGGCTCCACGCAGGGAGCCCGATGTGGGACTCGATCCCGGGTCTCCAGGATCACACCCCAGGCTGCAGGCGGTGCCAAACCACTGCGCCACCGGGGCTGCCCTCCTCTAACAATTTAAATGAAAACTTCAAACTATGTTGAGGCTCTGTTTTGGAATACAAAGGGTGTTTGACTTCCAATTTCCATTCTCTGTGGAGCGAGAACAGGTGTTCCCTTTATGGACATGCGTAAAATATTTCACCTGTTCTGCGCATGCTATAAATTCAATACTAATTTTTGAGCCACATCAGATTATGACCACAAAATATATCATGTAACCTCCAATCTCCCAAGGAAGAAGGCTTAATTAAACAGGAGTGGGTACTGTGAGAATAACTCTGCTTCCTTCGATGTGATAAGCGAACAGGGAGGACGGGCCCCTCAACCCATCTGGAAAGAAGCTGGTGCAATGAAGCCCCCAATCCTACCTTGGCCCCACTGCCTTCCACAACCTCAAACTTGCTTTTCCCTTTCTAGCCACACTGGCTTCTTTCAGATGTTCCTGTTCAATCACAGTGCCTTTGAACTTGCTGCTTCTCTACCTGGGGCCCTCTCTCTTCCCTTTTGCCAAGCCAACTCCTAGGTGTCCTTCAGATCTCAGGCCTAAGCTCTGGTACCGCTTCCTCAGGGAAGTCCTCCCTGATATCTCTGCCTGGGTCAAATCCCCTTCCTGCAGGCTCTCAGAGCACTCTACCTCTTCCTTCAGAGCCTGCTTGTCACGCCACCATGTTCACATTTAGCTGAGTGATTACTTAGTTCAGTAATTCAGTACAGTTAGGGTGATTGTGCACCCCAGTTTCCCTGGAACTCCGATTTATGATTATTGTCCCACTGCAATTATTAATAGCACCCCCTTCACTCTCAAATTGCCTTACTTTGGATGACAGTTTTTTTTTAATATTTTATTTATTTATTCATGAGAGACATACAGAGAAAGAAAGGCAGAGACACAGGCAGAGGGGGAAACAGGCTCCATGCAGGGAGCCCAATGTGGGACCCAATCCCAGGTCTCCAGGATCACACCCTGGGCTGAAGGCAGCACTAAACCGCTGAGCCACCCAGGCTGCCCTGGATGATAGTTTATATGGTCGTCCCAGGGGTAGCCACCCCACCAGACTGTAAGCTCCACAAGGACCAGAGCTTTGCTTGTTTCTGCTCATCATTGTGCTTCCAGCACCTGGCTCCAGAGAACTAGGGAGATCCTGCATGGTTATTTGTGATGTCCCCTTGAAAGTGATATGACATCGCTTCCACCATAGTCTATTGGTTGATTGGTCGCCAATCAGTGAGCCCAAGCTCTCAATAGGGCTGAGTGTCAGAGAATTTGCAGACATGTTTTGAAACTACCACCTATCTCCAAGGATTTGAATTTTATTAATTTATTCCTCAAATATTTATTGATTCCAGTGCTCCTACCTCTTGTCGCATAGTTTGAGCATGGCACAAGGGTTCCTAGCTGAGAGGTAGGTCCTGCAAGCCACATGCCTGGCTTGGGGTTGTGTCTGCCTGGAGACGGGCACTTTGTTTTGTTTTTCCTTTGCACAAAGGTGACCTCTTTGTGCTAAGCTACCTGTATGAAAGGATGCCTTTTTCTAAATCATTGGTTTGCAAGAGGCAGCTTTTTCAAATGTTCATAAAAGAGCTGTAGGGACTAACGGAAAACCCTGATTCATCACCCATTATGTGTCAGACGGTAGGGAAAAAAACCATGGGCAAGAGAGATACGGCCTCTGCTCTTACAGAGCTTGTGTTCTATTGGAGGATGAAGACAATGAGTAATAGTGTGCATAAACAAAAATTTAAGAAATATAACCACAGATTGTAAGCAGTGTTTTGGGAGAAAAGCCCTTCTGCTAAGCACCTACTCTGTGCTGGCTCCTCAGAGGCAGAGGCCAGAGTCAGGAGGTGTAGACTGCCTACCCAGGACCACCTATGTTCAGGGGTTATCCTGCAGGGGAGGAGGGAACAAGAGCAAACAGAAACAGGCTGTGTCCAGAGGATCCGAATCCCACACAAGGAGGGAATTCCCAGGCTGTTCAGGTGTAAGGACTTCAAGATCGAGAATCTCAATGGCCCAGCATGGTTCACATACCTTCATGCCTGGAAGCTTGGGAATGGACAAGAATTTCTAGGCCCCTTCCTCCCAAGTTGTTGTCATTCTTTGAGTTTGGGACTAAGGCATCATGAGTGGGGTATGTGTGTATGTGTGTGTGTTCTGGAAACAGAAGACTTCCTTACTTCCCCCTACCCAAAGTTCATACGGATTTGGGAGTCTCACCTGAGTCCTGAGACTGGGGTTGCCTGGCTGGGCCAGGGGTCACTCAGCTTAGGGGATATTTCTATGAGCTTACAGCCTAAGAGTCAACTCCCCCCCCTCCCCTCTCCAACAAGGATATCCAGGTATCTTAGGAAGAAATGCAAAGAAAAAAAAATCTGTATCATTTCAAGCAGGGTAATGAAGAGAGCAGATCAGTGTTGGTCAGTATGTGCCATGAGACCTAGGATCTGCTTGTCCAAGGTGATATTCCCAGGGCCTCAAGCGGTGGGACATTCACAGCAAGTATCCTTTAAGTGAATGATTGGAAAAAATATTATTTCCATGAGCAATTGTTTGGCAGGAAGGAGGGAAAAAGGGGGATTTTTTTTAAATTAAAAATATTTAGAAAAGCACAAAGGATGCTCTCAAAGCCTGAAGGAATAATATTTATGGCTGTGCTTGAGGTCCCATGAAAATGAGAGCGCACCCTGGGATACTATTAACAGCAGCAGCTTTTTTTCTTCTCCTCTGCCTTTTCAGTGTTAAACTGTACTCTGTCTCTTCAGAAGATGGGCTAGGAGAGCAGGCCTCTACCCGCCTTGCCACGCTGGGAGACACCAGAGGATTTTCTTCTGTGACTTGCCAAGAACATCCCACGGGCCCTACCTGGGCTCCAGATGTTTGGGTGGTAATGATGCTGGCGGTAGAGAGCAAGCTCCCCGGCTTCCTGTTCCTCTTTCTGACTGTATTTCAGGGAAATTCAAGCTCTGCCCCTCTGGTGCCAAACCTCCTGATAGAAATTGGGGCCTACGGTCAAGCCGCCAGATGCCCTGGGGCTCAGCGCCAGACATTCCCAGGATGGGGAAAACCCAGACACAACCCGGTAGGTTTGTTCTATTCACTGTCCATTTGCATTCATTACACGTGGTATCATTAAAAGACGTGAAAGCCCATGATGACGTGGCTGTGAGCCGTATCTCCTTTGACTTTGGTGAGAGATCTCTCAGTCATAAGACAAATGCACAATATTTGTACTGTGAATCCTTCTTTTACTTGCAGGATGTTTAATGATGGGGAAAAGCGATGAGATCCAGAGGTCCGAGCTATCTCTGGTCCAGAGGACACCAGGGCTTGTTGCTCTGCTGGAAACCATTGTCTCCAGCCCACCCCCACCCAGTCTGTGGATGTGGGACGACAGGGAGGAAATGGTCTCTCAAAAGAGTGTATTTCTCAGATCCCACTCCAGGAATTCAGGTTTCTTGGCTCTTCATACAGAAGGCACTAGAGGCTTTCCCAGCTGTCTCTGTTATGGCAAGATGGGCAGCCAGCTAGCTGAGCCATGCCTGGAAGTGCTGATGGCAGGGCGTTTGACTAGCAGTGGGGGTGCGGCTTTCGACCCCAAAGTAGTTGCCTATAACTTTGACACTTGGAATTTCTCCCGGGTGGCTCTCCTCTGAGGGTCCTGCTTCACATCTGGAAGAGTCGCCAAGAGAAGATGTCGATTGTGAGCTCCTTGAATGCACTTGCTGCATTCCTACTTCCAGAGGCATTTAGAGCTGTAAGCCAAGGTCAAAGATAGAGTTGGACCCTGAGAGAAGAAGTGATTGGCCAGGATAACATGGCTAGTGGGAGATTTCTTTTGCCATTTGGCTTCATGACTTGCTTTCCCCTTGAAATGTGAGCATGCAGAAGCTTTTAATAGCCGGCTTGTGCTTCGCTCCCCTATCTTCCTACCTCCCTGAGACCAACAATGGCCCACATAGAGGCTGCTCCATCAGCCTGCATCCTGCAGTAAAGATGATATAGATACATGGTCATGATCAACCCATAGTGGACGTGTAACACAGCAAGATATAGCAATACCTGGGTTGCAAGCCACAGAGATCTTGGGATCATTTATCATGACATAACCCAATACAGGGATACAACTAAACACCATCCTTCCAAATCCGAGGCAGTGGATATTAATTACTTCCTTTGCATGTGAGTTATTTATCCCTGCATGACAAATTATCCCAAAATGTAGGAGCCTAAAGCAACACACATGTATTAACTCACAGTTTCTGTGGGTCAGGGACCTGAGCGCAGCTTAACTGGGTTCCTTGCCCCAGAGCTTCTCGGAAGGCTTCCGTCAGGGTGTTGGCCAGATCTGGGGTCCCATCCTAGAGGTTCACCTGGGGAAGGATCTGCTTCCAAGCTCACATGGTTGTTGGCAGCACCCTGGTCCTCGGGGAGTGGTGAGCTTAAGGCCTCAGTTCCTGGCTGGCTGTTGGCCAGAGCTTGCCCATGGGGCCTCTCTAACACGGCCACTTACTTCATGAGAACATGCAAGCCTAGAAGGCAATAGACGGTCTGCTAGCAGATCAGAAGTCACAGTTCTTACAACCTAATCATGGAAGTGACATCCATCATGTTTGTCTTACTCTATTCATGAAAAGCCAGTTGTGTGTCCCGCCAAGTCTCAGGGCGGGGCATTACGGAAGGGTGTGGGCTACAGGAGGTAGGACCACATGGGGCCACCCTAGCAGCCTATCCACCAGTTTGTTTTCAAAGGAACTATTTATTGGTTGAAGTCGGGGAGCCCTCTGCCATCTGCCAAGATTACACTGGCCCATCAACCAAAAGCAGGTTTCCATGGCTAAATCACCTTCATTCATACTTGATCCTATTCCCATCCCGGCTTTATGGATTTAGATATTTTCTTTAGGTCTCCATCCTTCCTTGACAAAAGCCCACATGTTCTCTGTTACCTATCCTGCTCCAACCCCTAGTCATCCCTTGTAGCGACAGAAAAGAGCCAACAAAGCAGGTTAGAAGCAACTTGTGGAACCTTGAAACATTCAAGCCAGAAAGGCCACATGAAAGAGGACGGAGTTCTCAATGACTCTGTCTCCTCAACCCCGACCCTCACCCCCAGCCTTTTATCAACCAGTTATTGCTATGAAACAACTAACCATGATGCCTCAGTACACACAGTAACAGACATGCATTTCTCATTTATGTGTCTGCAGCTTGGCTGGCACAGCTCTGCAGCCCAGATGGAGGTTCTATAGGTCACCCTGAGGGTAGCTCTGCTCCCCATGTCTTTCATTTTTCTGGGAACAATGGGCTGCCGCAGGTATGTTCTGCTTATGGACATGGCAAAAGCACAAGAGGGCAAGCCCTAATGCCCAAGCACATTCCCAGCCTTTGCGTGTGTGTCCCGTCTGCTAATATCTCACCGGCCAAAGCCTATCAACAGCGTAGCTCAAGGTCAAGGGGGGATGCATGCTCTGCTGGCCATGGGGGCTAGGTGTGGATGCACCGTATAGAGGGTGAAGATTCGGGACCCAGAACTCAGTAAAACACACTTATCCGTTCCCCCCACCCCAACCTCACGCTGCACCACATTGAAGTTTCAAGTTTATTATGGAAACACTTGGAGGGAAATAGAAGTGGGTAAAGGCAGGTGTCTGCCTCAAGTCTTACCGGAGAGACAGGACTGTATTTAAAGAAACCGGACAAGGTGGTGCAGGCTGCAGGTGGATGGCAGGGTAGGTGGGGCTGTGGAGTGGTTTTGGGGACAATAGAGAGGCACTGGGGATCCCCTCCTTTCTCTCAGTCCTGGAGAGGCTCTCTGGTGTCTGGTGAGGTTCTTCCCACGGTGAGGCACACCCCACGAGCCGGCACACGGGAGGTGGTTTAGGAGATACGATACAGGAGGAGGCACCGCCTAGCTTTGAATCACAGCGTGAGAGTGAGATTCCCTTTCCTGGTGATCTTGCAATGATTCTGACGCCAAGGAGAGTGTCCTTCTGTGCTAGCGAGTCCCCAACCCCTCCCTGGCTGACTGATAGACTCTGAACCCCAGGTTCCCGGACTCTTCCAGGCAACAGGATCTGGCTGGAATATACTAACACTGGGTATTTGGGGGCAGTGTTTGTATCTGTGAGTTAGTCCTCTATGTTGGGTAAATGGCACTGGTTTCCTGTTTACTGGGATGCTATAGGGCTTCCTTTGGAAATGAATAGAGTTAAATAAACAGTTGATTTAAAGAGAAAATATTAAGTGAATGCTGGTACAGGTGGCACGTGGATATGGCAGGAACGATGGCTTGGCCTTTGGTTAGCATCTGGTAAACAGTGAAGTGGTAAGAACAGAAGAGTGGGGCTTGCTGCAGTTGGTCGGGGTTCAAACCCACCCTTCATGTGTCATATGGGGGGGCCTTTGAGCAGGTTCCTTAGGTAGCTTCTCTGACCTTCAGTTTCTTCATGGTTAGAACTTCTTTCATAGGGCTGTTGTGTTATATTGAAGGTAATGTTTGCAAAGTGTTGGGACACAGTAAACACTCCGGAGATGATGGAAACCCACCGGCTCCAGCCCCTACCTGGGCTGTCCATTCTGGGAGAACTTCCTGAGTTCCTCTGTCTTCCAAGTGGCCAATGGGACTCTAATCCTCTTCTGCTTTTCTTCCCTTTTAAAGGCAGGGCCTCTGTTCAAATGAACACCTTCCTGCCCCCACCCCCTCCAGCCCTACAGAGAGTCCCCTGCATCGGGGTTGGTGGCCTGGAGCAGCCATTAAATCCCAGAATTCAAAGGGAGAGAACAGGTGGGCCACAGGAACAGCCAGGAACCTCAGGACCTCGGCAGGAGGGAGGAGGGCCTTTAGAGGGGGTCTCTAATCTCCTAAAGATCTCCAGTTTCTACCCAGGGAGGCTCTCAATCCCAGCAGGATTGAAAAAAGGCACCAGACAATTTAAACATCACGTCCTGGCCCCACCAGCCAGTGCGCAATATATTTGTATTTCCTAAAAGTGTTTCTAATTCTCTCTTCCGTAGCACAATCTCTTGCCTTATATTTTGGGGTGTATGCGAATATCACTCACCTGTTAAATTATTATTATTATTTTTTACCTGTTAAATTAAAAGCTTGAAATATACCGTACCCATTGGGGGCCTGTTTTGGAATTTCAACTGTTCAATTTGCTCACTGCTTCCCCCACTCCGGAGATGGGAGGCGGGTCCCTCTGACCTCCTCCCCATCCCCCCAAGAACCTCCAGAGCACTTTTGTCCTCTCAGTTTCCAGATGGGGGAACTGAGGCAGGGACCGCGAGGGGTAAGGTCAGGAAGCTGAAGAAAAGCACCAGAGAAGGTGTTCTAAAGCTGGGAGTCCGATTCTAGAACCCTCATCCTTAATCCTCACGGGAAGGGAAGGGGAGAATCCAGGAGCAGAGGGACAGGGGAGGGAGTGGAGGCAGGTCAGGGTGAGCACCCAGGAGGGAGTCCAGGCTGGAGGAGCGGAGCTTTTCTCCCTCTTTCTCCAACTGTGCCACAAACTCTGCCCCATACTTGGCTGGAGTGGTGAGGGGAGGCAGCAGGGGACTGGATGGGTGGGTTGGGGGGTTGGGGTCCGAGGGAGCTCCCCGGGAATCGGGGTCCCGGGGTGCTGGAGGATCGGATGGGGGGCAGGGGGCCGGGGCACTGCCGGGGGACCGGGGGCCGGAGGTGGAGGGGCCGGAGTGTCGTGGGGAGGTGGCCGGAGGGCGGGGGCCTGGGGTCCGGGGGCGCCCCGGGGGGATGGGTGTCCGGGGGCGTCCCCGGGGGATGGGGGCCGGGGTACCGAGGGGGGCAGGGGCACTGCCGGGGGACCGGGAGCCCGAGGTTCGGGGCCGTGGGGAGGTGGCCGGAGGGCGGGGGCCCTGGGGTCTGGGGGTCCGGGGGCGCCCCTGGGGGATGTGGGGGGCCGGGGTACCGAGGGGGGCAGGGGCACTGCCGGGGGACCGGGGGCCGGAGGTGGAGGGGCCGGAGTGGCGTGGGGAGGTGGCCGGAGGGCGGGGGCCTGGGGCCTGGGGGTCCGGGGGCGCCCCGGGGGGATGGGTGTCCGGGGCGTCCCCGGGGGATGGGGGCCGGGGTACCGAGGGGGGCGGGGGCACTGCCGGGGGACCGGGAGCCCGAGGTCCGGGGCCGGGGGGAGGTGGCCGGAGGGCGGGGGCCCTGGGGTGCGGGGTCCGGGGGCGCCCCCCGGGCTGCGGCCTTTCCCGCCAGCCGCCGGCCCTCCCACTCGGCTCTCCGGGTCCCTGACATCACGCCCCGGGAGGCGGGATCCGGGAAGGAGGGGACGCGGGGAGGGGGGGGGAGGGAGGAGGGAGGAGGGAGGAGGGAGGGCGCGCAGTCCCAGCCAGAGCTTCAAAACAGCCCGGCGGCCTCGCCTCGCGCCCAGCCCGTCGTCGGTCCAGCCGCGCCAGCGCCGGGTGAGTGGGGCTCGGCCGCCCGGGGAGGCGCGGGGCGCGGGGCCACGGGGGGGCTGCGGGCAGCGTGCGCCCGGGGAGGGGCCGCGAGCCCCCGCACCCGCGGACCGAGGGAGCCCCCGCCGTGGGGAGGGGCCGAGGCCCATCCGTACCGCCGCCCCGGGCGCGGCCGTCCCCCCACTGCGCCGAGCTCGCCCGGACCCCGAATTCCACCTCCCCACCCCCGGACTGCTTCCTGCGCCTTTTGCGCCGAGGCGGGCGGGAAAAGTTTGGGGAGGAGTCAGGGCGGCGCCCCTCGCGCCCGGACTGCGCTCCCGGGGCTCCCGGAGTCAGGGCAGCCCCTGGTCGCGAAGGTCCCGGCGCCCCGGGCGCAGTCTCCCTCCTGGCCGAGCGGACGGGGCGGGCTGCGCCCAGGCGGGGTCAGCGGTCCCCTGCTCTCCCCGGCGGCGGCTCCGTGGCGCCCCCCAGCGACCAGGAGCAACTTCCTGAGGTCTGGAGGGGCGGAGGAGCCTGGAGGCGCCGCAGGGCCCACGCTGGTCCCTCCCCACTCTGGTTGGGTTGGAGGCTTTGAGGATCCCCCCTGCCGTGGGCTCCGGAGAAGGGAGAGGCAGAGCTCGCGTAGACAGGAGCCATACACTCTCCAAATCCAGGGTCCTCAGCACACCCCACGGAGGCCCTAATTTGGGGCTGAATCCACGGGGAAACCTCACAAGCAGAGACCAGTGGAGGGACACCCCGCAGGGCAAAGCCCTCCCTCCAGGCCACAGAACCCAATACATTATTTGGGAACAAGGCAGACAGCCCAGTTTCGGGTTTGGGAAAAACCTGCACTGGCCTCCTCCCAAGCTCCAAAGATATGGGGTGGGGTCGGGAGTGGTCTCTTAACCTAGCTGTGTCTGCAGTGGAGAGACCAGCCTGAAAAGTGGAGGGCAGAGGAGAGGTGAGGGGCTTGAGAAGCCTGCAGCCCACCTCCTGTGTGACCCCACTGAGGCAGGGCGCCTAGGAGGGGCAGATTCATAGGGGCAGAAACAGAAAGTACAGGTCACCAGGCGCCAAAGCAGGTGGGAGTCATTGCTTTATGGGTCTGGAGTTTCTGTCCAGCAGGATGAAAACATTTGGGACATAGGTAGTGGTGATGGTTACGTGACATTTGGGGTGTATTTAACGTATGTGAATTCTGCAGTTAAAGTGGTTACATGATTGGTAGTAGGTTATGTATATTTTGCCACAATTAAAAAAAAAAAAAAAGTCTCCAGTTCCCTCTATGCTTCGTCTGAATTAGTCAGGAATCCCCGAGGCTGTTGACTGTTGCAGGCCACCTGTCCCCAGGATTTGGCCTCAGTATAAGGAAGTGGAAGGAGGCCGAGGGGGGGACCAGGAGCCCGGGTTTCCCCAGCATCAGGAAGGGACCAAGGCGAGAACCAAAGCTAATGGAGCTTTTGCAGGGCGCCCACGCTCTCCACTTCTGGAACCCTGGTGTGGCTCCTGCCATCCCTGCTCCCCAGGTGGCAAGTGGGGAGGGCCAGGCCAGAGACATTAAGTCAGTTTCTCAAGATCACTGAGCCACTAAGGGCCACGACTTTGAACCCCCGTCTGCCTCTTCCCTTGTCCCCCTGGATATGCCCTGGTGGGTTTCCCGGAAAGAGAGGGAGACCCTTCTGGAGAAACCAGGGCCCATGCCCAGGGGGGCCTTGGCAGATGCCAAGCCCACAGCCGAGGGAGGGGCATGGGGGTGGCAGGAAGGTGCCAAACCTGTTCTCCCACTGAGGGATTTGGGATCTGCCGCCACCACCCCTGCCAGGAATTGGGGAGTGGGAGAGAGAGTCAGAGAGCAAGCCACGTAGCCTGGAGCCTCCTATGTCCCCAAAGTGGGGAAACTGCGATTCACGTAAAACCCGAGGACAGGTGTTGGTGGTGGAAGCCTCGGAGGGGGCCAGCGTGGTGGGGAGGCCCTGGGGCTGCGACTGCACTGCCCCACCCAGAGGAGAAGTGGCACCGTGTCTGGTGGCGTGGCCCCCATTACATGGCACAGCTCATGAGGGGCCTGCAGGACTCCCTGGCATCTAACCGTGGATTCAGGGCACGTCCACTCAGTCACCCTGCCCCACATGCAGATATTTTATGAGGCCCTTTCTTCCTGGAGTGGAAGCGGAAGGCTCACCTAGGTTTCCTTTCCCTGCCTCACATATGTATTTCAGGCAGGAGCTGAAAGCCCGTACATGTGTGTCCAGACTCTCAATTTCATGGCAACAGGTGATTTATAGGTTGACTCAACTGGCCAATTTTTCACCCCCAGGGACTCTCTTGTCCCTCTCTGCAGCCCCTCTGGTTAATGGGGTCACAGCAGAGGCCGGCTCTTTGTCATAGTAAACTCTGCCAGACATGACCAGGAAGGGAATCTGTCAAGACAAAAATACGTAAATGCCTTTCCAGGCCAGAGGGGATGGCGTTGGATTGCTGGCTGGTTGGTGTGTTTGTTTGGGAGGAAGAGTCCAGCCACCATCCTTGGGGGGGGGGGAGATAATTGTGTCTGTGTGTGTTGTAACATGTGGCTGGTGCCCAACTCCGTGGACAAGTGGGGCCTCTGACCCGGGCTCTGGGGAGCTGCAGAGCTGGAGTGTTGGCAGCCATCCCCCCAAAGTAGGGTGGGGTCCCAGGCACTGGGACTGGGGAGCAGAGCCCTTCCAGAAGAGGCAGGTGAAGGTCCAGGGAGAGACTCCTGGGTGGGAGAGTGGGCTCTGGATGTCTTACACGGCTTAGGAGAGCAGGCCATTGGAGGCAGCAGCTGGAATGGGGAAAGAAGGCAGCTGGCACCAGAGACGGACTGGGAAGGACTAGGGGGTGGGCTGGGGGTGGCAGGAAGAGGAGGCTCCCCTTCTTGCCCCAGGAGTGATGGAGTCTGGCTTCCTGCAGGAGCTACCCAAAGAGTGCAAAGAGTGGAATCCTCTTCAGATGCATCTGGCTTTCGTTAGGCACAGGCCAAGGGGGGAGTCTAAATATATCAGAGGCAGAGCTGCCACCCAGCGAGAGAGAGTGCTGGGCTAGAAACCCGATACCCAGGGTGGGGGCTGGTGGTGGTGCCTCTGACGCAAAACTATCGAAGCTCTGTTCCAGTCACTTGGGCTCTTCCAGGCAGCCAAACCTGGGGCAGAGGCCTGGAGGGGGTGAGAGCTCACGGCAGTCCGGCAGTGACTCCTCACGGGCAGCCATGGGCTAAGGTCGGGGAATTTCAAGGACATGAGAACCTTAGAAAGTCCCGGTTTGACAATGAGGGGCACAGAGGTGGGGGGTGGCTCACCCAAGATCACCCAGCAGGTTGGCAGCAGAACCAGGACTAGATCTGGGTCTTGGGATTCACTGCCCAGGAGCTCAATGGCTTCGGAGTGGTCACTGGGGCTCCAGGCCAGGTCCCCAGGGCCAGGGTCCCTTGTGGCATGTGTCTTCCATCTGGGATGCTGAATTTCCACACTCACGTACTGATGGGAGAAAGGTGGGCAAGAGGCGTGCTTAGGCAGTGGGTCACTTTGCACAGGGGCACAGGGCACAGCTGTGGGGCTCTGGGGATGTTGGCCCATCCTGGGGCAGGATGCAAGGAGGAGGGGGCTCGAGGGGAACCGGCTAACCGAGTTCCTCCTTCCTTCCCATCTGAAGACACTGTTGGTTGTGTTCACACGGTGTCTCCACTGCCTGACGAGCAGTTGTTAACCAGAATCATTGAATTCCTCGGGTCATCACTGTCCTCAGGAAGCTCACTGTCCTTGGGAAGCAGGGTTTCTGGTGATCTGAAAGGGAACTGAGGGTGAAGAGCTTGCCCACATTCCTGCCCTCTCGGGACAGGTTGGATGACCTCAGCTTCTAGAAGCTTCCTAGCACTCTCGGGTCTCAGGCTTAAGGAAGGGTCACCAGGGTGACATTCAGCATCAAGGTGATCTTGAGAAATACAGGCATAAACTAACATAGGGAGGGACAAGTTAAGTCCCTCAGTGCAGACTGCTTCCCCATAGAGGAGGCACTTGGAGGATTTCTTGTTCTGACGCCTCTGATCACCAGCTTACCTGGCAAGTGGCCTCTCCTTAAAAAAATAAATAAATAAATAAATAAAGATTAAAATAAAAAAATTTAACTTCTAAAAATTTGCAGTGAATAAATACAACCTGGAGTTGTCCCATTAATCTTGTTCTCATGAATGCTTCTCACAGCATGCTGTCGCTGATGGCAAGGCAAGATCATTTTAAAAGTTTCTGCAGCTGAATATAAAACAAGAAAGAGTAATTAGTGTCTTTTTCTCCCTTGGTATTTCAAAAAAAACATAAGCTGCACCCAGACCCGTAATTTCACAGATGCTGTTTGGTAGAGTGAAACTAAGGTTGATACTTTGAACTTTAAAAGTTTTTTTTATATATATACTTTTTTTTTTTTAATTTTAAAGTGAGCTCCATGCTCAGCATGGAGCCCAGTGCCAGGCTTGAACTGACGACCCTGAGATCAAGACCTGAGCTTAGATGGAGAGTCGGATGCTGGGCCAACTGAGACGCCCAGGCGCCCCAACTTTAAAACTTTTTTTTTCAATAATCAAAATATTTTGTCAATAAGCACAGGTGACCTGAGGCAAAAATTTTAGGCCTGAAGTGACTGACATTTGGGAAGTGGCACAACTGTAGCTTATGGGGTGGACACGGTTCACACTTTCCGCAGCACAGCCCATGGGGGGGCATCCAGGAGCCCCCCGCCCGAGCTCCTCTGCTGCAAAGAGGCCCCTGCGTTCAGCTTCAGGCCCAGCGGCCACTCGGCTTGCCAGGGAGTCTCTCCCACTTCAGTGAGGGTCGTCGTGGTGCCCGCATGAACTTGGAAGATATTCTAGGGATCAGAGGAGTTGGTATAGTGGTGTAGATGGAAGTGGCTTGCTTGGGGCACGGGGGGGGGGGTGCTCAGCGATGGAGCGTCTGCCTTCAGCTCAGGGCATGATCCCGGGGTCCTGGGTTTGAGTCCCGCATCAGGCTCCCTGCATGGAGCCTGCTTCTCCCTCTGCCTGTGTCTCTGCCTCTCTCTCTGCGTCTCTCATGAATCAGTAAATAGAATCTTTAAAAAAGCAACAACAACAACAAAAAGGAAGTGGCTTGCTTGAACCCAGGAAGGCCGAGCGAGAGGCTGGCTAGCCCGCTTTCACCTTGATGGGTCTTACTGAGCAGCACTAGGCAGAGGGGCATCTCTCTCCTCAAAGGAGGCCTGCCGGCTAGGGAGGGGATGATGGGTCCAAGGATGCGTGTGCGCCAGGACCGGGGATGGGAGATGTGGTTTCAGGGCAGCCCATGGCCGTGGCAGGCAAGGCTTTCCTTTTTTTTTTTTTTAGGCAAGGCTTTCCTTAAGCCTATAGGACCAGGGACGGGCTCAGAAGAGTCCCTAGGATTTCCCCAAGCAGCGCCGGCTCTGGGGGGTGTGCAGCCAGGAAGAGAGAAGAGAAGCAGAAGATGCTGGCAGGGACCCTGCGGGGGGAGCTGTGCAGGTGCAGAGCGTGAAGGGAGGGCAGCTCTGGGGCACGGAGCCCAGAGGGCGGAGAGGCGCTGTGGGGGGACCTGGCGAGCGAGGCAGGCACGGTGACGTTCACACGGCATTGTTGGAATGGAGACAGGAGCCAGGGAAAATGTGGGAGTAACCCGAAAGCGACCTAAATATCCATCGATCACAGCAGGACCGTTCGCAGAAGTTAAGAGGAGCGAGGTTCATCTGTGTGCACCAGTGTAGAGAGATCTGTGAGACATTGTTGAATTTAAAAAAAAAAAAAAAAAAAGCAAGTAGCTAAGCAATAGGTGGAAAGAAAATAGCTTTTTATGTAAAAAACAAACAAGAGCTCGCTGGGTTTCCTATGGCCTCGTATGTGTTACGTGCGTACCAGGAAGGACACATCAGAATAGGTCAGGTGGCTGCCTCTGGAGAGAGGGGAGGGGCAGGAGAAGCAGCGGAAAGCATGGACAGACGGACTCCAGGCTCATCTACACCAGGGGGGACGTACTCACGAGCTTGCTCTGGACCCGAAGTTCAAGAATAATAGTAAAATGGTCTTCCCTGAATTCAGCAAGGCGCTCAGGTGCTGCAGGTGTGGGGGTGGGGAGCCTTGGGAGCTGGGTTGCCTGCTGGAGAGGGGCGGGTGGGGGCGGCACGGTCACCAGGGGCCAAGGTAATGGGGACTTAGCTCGGGAGGTGCCACCCGCCCCCCCCCCACCCCAGAGCATCCCCTTGGAACATCCCACCGTGGACACCTGGTGGGTGTAATGGGTCTCCTGTGTGGGTGTTAAGGGCAGAGGGGGCAACATGGGCACAGTGGGCCCCAGCAGGGCCATGATGAGAACCCCAGCAAGGTGGCCAGGACGCCATGGGGAATGGGAGCCTGGAGCTTTGAAGAGCATCTGGAGACACACGAGGGCCTGGGTCTGGAGCTGCGGTTGCAGGTTGGCATTTGAAGGTAGTAGAAAACGACTTAGATTTCAGCAAGAATGATGACCAGCATTGCAGTTAGTGTAGCATTTGTGGGGTGCAGGGCAGTTTCCTGGGCTGCGGCTTGATATCCTTTGCCTCGTTTAAAATGAGCAACAGCCCCTATGAGGTGGGGACTTCTGTTATGCCCATTTATAGATGGATAGGTGGAGCCTTAAAATTCTTGCTTAAAACCACCCAGTACAAAAAAAAACAAAAACAAAAACAAACAAACAAACAAAAAACACCCAGTAGCTGTGTTTGGATTTGAATCCAAGTCTGGCGGAGCTCACGGCCCCTGCTGCGTTTGCTGTATCCCGTCCTGTCCGTCTTTGTAAAATCGGGCATCTGGGTCCTCCTGGAAATAATCCCAGTGCTTTGGTTCAGGAAAGCTCCTTTGTTACAGATGTTCTGGGGGTGTCCCAGGGCAGGGATTCTTCATCCAGAGTCAGCCGTCTCCGCCCCGAGGGTCCTGGCCATGAGCTTTCTGCCCCCCAACCTGTCTCACGAGGACAGACCCCTGCCTGAGGGAGGGAAGGCTGGTGGACGCAGGGACCCCTGTCTGTTGAGCTCCCCTGGGGCTCCTCCAGCACCCACAGAGCTAGGTATGTAGTAGGTACGCAGTGAATCTCTGGCACCCGAAGAGCCGAGACGGGGAGTCACCGGGAGTCTTGGGCTCCCTGCTTTCCAGCCGGTCCCAGGGGAGGAGTCCCAGAAGGAGGCCCCAGGGGTGGGTGAGGAGCCAGCTGGAGGCTGCAGGGGGTGGGAAGGGAGGGGCGAGGTTTGGGGGGTGCGAGCGATAACTGGGGCCGGGCAGCTGCTCCCTCGCCCTCCTGCAGCTGGCTCTGTCGCCTGGAGCCATGTCAGGCCCGGGCAGCAGGGTCAGGGTCCATTTATACAGTGTGACGCGGGGTCACATTCTTCTAGGCCAGAGCCCCAAAGAGGCTTCATCACGGCCACACCCAGACTGCGGGGTGCACGCCCACAGGCATTTGGAGATGCAGTGTGCGGCGTACAAACTGCCCGGTACAAACTGTGGTGTGCTCACGTTTATTTTCAAGTGCATTAGTAAAATGTCAGCTGCTTGGCAAGGGGAACTGAGTCTCCTTTCTACGGAGTAATACCCATTTAGGAACTAGTCGATTTAAGCTGACTGTTGTCAGGGCGATTATGGGCTGCGCGTAGGACAGGTGGTGCACAGACAGGTCCCCTTCACTCGATGGTAGGCGCCCCCCCTCCCCCGCCCTGAGATGCCACGAGTGTTGGCCGCTAATGATTCTCTGGAGAATCCTGAGAACCCCTCACCCCTCACCCCTCACCGCTCACTCCAAGTTAGGCTCCTAACCTCTGGGCTTGTGGACCACACCCCAGGGCACCCACCCAGCTGTGATCCTGGAGCCTGGCCTGAGCCCCAGCCCAACGTCCCCCGTGTGGAGCCCTGGTACTTTCACGACAGGTTCCAGGCAGGAGCTGATGAGCCTCGGGGTGCCAATCTCCCTGCACTCAGAGGCCTGCTGGTCCTCAAAGCTAGGAGGCCGACCTCGAAATCAAGAGGCTGTCCTCGAAACCAGGAGGCCGACCTCAGAACCAGGAGGCCAACCTTGAAGCCAGGAGGCCAACCTTGAAGCCAGGAGGCCATCCTCGAAATAAAGAAGTTGTCCTCAATACCAGGAGGCCGACCCCAGAACCAGGAGGCCAACCTCGAAGCCAGGAGGCCAACCTTGAAATCAAGAGGCTGTCCTCGAAACCAGGAGGCTGACCCCAGAACCAGGAGACCAACCCTGAAGCCAGGAGGCCAACCTCGAAGCCAGGAGGCCATCCTCGAAATAAAGAAGTTGTCCTCAAAACCAGGAGGCCAGCCTTGAAGCCAGGAGGCCAACCTCGAAGCCAGGAGGCCATCCTCGAAATAAAGAGGTTGTCCTTGAAATCAGGAGGCCGACCCCAGAACCAGGAGGCCAACCTCAAAGCCAGGAGGCCATCCTCGAAATAAAAAAATTGTCCTTAAAACCAGGAAGCAAACACTGAAGCCAGGAGGCTGACCTCAAAGCCAGGAGTCTGTCCTCGAAACCAGGTGGCTGACCTCCAAAGCCAGGAGGCTAGCTGGGATTTCTAAGGTGGGAGGAGGACACTGCACACCTGGAGACCCTCTTACTGGACATCCTTCCAGTCTTCATGGTCCCTCCCACGTCAGGGGCTGCAGATGGCTCTTAGGTGCCTTTATGGTGTCAGGGGGCACAGGTGTTGGAATACCAGCCCCCGGGGAGCTCAGCCCCTAATCTGTATTCTCTCTCTACAGATCCGCCTATTGCGGACACGTCCTATAAATGGGGTCATACACTACATGGCCCTTTGTGTCTGGCGTCTTGTACTCCACATAACGTCTTCAAGGGCTGTCTGTGTTCTGGGGGGAGTTGGGGCTTCATTCCTCTTTAGGGCCCAATCTCATCCTACTGAGAGGCTAGACCGAGTTTTGTTTACCCACCTCTGAGTTGAGGGGTAGGTGGGCTGTTTCCACCTTCTGGCCGTTGTGAATAATGCTGCCGTAAACATTCGCATACATATATGGACCCTTGTTTTCTGTTCTCTTGGGTCAGCCCCAGGAGTGGGATTGTGGGTTCCTATGGCAACCATGGGTAATTGTGTGAAGCCGATGGACTGTTTTGCAAAGTGGCTGCACCTTGCCACGGTCCCCCCAGCATGTCTGAGGGCTCCGCGTTCTCTGCTTCCCCAGGATTTAATCCTGACCCCGGGCCTGGCCTCAGTTCTGGCTCCTCTGGGAGCCTCTCTGCTGGTGAGGCTCCTATGGATCGCGAGCCGGTTCCTGGGAGCTGGGGCTAAGTGAGGACCCCCCGAAAAGTTCTGGGACCTGCTGGCCTGGCTCAGTGGGCGGGAAGGGTGTGTGTGTGTGGAAGGACAGGGGGTCCCATGCTCTGTGGTCCCCTGGGTGGGGGCTGCCCAAGGTAGAAATGGAACCCAGATGCCGTAGGGACTCTGGGTGGCCCTGGACACAGCATTCAATGGCGTTAAATCACGCTGTGAGAACGTGGTCCCCTTTTCAGCCCTCATTCAACAGTTCTGATTCCACTGCGGACACATCTTGGCCGGTGCTGGCATGTCTCATGCTTTTCCGACTTCATTTGCCTTCTTGAACCAGACAGAGTGGGTCTCGGGCTGAGCCCTTTGACAGCAGCAGCGCTGAGCCAGGACTTGCAGCTTTCGGTGGGCGGGGGGGGGGGGGGTGGGCAAGGGGTGTTTGCTTTCACAATCAATCTCTATTTGTGGCAAATGATGCCGATTTTCCGCTTCCAGGGAGCCAAAAGGCCTCTTTTAAATAGCGTGTGTTTCTGTTGGAGAGTGGGTTTATTTAAAGCCCAGTATGCAGGAGGATCCCACAGCGGTGCTCCAGAGGTGACAGGCCAACGAAGCTTGGGGCAACCTTGTCCTACGATGCAGGGCCCCGGTGATCGGAGGCAGTGTCAGGGGCGGTGAGGTCCCCAGTCCTGGGGCACATACGAATGCAAACCGGGTGCTGTAAAAATAATGCGGGCAGAGGCTGTGGGCAGGCAGGGGTGGTTCTGCGGGATCGCACGGTGCCTTTCCGCTGACACTGCATGAGTTCGCGAGTCTCATTGTGTGGGGTCAGTTTCCCGATGCCACGGCTTGACGGTGTCATCGCTGCAGATGCCGGGTCATCAGAGCCACCCCAGTCAGAAGGGTGAGGGATTTGGGGGGATAGCCTTTGCTCCGCAGCCCATCCTCCCCCTCTTCCCCAGGCATCCCGGCGGGGAAATGTTACATGGTGATTCCAATACAACCAATAGGATGTGTGTGTGTGTGTGTGTGTGGCGTGTGTGTGTAGAGACGTGTTTTAAGAAGTCGGCTTACCTAGTCATGGAGGCTAGGGAGTGCAACGTCTGCAGGGTGGGCTGGCGGGCTGGAGACCCAGGGAAGAGCTGATGCTGCAGTTTCAGGCCTTGGAGAAGGTTAGCCTTTGTGCTCTGGTCACACCTTCACCTGATGGGACGAGGCCCACCTGACACAAGGGAGGATAATCTAAATGCTAATCGCATCCAAAGACACCCTCAGAGAAATCTAGTGGCTCAACTGAGTTGACACATACAACTAACGATCACAGCTGTGTTTTAAGTAAGGTAGACACACAGTGTGACATAAGATAGATCCCCTTTAAAATCATTCCCTTTTGAATTCCCATCCAACCTTCCAAGGAGAAAGTCTCAGTTCTGTGCCAGTAGGTCCTTTAACACTTCCCAAACACACGTGACATCCTGCTTCAGCACGGAAAGAGACAAAGTTGGCCTTGGACGTGAGCTTTCAGCGGCCGCTACGTCTAGCTGGGCATCTAACCACGTTGTTTTCATTGCATTTTCTTTTCCCAGCCCCCTTGATTAATGGCAGGCAATGCTGACTTTGTGTTCGAGTCCTGCTCCCAGGTTTCCTTTTATGAAGGATGTGACCTTAAAAAGTGAGGGACCTACTAGGAAGCAAGGGTAATACGTGGAAATGCCCGAGATTCTCAAGGCGGGCACAGGAGTGATGGATTTGGGGAAACGTACAGGAGCCTAGTGGGGATGGTGCCTGAAACATCTTCTAATGGTCCACGTGCCCTGAGCTGCCCGTTGCCGGGTTGCACTTCTGGACCGAGGAGACAGATGCTAGTGCTTGATTTCCACGTGGAGGCTCCCATTGGAGAGTGGTGGTGGGGACAGGAGGAGAGCATGTGGCTCCGTGGGCAGGAGTGGCCTGGGGGTGGCGGCTCTAAGGAGCTCCTTGGCCATGGTAGTGGCCACGATGGGTGGCGCATCTGGCACCAGCTGTGTGCCAGTCGCTGCTCTAAGCACTTCCTCCACTGTTGTATCTCCCAGGAGGCCTGGCAGGTAGGCATGCCACTGTCCCCCTTTTGCCAGGGAGGAGACGGGCACAGGGTACTGACATGCCAGGCTCCAGTCCATTCCGTCCGGCTCTGTCGCTGCTCCTGTCTCTGCACACCTTACTCCCTGCCCACCCTTCTCCCCTTTGTCCACCTTCCTGTGTTAACCTGTCTGGAGGCCCAAGCCTGGCTTTCCTGATCGTGGGGCTCCTCGGACCTGGCGAAGTTGTAGGAGGTGATTCCTGGTCCCTAACTCGCCAGCAGAATGCGCCTACAGAAATGACAGCTCGTGTCACTTAGGAAAGATGACAAGGCTGTTAAAGTGAATGCCACTGAATCACCCAGGGATGATTTGAAAGTCACTAATATAGGGGATGGGTAACACCCTGAATTTGACACCTGCTTCACCCCTAGCCGCCTCATCCAAACCCACTCCACCCCCACGCAGACATGTAGGCCTGCAGGTACTACCACCAACCTTCTTTGAGCTGGGGTGTGGGTTTGCCGGGTGACATAATTACAAGGAGCTCCTCGGATGACAGCAGCCAGCAGTGGGATCTTTAATTGCGGGGTCAGGCACAGTCATTGGCAGAGTGGTGGTTATTAGGTCTTCTGCAAAAGCTGCCCAAGGTAGCAGGCATTCAACAAGTATTTAATGAATAGCCTTGGGCCCTGGGCATGATGAAGAGGAGTAAGGCATGATCTCTGTCCTTGAGAACTGAATCTGTGAAAGCGCTGTTTGCCCTGTATCAGTGAGCTCTTGCTGCGTAACAAAGCATTCTGAAACGTAATGGCTTATAACAGAAGACAGCGATCTAGTTCCTGATTCTGCGGGTGGCCAGTGCGGGCTGGGCACAGCTGGGCGCTCTCACGTGTCTATGGTCAGCTGGCGGGTCAGCTGGGGACTGGCTGGTCCAGCGTGGTCCTTGCTGGAAAGGCTCGTCTGGGCTCCGTGTGGTCTCCTACCCTCCTACCGCAGCAGGCCAGGCCGGGCTTGTTCATGCAGTAGCTGAGCAGAGAGAGAGAGAGGAAGCGCTTGAGGCCTCTGGAGGCCCCGGCTCAGCATTGGCACCGTCTCTTTTCCACTGCCTTTTATTGATAGAAGAAACCACGAGGGCAGCCAGGGTTCAGTGGGTGGGGAAATAGATTCCACCTCTTTTTTTTTTTTTTTTTTTAAGATTCATTTATTTATTTTAGAGAAAGAGAGAAAGCGTGCTTGAGCGGGAGGGGCAGAGGGAGAGAGACAACCTTGAGGAGACTCTGCGCTGAGTGTGGAGCATGATGCCAGGGCTCCATCCCACGACCTCGGGGTCACTGCCTGAGCCAAAACCAAGAGTTAGATGCTCAACTGAATGTGCCCCCCAGGCACCCCTAGATGGCACCCAGGCACTTCCCTCCAAGGGAAGATTTGATTTGCTGAAATTTTGTTAGAACCTCTGTACTCGAGAATGTGAAGGATGTTGGTCTGCATTTCTCTCTCTCTCTCTCTCTCTCTCTCTCTCTCTCTCTCAAAGATTTTGTGTATTTATTCATGAGAAACACACAGAGAGAGAGGCAGAGACACAGGCAGAGGGAGAAGCAGGCTCCCTGCAGGGAGCCCGATGCAGGACTTGATCCCAAGGACCCCGGGATCAGGCCCTGAGTCAAAGGCAGATGCTCAACCACTGGGCCCTGCATTTTTCTCTTCTTGTGATGTCTCACCTGCTTTTGGAATCAGGATGATGCTGGCCTCATAGAATGAGAGCATGCATGTGGGTGCAAGGAGGGGGTGCTCCCTCTTCTTTGATTTTTATGGAGGTGTGTATCATATGGAGTTGGCATTATTCTTCCTCGAATGTTTGGCAGAGTTCATCGGTGAAGCCACCCAGGCCCCGAGTTTTATCTTGGGGAAGGGTTCTCCTTGATAAACATTTCTTCCTCCTTCCATTACCAAACTTGGTAGAAAGGCCTAGCTCTGTTTCTTCTTCTTACCTCTTCAGCTCCTGGAAACCTGGCTCGTTCAGCTCTTCCTTTGGCACATGCTTACTGGGCACCATTTGGAGGCCGGGCACCGTGCTGAGTGCTGGGAGTCCCTGCACGAGGGCCCCGCTGCCATGGCAGGGGAGGGCGAGGGCACGCAGGGCAACAGCTGCAGCATAGCATCAAGCCAGGACAGGTGCTACGGGGGAAGAATAAAGAAAGGCTTTAGGTTTTGTTGTTTTTGTTTTAAGATTTTGTCTATTTATTCGGAGAGCGCATGCACAGGCAGGGAGGAGGGGCAGAGGGAGAGGGAGAAGTGATCCCCCACTGAGCAGGGAGCCTGATCAACCACTGAGCCACCCGAGTGTCCCCAGAAAGGCTTTAGTTCACGTCACGAAGATTGTCATCAGCAACTTTGCCCAATGCCCTCTTCTCAGATCTCTCTTGGCTTCTACTTCTGCGTCCCACCATCAGCTCTTGGTTTTCTCCCCACTCTGTGCCCACCCCCCAGTCTTCTTCCCAGGTGGGATTTGATACCCACCAGGGGCTCCATCTCCCACCCCATGACCCCAGGGGCTCTGCTGGCCGCTCCTGTTCTCTCCTGAGGGAAGGTCCTGCCCATATTTCCACCTTCCTGGGCATGTTTCCGCATTGCTACCAGACTTGGCTAAATCCAGGGCACCATCGGGGCGCCTGTGGGGCTCAGCTGTTAAGCGTCTGCTTCGGCTCAGGTCATGATCTAGGGTCATTAGGGAACCAGTGTCTGCTCTGCTCAGCTGAGCCCCCCACCCATCCCCCCAGCCCAGCACCAGGCCTGGTGACTGTTCATGGGGAGCTCCTGCTCCCTCCTCTGCTCCCCAGCCCGCTGCTCACCCTGGTCCAGACCCTCGTTTCTCCCCAGGATCTGCCCCTTAGCCTCCTTCTAACCCATCCTCTGACAGTGGAATGTGTTTCTTCCAGAGTCAGATGTCAGTATGTTCCTCCTAAAAGCCTCTGCCCCTCCCCACGGCCTCTAGGACAATGTGCAAGCTTCCAAGGCCCAGTAAGCTCCTGGCCAGGCTCCGGGCCCTGCCCAGCACACACCCTGCTCACACTAGTGCTTTGGTGCCTCGAGCACCAGGGTTCTCCTGCCAAACCGCCGGTCCTCCCGCCTTCCCCTTGGAGACCCAGCTGGGATGTCACTTCCTTCATGAAGCTGCCGAGGCTGCCCCCATGGGGCTGCTCACACCTTCCTCTGTGTTCTCACATCGGGCGTTAAAGCATGTCATGTTTGTTTATTTATCCACCCAGGTTCTTCACAGACTAGCAGCTCCGGGGGGACACAGGCCTGCCTGACTCATCTGTGTATCACCAGAGCCCGGTATCCGGTGGGCTCTGGTGATATGATAACTGCTCCATTTTAAGGCAGTGAGCAGCAGGCTGGGCTTTGAGCCTGCTTCTGCCACCTGCTAAGTTGATGATATGGGCAGATCCTCTGAGTTGGACTTCTAGCCTGCAAAGGGGACCATAGCCTTTGCCTGTTCTTTTTTTTTTTTTTCAAGATTATTTATTTATGAGAGACACAGAGAGAGGCAGAGACACAGGCAGAGGGAGAAGCAGGCTCCATGCAGGGAGCCCAATGCTGGACTCGATCCCAGGACCCCGAGATCACGCCCTGGGCTGAAGGCAGGTGCTCAACCGCTGAGCCCCCCAGGTGTCCCAGCCCTTGCTCATCCTCATGACGGGGGGCTGTCTCCTCACTGGCAGGCGTTTACCCTGCATGCAGTAAAGAGAGATGCTTTCAGCCTGGGGGACTCCTGGGGAACTTTGTCTCCAGGGTGTTTCACAAAATGTGTCTCACCTTGTGGGTCCTAGAGGAATGGTGTGTAGTGATGGCCAGCATCCAGGGCCACCTGTGACCCCAGAAACTTGGAGCAATCTGATCAGACCTTAAAGTAATAGGACCCCCCCAAGGGAAGAGGAATTTAGATTTCAGGTGGGCAACATGGTAGTTTCTGTACTGCCAGATGCAGCCTTTCCTGGCTGTGTGACCTTAGGGAAGTTGCTTCACCTCTCTGAGCCTTCACCTATTAAATGAGGCTAACTACAGGACCTACCTCGTAGTGTTTTTGTGAGGAATGAGTAAGAGCTTAGAACACTGCCTAGCATCCAGTAGGCACTAAATGTTGGCTGCCAGTATCAGTGATGTTGTGGTCGCGATTATTCCAATGGACTGAAAGACTCAGGCCTGCACGGCCGGGATCCTCCCCAGCGGCTTCTGCCCCGGAGCACTGCTAACTCCCAGCGTCCCGCCTGTTGCCCTTTCTGCACCAGGCCAAGTGTTGGCGCCGTGCCCAGAAGCCCCAGCCACAGGGAGCGCAAAGCTGGGCCGCCTGGGGCCAAGGGGCTTCCGCCAGCCCCAGGGCATCTCGGACGCCTGGATGTCCCAGTATGGCCAGTGTCCAGATACCAGGCAGGAGGCTGAGCTGACCTCTGCCTTCCTGAAAACGGAGGCCCAAGCCACCGTCCCCTCCGAGTGCCGCGGGTGGCGGGAGGGGCCTGGCTCGCAGCCAGCCAGCCTGGGGTGGCAGTCCAGCTCCAGAGCGGACCTCGGAGTCCCTCGGGCGGGGCGGCCCTCCCCGGGGTTCCACCCAGGGCCTCCTTGGCCTTTGCAGCCGGAGCTGTGGGTGGGGCGCTTCTGGGTAGAAGGAACTACCCCGGACCTCCAGACGCCAAACATCTCAGGTCTGTTTTGAAAAGTCCCACATCTCGGGATTGTCCTCCTGCTTACAATTCCGGGAACGGGCTCCAACTCAGGCTGAGACTGGGCCGTGGTTTAAATTGTAGGAAGAACTCCCGAGGGTGGGGATAGAAACCAGGGGGTGGGGGTGGCGGTGGCCGTGGCGAGTGGTCATCTTAGCAGGGAGGCGGGCCGGCTTGCTCCCTCTTGCTCCCCGGCACGGCACGGCACGTAGCGGAGCAGGTGCCAGAGCCGCTCCCTCTTAGCAACAGGCAGGGGCTGCAGTGTGGAGCTGCGTCTCCATGAAGGGGACCAGACGAGGGACCCTGACGCTGCCCTGGGCAGGTTCCGCAGCCTTCTTTTCACCCGCGACACGTCCTGGTCGTGTCCCACCATCGACAGCAGATCTGATGCTGCTCCTGGGGGAAGAGAGGGCCGGTGAGTCACCAGCAGGACATTCTCCACACCCAGGGGTAGACGTGCCTGCGCGCACACACACACGTGCACACACGCACACACGTGCACGCACGCACACATGCTTCAGGCAAACATCGGACCATAGCGCAGCAGGACAGAGCCTCTGCCCAGGAGCCAGTGAGCGTGTGCCAATTTGGGGCATGTCCTGTTTGTTGCCTGAGGTCTGGCTGGACATCTCTGGGAGTGCCGTCCCTCGTCCCGTCCACCGTCAGAACATAAAACTCACCGAGCTGCAAATGCTCCATTCGGTGTGCGGAGTTTCCGTAGTCCTGACAACCACCCCCCATGCTTCACCCCCGCTCGCTGCTGCCCAGAGGGTGCTTGCTTCCGGAAACCCACTAGCTACTGCTCCTACTCCAGCTACCGTTTCTCTTTCTTTCCTAAAAAAAAAAAAAAAAAAAAAAAAAAAATTCTTTTGAGTTCTTAAATTCTCATACCCCAGGTTCCCTCTTATTTTATGTGATTATTTTTGTGGGTGTTTTATAGAATGGAGAGCCTCTAGGCCTTCAATCTCAAGATACTTTCTCATGGCCTTGCACCTCGATCGAGCTTGGAGGGTCCAGGTGTTGTGCCCTGCAAGAGCCACCTGAGTTTCCAGGTGGAAAGTGGGGGAGGGGGCATTGTGATAAATGTAGCAAACAGAACCGAGTCCCTATACTTTCTATTTTATTTTAAATATTTTATTTATTTATTCATGAGAGACACACAGAGAGAGGCAGAGACCTATGTGGAGGGAGAAGCAGCTCCATGCAGGGAGCCTGATGTGGGACTCAATCCCAGGACCCTGGGAACACGCCCTGAGCCAAAGGCAAATGCTCAACCGCTGAGCCACTGGGTGCCCCAAGTCCCTGTACTTTCTGAATGAATCCTCTCAATGATCAAGGAAAAAGCTCTCCCCCCACATCCAGACCAATCTCCCAAGGAGATCAATAAAGACAACACTCGCTTCCTGTGGGGCCAGTGAGCTAATAGGATCAAAACTGCAGGAAACACTATTTTTAGTATGAATGAAGGGTCGTATGCCAGTTTAGCCAATGGGTCAGTGCAGAGGGACGCCGCCTCCCCAGGGCCCTCCAGCCTCCTGCAGAGCTTGAGGGACATCCCACCAAAGGTAGTGGGTGCAGACACCGCCTGCACCCTCTTGCCTGATGCTAATTAGGCCACCATGTGATCTTCATCAGGCCCTAAATGTGGGAGCAGGGAGGAGGGTAGCAGAAAATGTCCTGGAGCCAGACTTGGAAAACCCGGGGTTGGAATGCATCTCTGCCAACGTTGACAAATCACCTGACGCCTTCTGAGCCTCCATCTTTTCATCTGTAAAGTGGGGATAATGATACCTCGCCCTGCCAGCTTCACAGGGTTGACATGAAGGTCCGACACAAGACCTGCCGTGTAGACTGCAGCTCCAGCTTTAGTCATGAGGAGTCTTGTGGGATGAGCCCTTGGAGCACCCCCGCCCCACCCTACCCCACCCCATCCGGGACCTGCTTTACCTCCTACATGTCCTGGGGTCCCGCGGGCATTCCTGTGCCCTGGTCACGGTCAGGGGCGAGTTTGCTAGTCCTCCGTGGCGGCAGCTGCTGAGGCTGCACATGGCCAAGAGCAGAGGGGACCAGGGCTGGGAGAGAGGGCCTGGCCGGGTCACGTACCCTGCGAGGGACATCTGACCACAGGCTGGTGACTGAGACAGTGCCTTTGCTTGGCATCTGGTGTTCTGCGACCAAGGGTTCGGAACGATCCAAATGTGGGGAGAACCAAAGATGTGGGGGACAGTAGACGGAGCCACCGAGGGCTGGAAGAGGAGCTGGTTGTGCCAAGGAAAAGAAGGGAATGGGCAGGTGTCGGTGGGGGGGTGGTGATGGTGGCAGAGAAACTCTACTGTGGGCAGGAAGTCGATATTTACAGTGGAGGAATCGAGAAATAGAAATCAAGAAATGAATATTGTTTGGAAACATGGAAAATTGGGGGGGGGGGGGCGGGAACACAACTGAAAGGGTTAAAAGTGATGGCTTCCGGAGGAGGTCCGGACTGGAGGCAGGGTAGAGGCTGTGGTTTTTTTTATCACATGCCTTTGGTTCTTTTATCTTTTGTTTTTTTTTCTTTGTCATCACATGTATTATGTAGATCAAAACGTATTTTTAAAAGAGAAGCCCTGCAAGTCCTAAGACTTTGATTTCTAGGCAGGGACTTGAAAAGCTCACCCAGCGCGGCCTCCCACCTTCGGACAGGTGAACGCCCAAAGCCAGGTGGCCTGTCAGAGCCTGGGCTGGTGTGGCCCCTGAAGACACGCGCCACCCGGTGAAGGTTGTGCTGGCACGTGCAGAGGCCACCGGGAAGTGCTTGCTGACGCTGGAAGACCGTCCCCCCGTCCTCTGCGGGGTCTCCCACTGAGGCCCAAGGGACAGTTAGAGCAGCGGCCAGGATACCCTCCAGTCCTGCCCTTGCTCCTGCTTTGCTGTGGGATCCGGGCAAGGCGTGGCCCACCCTGGCCTCGTTCCTGCCTCTGGACGATCAGGGCCTTGAGTTTTTCGAGAGCCTTCACAGTTAATACGTTTTTAAAACTACCAATGATAGGACATAGCTTTCTATACACTGGCACGGCAGCGAGCAGAAGAGGAGATAGATAATACACATATGAACAAAGGAGATACTCTGAGACCCTGAAAGTCCTTGGAAGAAAATAAAGCAGGGGCACAGGATAGACCCTATGGGAGGGGGTGTGGGTGCTTCAGAGCAGGTGATCCGGGCGCTTCCCTGAGGGTGGGTGTTGGAATTGAGGCCCAGGCGGTAGGAGGGAGAGCCAGCTGACGGTGGCGAGGAGGGAGTCCAGCCCCGCAGAGCCCTGAAGCCCGCAAGGACAAGGAGAAGCAGGAGGGATCTGCACTGAGTATGACGTTTGTCAGGGGGAAAACAAATCTCTGTGAACAGCAGGGGTAAATTAGGCACTATGTTGGGTTTGGTGGGCGGTTGTTCATGCAGCCCCCAATTCAGGGCACTGTCTGCTTTTCAGGATCCCCAGAGAGGGTGCACGGAGACCCGGTACAGGAGGGAAAGATGGGGAGGGCGGTGTCCCGGGAAGGGGTGCTCCGCTGGGAAGGGCCAGGAGATGGCAGAGGATTACACTTCCTGGGGAACTCGGGTGGTAACAAGTCAATGACGTGACCATAAAGGGCTGGAAGAGGCAGCTGGTTGTGCCAGGCTTCTTCACCCACCCAGGCCATGCACAGCAGTTGGTCCAGTAGGTCACCTTTGAAGGTGGAGGATGTCACAGCACCAAGTGTCCCGGGTACTAAATTGAGTTAGAAAGAAAGTAAAAGGGACAGCCTGGGTGGCTCAGTGGTTTAGCGCCGCCTTCAGCCCAGGGCGTGATCCCGGAGACCCAGTATCGAGTCCCACGTCCGGCTCTCTGCATGGAGCCTGCTTCTCCCTCTGCCTGTGTCTCTGCCCCTCTCTCTCTCTCTCTCTCTCTGTGTCTCTCATGAATAAATAAATCTTTAAAAAATAAAAATAAAATTAAATTTAAAAAGAAAGTAAGAGCAAAATCAGCTACAGGTGCAAATCCTTCGACCCAGCCCCCTCACTTCTAGGACTCTGCCCTTCAGATACACTGATGCCAACATGCAGAGAAATAAGTGTAAGTGGGGTGTCTGGCTGGCTCAGGCAGAGGAGTGAGTGACTCCTGATCTCGGGGTCCTGAGTTCAAGCCCCACATTGGGAGTAGAGATTAGTTAAGAATAAAATATTAAAAAAAAAAAAGAAGGAGAAGAAGAAGAACAAGAGGAGGAGGAGGAGGAGGAGGAGGAGGAGGAAGAAGAAGAAGAAGAAGAAGAAGAAGAAGAAGAAGAAGAAGAAGAAGAAGAAGAAGAAGAAGAAGAAGAAGAAGAAGAAAAGAGGAGGAGGAGAAGAAAGGAAAGAAGGAGGGAAGGAAGGACAGATGGATGTAAGGACGTCCGGCAAGGACCGAAGTGGCCACCAGCAGGGAACCAGTGAGTACACTGTGGCATCAGCAACAAGGTGGACTGGCTGGAAGAGAACCATCCCGGAGGGGTCCTGGTGGGATGAGAAGCTCGGTTGGAGGATGGGCTCTCTGCTCCACACCCTGCCCCGCTGCAGCTCAGGGACCCCCCACCCCCAGCCCAGGGAACCCCGGGACTCGGGCTGAGCAGACTGTCCGGCTCCCCGGGGTTGGGAAGAGATGCAGAGAGCTCCACCAATCTGGAAGGCTGGCACTGGTGCTCCCTCAGGAGCCAAGGAGAGAGGGCGGGGCGGGGCATGAGGCCACACCTGTCGCTCTGGTGCAGTTCCACCTGGCGGATGCTTCTGGAAGGACGCCCAGCAGACCTGAAGAGCGGTTCCCTGAGGGAAGGAGGAGGGTGGCCTCAGGGAAAGTGGTTAAAGGATGCTTGGTGTAAAGATGCAGGAGCAAAGGGTCCCTCTTGAAGGTTCAAGGGATCTCTTGTACTTATGAATAATTTCCTCCCAAGCCTCTGATGAGGTCACTAGCAATGCTCTAGATCCACAAGGTCTCTTTTTACCCCCATTTTCCTTTTGTGAGAGAGCCAGACATCATCATGGGGGAGCGCCTAGTAGTTAGCATTTACTGCTCTGCGTCCTAATCTTCCGGGACGTCTAACCGTTCAAGACAATCTGTCGCCACCTCGTAGGCTCCTAGATCTTTCTCTTACACTGGACTCGAGACCACTTGTAAAAACTTACCCTCTTCTCTGCAGGGGCTCCTTCCTAGAGTCTGGAATTCCAGCTGGACTCACTCCCAGGTGGTAAAGCAGTGCCTCCCAGACGTGAGGCATTCGAGAACCACCCTCAGGATTTTTGTAAACTCTCAAGGCCACCTGTCCTTTCGTTGACATAATATTTTTCTTAAGTGACTCACTTTTAAAACTTCAAATTTGTCTATAAATAGCATTGCTTCTTATAAACAGAAAGAACCTTAAAAATAAATGTAATAAAATCTAAACAACGTTGTTAAATTCTAGCCACACTATAATCTGCCTAAAGTGCAGCTTTTTCTTTTTCTTTTCTTTTTTTTTTTAAGATTTTATTTACTTATTTGACAGAGAAAGAGCACGCAAACGGGCAGAGCAGTAGGGAGAGGGAGAAGCAGACTCCCCTCTGAGCAGGGAGCACAATGTGGGGCTCAATTCCAGGACCCTGGGATTATCACCTGAGCCAAAGGCAGATCCATAACCGACTGAACCACCCAGGTGTCGCCTGCCTTCTTTTTTTCCCCTTTTTTAAAATGGCAAGTGTTGAGTCAGGCTAGCACCAAACTGGGTCTCTTTCCTTGATGGACTGAGGAGGATTAGAATGGGGACTTTCTCACTATGTGTTTCAGTGTTAATTTAATGCCCTATCAATCAATGCTCCAACCAAATCATGCCCTGGAGCATCTGAACGTCACACTTTGGAGAAAACGGAGCTTGAACTTTTCCCCCCTCTTCTGGAAGGTTTTAGTTATGTGTCTGTATGCTCTTGTGTCATCTGAACTGGATAACATATGAAGTCCGCTGTCACCCTGGTGTTGATGGCCCTGCCTGCTCTGGTTGGCATTTTGGCAGGGGTCAGAAATGTATCTGTTTGGAAGCAGCCCATGGTGGCAGTTAAGAATGATGGCGTGGCGTGGGCACCTGGGTGGCTCAGTCAGGGAAGCGTCTGCCTTCAGCTCAGGTCATGATCTCACGGTCCTGGGATGGAGCCCCGAGTTGGCTCCACACTCAGTGAAGAGTCTGCTTCTCCCTCTCTCTCTCCTTCTCCTTCTCCCTCTGCCCCTTCCCCAACTCTCTCTCTCTCTCTCTAACAAATAAAATCTTTTTTAAAAAGTGGCACCTGGGTGGTTCAGTTGGTTAAGCGTCTGCCTTTGGCTCAGGTCATGATCCCAGGGTCCCAGGGTCCTGGGATGGAACATTGATTGATAGGTCCTGGGATGGAGCCCCACAGCAGGGAGTCTGCTTCTCCCTTTCCCTCTGGCCCTCCCTTCCTCGCTCATGCTCTATCTCTATCAAATAAATAAGCAAAATCTTTTTTTTAATATGATGCAGGCGTAAACAAAGTAGTATTTGTCCTTTTAAAAAGAATTGGAAGCATCTCGAAGCTGGTTCATTGGGTTCTTCTAAGTGATGGTGTGCAGACTCACAGCTGGGACTCCCCAGGCGGAGCTCTGCAGCCAAGGCTCCTGGCTGGTTGTTAGTGAGTCCTGGGTCTTACGGAGTCACCCTGTGCGAGCGCACCAGCGTCCGTCCCCATGACGGAATGAGTCCCATGAGTGAGAGTCAGCATGGTCAGACAGGACAAGGCCTCTTGTGCGAATGCCTTTGGCACCTTTTGAGGAGCTCTCCAGCATCACTTTGAAAAAGCAGATACAACCCCAGTTCTTTTGCAAGATTTCCAATTTAACTTTGCAGTTGCTTCCCATTGCATATTATTCAGACCGTCCAGCCACAGTAAAAAAAAAAAAAAAAAAAAAAAAAGTACCCTGAAATCTCAGTGTTTTAACCTCCAGAGAGGCTTGTTTGTCCATCACAGTATCAATCCAAAGTGTGAGGCTTCCAGGGGAGGGATTTGGGAGAGCTCACACCTGCTCTTCAGCCCCCAAATGCCTTGCACCAGGGTTGCTACAGCTCATTGCCCAGAATTAGGCACAAGGCTCCAGTCTAACCACAGGGGAGCCTGGGATATGCAGCCCTTCCAGGTCCCGGGAGAAGAAAGTCAATCAGCAGCCGTGGGCCCTACACTGTGTCTTCACTTAGAGGTAGACGTCAAGAGGAGGGGGGTTTGCGTGGGGATTAATTTGACAGATGGCCGTATCATTAGGGAATAGTTTTCTGTTGGGATCGATTTTACTTTGTTATGCACCGTGGCTGTGATCTGAATACTCAGACCCAGCACCTCCTCCCGCCACCCCTTAGGCCATGACACCCCACCCCCGCCCAAGGCATTGCCACCATTGCCTGGTGGGTGGCAGGTGGGGAGCAGCCCTCTAGCCCATACAGAGCAGCTTCTTCCTGCCCTGGCGCCAGCTCTGAGGAGGTGCGATGCTTTTCTGAACTGGGGATTTTAATTGGTCCTCACCTGTCCTCCACCAGGAATATTTGGCATCTGGGTGCAACAAGGAGCAGCTCCTTAGGCCAGATTTTGTTCAGTAAAGTCTCTCCAGGGGAGGAATGATGAGAAGAGACGTTTTAGATTTTCTTTTTTTTTTTCCTTTTTAAGATTTATTCTATTTATTTATTTATTTATTTATAAGATTTTTATTTATTTATTCATGAAAGACGCGGAGAGGGAGAGAGGCAAAGACACAGGCAAAGGGAGAAGCAGGCTCCATGCAGGGAGCCCAATGTGGGACTCCATCCTGGGTCTCCAGGATCACACCCTGGGCCAAAGGCAGCACTAAACCGCTGAGCCACCCAGGCTGCCCGATTTTATTTATTTATTGAGAGAGAGAGAGAGAGAGAGAGAGAGAGAGCAAGTGTGGGAAGGGGCAGAGGGAGAGGGAGAGAGAATCCCAAGCAAACTCCCCACTGAGCGTGGAGCCTGACTCAGGGCTTGATCTCAGGACCCTGAGATCATGACCTCTGAGATCATGACCTGAGCCGAAATCGAGAGTCAGATGCGCAACCAACTGAGCTACTCACGTGGCCCAGTTTTTGATTTTCTAAAAATCCCCACTAAAAATTGCCTGTTTTTCATTTAATTTTGTTCTGGCATTGACAAGTGTATCTCTGTCTCATGCTCCCTCTAGCGTCTCTCTCTCCAGGCTTTAAAGCGCGACCCCCGCCCCACAGTGCCCCGTGAAAATGTTGGTGCTCCTGGCTTTCATCATCCTCTTCCACATCACCTCTGCCGCATTGCTGTTCATCGCCACCATCGACAATGTAAGTTCCCTTTCCTTCCGACCACCCCAGAGCCCCTGGGTCCTGTAGTCCTTGGAGGCAGGATTGAGAGCTTCCCCAAGGGGATGAGGATTTGGGCCAGTCCTCCCTACCCAGACACGCCCATCTCGACTCAGGCCCAAGGACTCGGCCTACGTGTGGAGGTTGGAGGTTCCGAGCGTCTCTGGTTAGGCCTGGATGTACGGGGACCTGGCTGCTCTCATCCCTGATTCCCCCACAGAGCCTGGTGTGGTGCCTCTGGTGTCGCAAACTCTTGGAGATAAACTTCTAGATAAACTTCTCAGCCTCAGCAGTGTGCCATATGGGGCTGGATCATTCTTTGCTCTGGGGCCCTCCTAGGCCCTGTAGGGTGCTCAGCAGCATCTCTGGTCCCTGCCCACTAGATGGCAACCCCTCCCACCCCTACTTGTGACAACCAAAAATGTCTTTGGACACGGCCAGATGTCCTGAGGGGGAGCAAGACCGCTCTCACTGAGGACCACTGCTCCAGATCCCCCCAGGTGACCCATCCCAGGTGCTCTCCACCCCTCCTGCCTTCATCTTCTTACAAATCAGGAACCCAATTGATAGTCACCTTGCCCTGCCCTCCCCAGCAGAGCTCATGCCTGGAAATCTGGCTGCCCATGCCCCCCTAGAAAAGTGAACGTTTCACTTTAGCATCCATTTTGCAGCCATATGGCAGGGATGCATTTGATAAATGACCTATTGGTATAGATTACTGTCTCTCCTAGCAGGAAATGAAGCTTTGTGCCAGACAGTGGCCCACACCTTGACCCAAAGGCCTGGCTTCAGTCCTGACCATTTCAAACTCAGAGGCGTCTCGAGTCAGAAACACTGCCCAGAAAGCCACCAAGCACACCCCACGAGTGGCCAACAGCTCTGCCGACATCTAGGCTCCTGTTGATTAATCATCACAGAGCAACATAGACCATCTCAACCCCTGCCACTTAGAGAGTGCTCACTCCAGCCAGGTCCTGCGCTCGGCCCTTTTACCTGCATCAGCTCATTTGGTCCTCACCTCAAGCCTACGAGATGGGCCGTCTTCTGGCACCGCCTTGGGGCAGCTGGGACACCTGTGGAGTCTCTGCTGCAGTGAGTGGCGGAGCTGGGATTTGAACCACTCCCGACCCTAGATCCCGTAAGGGGGTTAAATGCAGTGATAGGTTTGGGTTCTTGCAAGTTCTCAAGTTGCCGTGAGTGGCCAGGGCAGAGAGCACACTGATGCTGTGGCTTAAAGTATTTGGACTGCCATTATCCAGAGGGCCCACGCTCTGTGAAATAAATGGTAGTGAATGTTCTTTTTTTTTTTTTAAGATTTTATTTATTCATGAAAGACACACGGAGAGAGAGATATAGAGGGAGAAGCAGGTTTCTTGTGGGGAGCCTGATGTAGGACTCGATCCCAGGACCCTGAGATCACACTCTGAGCTGAAGGCAGACACTCGACCGCTGAGCCACCCAGGTGCCCCGGTAGTGAATGTCCTTCTGGAGGCTCCTTTTTCTATGCCTTGCATCTACCCCTTTGGGATCCTGAAAGGGATGGACGGACATTAGGGGCAGAAAAGCCATTGGCTCCAGCACCAGTTAATCCTTTGGGATGTTTGTGTTGCTGTGGCACTTACGAGAAGACATAGATGGGCCTTTTTTTTTTTTTTTTTTTGCCCACCAGGGACTCCTGTGGTGTTCATCTGAGTTAGGAATTGGGCTTGGCATGTGGCTGGCACATAGTAGGAGTTCGGTGAACGTCCGTTGACTGGAGGAAGGGAGGGGGAGATTCCAGTCTGGATGGATGGAAGGCAGAGAAGGCAGGCAGAGGCAGAGAGGCAGAAGGCCTCTGATAGGAGAGTTGTGTCATTCCCTCCGTAACAGGCCTTGGCCCTGGATTTCAGCCTTCCTGACTCTGCTTGACATCGTCCCCCTAGTTCTTGGGGATTTACCACTGTGCACACTCGTCATCACCAGCTAAGCCTCGCCGCTCTCCTGCGCCCTGTGAGGGCCCAGCCCGCCACTTACCTTTGAGCAGCCCCACAGCATGGGGCTCACTGGGGAGCCTGTTGCAAATGCAGAAGCCCAGGCCCCACCCCCGACCCCTCACATCAGAACCCGCGCTCTAACCCGATTCCCAGGTGACTCGTGTGCACGCGGCACATGGAGAAGCGCTGGTCCCGAATATCTATTTACCGCCGTGCCTTACACTCGAGTAGAAGGCAGCGTTTTCATGATTAACACGCAGCCCCTCCCTGTGTTTCCTACGTTACAGGCCTGGTGGGTAGGAGAAGAGTTTTTTGCAGATGTCTGGAGAGTGTGTGTCAACAACACGAATTGTACAGAAATCGGTGCCAACTTTCAGGGTGAGTGCCCCGCTGATACGGAAACCCCCAGTGAAGGAGTGCTCAATCTAAGGGCTCCTCTGTTCTCTGCTGTCACACCCTCCCCTGCACACTTGGGTGCCCAGAGGGGCCTGGCCGGGGGGCTCGGCCCGGGCTGAGTTGGGTGCACCCTTCCCCTTCCCCATTTCTGGGCAGAGCTTCTGTGTGTCACCAGGGGTCAGTGGAGCTGTGTGTGGTGAGGCCTCTCTTCCTGGCTTGTGCACAGCCACCTCCTCCCTGGGGCCTCCCAAGGCCGAGGGCAGACAGCCAAACAAGCTGCTGTGCCTTCCATTCACGAGGCCTCCGCCCTCGCGCCCCGATGACCTCCGTCCTAATGCTGTCCTGTTGGGGGTTAGGATTGCAACATAGGAACTCTAAGGAGATCCAGGCCGTCCACAGTGGTCCCTATGGGCACTGTCACCTGGGGTACTTCAAAATGCAGATTCCTGGTGCCCATCCCAGAACAACTGTACCATAATCTCAGGGGGAGAGGTCTAGGAGTCTGTTCCTTTCTTCTTCTTCTTCTTCTTCTTCTTCTTCTTCTTCTTCTTCTTCTTCTTCTTCTTCTTCTTCTTCTTCTTCTTCTCTTCTTCTTCTTCTTCTTCTTCTTCTTCTTCTTCTTCTTCTTCTCTCTCTCAGGAGGGGCGGCGAACGAACGAAAAATAAGGCCACGAAGATCCAACGAGTCGATTTCCGTCGATTCTGAGGAGGAACGTATTGGAGTTCTAGGCAGTATTCCTTCTTCTTCTTTCTTCTCCTCCTCCTCCTCCTCCTCCTTCTCCTCCTCCTCCTTCTCCTCCTCTTGTGTGTGTGTGTTTGTGTGCGGGTCGGGCTTCCTTCCTCAACATGAGGAACGGGGCAAGGCCGAGGGCCTGGGTGCTCTGGGGGTGATCGTGATGTGCAGCCCAGAGGAACCATGATCCGTGGCACCAAGCCTTTCATTACATGCTTACGAATTATGCTTCAGGCAAAATTGGGGAAAAAGAAGAAGGTTGGTTCTTAGATTTTCCTGGGTAACTTTGGTCACTGTCCCTCACCTGTCTTAGCTGCCATCCTGGTGATAACGTTCAGCCCTTACGTGGGAACCCCCCTTTTGCAGCACCCCCGAAATTCAAGTGGATGAATTTTTTCTGCCTCCCCTGCCTGATGCAGTGGGAGCTGTTACCATCCCTGTTTTTTCAGGCGAGGACACGGAGGACCACGCAGGAGGTCCAGTCTGTGCCCTTGACCCCTTCTCTCCATCTGCAGGGTGTGCCTTCCGCCGTGTCCTTCCCACATGCGGTGCCCTCCGTCCAAGACGGGCTCCTTTCTCTGCTGGGACTTCCGTCGCCAAGCCCCGCTCCCCGAGGCTAATCCGAGAAACCTCCCTTTCTCTTTTCCTAAGCAGCACTCGCAAGGCTAACTCTCATCCTTTTAGGGGGTGTTAGGTAGTCTGCAGAGCACGTTCTGAAGGTCACTCAGCCCCGTGAGCCCCAAATCCCCCCAAGAGTTCCTCTGGAGATCCCTAATCATCCCTCATCCATCCTGAGCTCCCAAACCATAATCGGCCAGATTGAAACCTGAGCGTTTGTACATTTAAAAAAAAAAACACCGAGGCTCCTTCCACAGTTTGGCTATCGTGGCCATTGCAACGAAAGATGAATGGATAAAAAAGATGTGGTTTATGTATACAATGGAATATTACTCAGCTATTAGAAATGACAAATACCCACCATTTGCTTCAACGTGGATGGAACTGGAGGGTATTATGCTGAGTGAAGTAAGTCAATCGGAGAAGGACAAACAGTATATGGTCTCATTCATTTGGGGAATATAAATAATAGTGAAAGGGAATATAAGGGAAGGGAGAAGAAATGTGTGGGAAATATCAGAAAGGGAGACAGAACGTAAAGACTGCTAACTCTGGGAAACGAACTAGGGGTGGTAGAAGGGGAGGAGGGCGGGGGGTGGGAGTGAATGGGTGATGGGCACTGGGGGTTATTCTGTATGTTAGTAAATTGAACACCAATAAAAAATAAATTAAAAAAAAATTCCCCTACCACGAGCTTCGCATTTGGGGGCAATACCAGGCTGAGACGAATGACAGAGCAGGTGCTGCTTGCTCCATTTCCCGGATAAGGCCAGTGGGGTCATCTGGTCCCGCACGCAGATGGTCGCCGCAGGGAGGGGATGTTGGGGAGATCGCTTGGCTGTTCTCGAGCCCATGCTATGCAGATTTACTTCTGCTCCTGTCATCCTCACTCTGGAGCCAGCACCGTCACTGAACCCCCGGAGGGGCCCCGGGTGTCTGCTGTCCTCCCTCATGCTCTCTCGCCCTCTCCCCACAGATTACTCCACGATGCAGGCGGTCCAGGCCACCATGATCCTGTCCACCATCCTCTGCTGCATTGCCTTCCTGATCTTTTTGCTCCAGCTCTTCCGCCTCAAGCAGGGAGAGAGGTTCGTGTTAACCTCCATCATCCAGCTCATGTCGTGTAAGTACAATGGCGGGCTTCCTGGAGGAAGCGCTTCCTTCCCCGGCCACCGAGTCGGAGGAGTCAGGAGCCGCGGGGCAGGTGTGGATTTGGAACGGGGACGTTGGCCGCCGTGCTGCGGCGGGACATCCTGTACTTCAGAGTCTGGAAGGGTCAGGTCCGAGGGTCGGGGCCAGCGTGCCCAAGACACGAAGCCTGAGCCAGCCTCTGTAGGGTAAGGAGGAGTGGTCGTGAGAACGTGCTGTCTTGGTACCGAGGGACAAGGCACAGTTTCCCCAAGGAAGATCAGGGTACTTGACCTCATCCTCCCACTAATGTCTGTTGGTGCTTCACTCAGGATGCTTTTGACTTCGAGTAAGAGAAAAAAAAGCCAGTTAACAATGACTTTGGCCACAAAGGCCTTTACTTTTTTGATACAACAAGAAGCTTGAAGGTGGGAGGTGCCATTGTAGGTTTGGCAGCTGAGCAGCATCAAGAACCTCTACTTGATCCTCGGATGCTTTCATCTTCAGGGTGTCAGTGATGACCTCCTCATGGCCCCTGAAAGGCTGCTGCAGCTCCAGACATTCATCCTGACCTGACAATATCTAAAGCAGTAAACAAGGGAAAGTACAGCAACAAAAAATGCCTTCTCCTCCCTATCTGTGTCTTTCTAGGGAGTAGTCTTTTTCACTCTAGGATTTTTCTGTGGCCAGAACTGGGACACATAGGGATCCATAAACTGTTACGAGTAAACAAGAACAGGATTGCCTGGGGTGGGGTAGGGTAGTGGGGGGATGGTCAGTTGGCAGACTATGGTCCAGGGGCCAGATCTGGCTCGCTGCCTGTTTTTGTAAATGACATTTTACCGGAACATAGCTCCGCCCTCTTATTTGCATACTGCCTCTGGCTATTTCCACACCACCACTTCCACGCCAGTAGGGCTGAGCTGAGTAGTTGGGACAGAGCATGTGTGTGGCACACAAACCCGAAAGTACTCTCTGTCTGGCTGACCCATGGCTTAGACCAGTTATGGCTTAGCCTCTGGGCTGGGTGTACAGCTGCCCGGGCAAAATCGGGCTCAGCCGGAGCAAGCGGGAAGTGAAGCGGCTCCAGGGTAGGCAGCAATGTCCTGCCACAAACTACCACTTGTGATCTTTCCCATAGATTAAAAGGAATACCCGCCAATAATCAGAGCCTGACTTTGCCTTCCTGTCCGGCCGCGGTCCGCTCGGGTCCATGGTGCGCGCTGTGACGTGGTCTGTGATTTAATTATCTGCTTGCTTTCGGCAGGCCTGTGTGTCATGATTGCAGCCTCCATATACACAGACCGGCGTGAAGACCTTCACAAGAACAACCCGGGATGGTACTCCCTGACCCTGGAAGGCAGCTACGGCTACTCCTTCATCCTGGCGTGGGTGGCCTTCGCCTTCACCTTCATCAGCGGCCTCATGTACCTGATCTTAAGGAAGCGCAAATAGAACCCGGGGAGCTAGGTCGCTTTTGCTGCAGTACAGAATCCACATTCAGATAACCGTTTTGTATATAATCCATTTTTTGTGTGTGTGGTTTTTCTAGCAAACATATTGTTTCCTTTAAAAGCCAAAAAAAAAAAAAAAAAAAAAAAGAGAGAGAGAGAGAGAGAGAGAGAAGAGTGTTTTTGCATTCTTGAGATCAGAGAATTAGACTATGAAGGCTGGGATTCGGGACTCCTGTCCATCTGAAAGTCTCAACGGCGGCACAAAGCCCAAAATTCAGCAATACTCAAATCCATAAATGTTCAGCAGGATGTTTCTTAACCGTGGGGGTGTGATGTGATGGGACAGGAGACCAAGAACACCAGGTCTCGGGGGACATCGTTCCATAGGTTTTGAGCCATGCCGAGTCCCCCTGCCCTGTCTCAGCTCAGTCCTCCCTCCCCATTCGGTCTGTGTTAGTGTTGGAGGTGGGGTGAGGGGAGTCCAGGGGAGGGGTGAAGCCTCCTCAGATGTTTAGCCAAGTTCCATGTGAGAAACAGGGGTAGTAGGCCCTGCTTTACTGTCTATCCAGACCAGAGCCCCAACCCTCCTGTAATGGGCTGGTGGCCAGAGAGTGTCACCCACCTTTGCTGACAGTGTCACTTGCTTCCTGTTTGCCTTAGGGAAGGCGATCTTCAGCCTGAGGTCAGATTTGGGCTCACCCTGAGGCCAAGAACCTCAGCATGTGATCCCCAGCAGATGCAGTAGGATGCAGACTGGCAGGGGGCCCCTCCCTAGACCTATGGAATCAGAGCCTTCAGGATGGGGCCTGGGCACCTGCATTTCTGACAAGCTCCCTGGGGATGTGCAGGTGCAGTGAAGCCGAGAATCTCAGCCCCAGGGCCAGGCAAGTGGAGCTGCCTCCTAAACGTTAAAGATCTAGTTGTGGGGAGATGGCGAGGTGCCGGCCGCCCCTGGCCTCCATCAGCTCTCGGCCTTCACGGCTGCTCACAGATGGGCCATCCCAACAGCAGCCGGGCCCTGTGTCCAGACAGACAGCCCAGGGGTGCTGAAGGCCCATCTTCTCCTGCCCTGCCTTCTAAGGCTGGCCGGCCTCTGCAAACCCCCATTCCTAGAGCCTCCACGGACCCACCTGCCATTCATTCACCAGCATACATCACGGAGGGCTTGGTGCCTGCTGGGCACAGGGGCTGCCGCGTGGGGACAATCTCTGTCCTCGGGGCCTCACCATCCCGCGGCGGAGATAGATTGAAAACGTAGGGAAGGTAATCACACGCTGCAAGGAAAGCTGCAGAGGACACACCGCAGGTTCAAACGAGAGCATTTATAAGTGAAACGCTCACTTAGATGGGCTAAAATACCACTGCCACCAGCCCCTCAGAGTGCCTTCGCTGGGCCATGGTGTCTGGTTCACACCCAGAGGACACTTCCCTGGAGGGTCTGGGGGTCCCGATGGCAAACGAAGCCGTGAGAAGCTTCCAGATTGCCGTGACTCTCAAGCTGAGCGTGGACCGTGCCACTTGGGAACGTGCTTTGCCAGGGTCTGGGTGAAGAGCGCTCCAGGTGATTCTGAGACTGTCCTGCGGAACGCAGCCGTGGGGAGTTTGTCCTTAGGCGTGAAAGCACCTGTGAATGTGTGGCAAGGCAGGTGGCCCCGGAGTACCTGTGGAAGAAGCTCTTTGCACCTCGCTGCCTATTAGCCTCTTGGGTTTTGAGCGTGCTGCTGGGGACACGTGGCTGGGGCCGCGGGTGGACCTGATGGCCACGCCTCCGCGCTGACGCTATGTGAGTGCTTCTGCTGAGTGCACCTGACCTTTTGCTAAGTGCAGTGATGCTCTGTCATCAGCCCGGTTCCCGTGGAGCTGGGAGGATGTCTGGTTTGAGTGGTTTCAGGGCCGCCGTGGACACCAGGACAAGATCAGGTTTTCTCTCCATCCACCCATCCATTCACTCATTCGTGCATGCATTTTCAACAGAGTATTAAATGCTTGTTATGTGCCAGGCACTGTGTGAAGCTCTCAACACACGGGGCAGGCAAATTCAGACATGCTCTCTGAGACAGGGCCCCCTCCTCATGGAGAGGTCACCAGCCCGGTGGAAGGTGACACAGGGACAGGGACGGGACACATTGTCACCTCCTGTCTCCATGGAAAACTCTTTTAAGTCCTGTTGTGGGTAGGAGTGTGGATCACACCCCTGGGGTTTGCAAGATGCTATCTGAGCCTCAAGGAGGAAGGTGGGCCTGAGTCCCCCAGGGCTTTCCACCCAGGTGGCTCTTCCAGATTTTTCTTGTAGCCACACTGGAAACAAAAACGCTCAGAGCCAGAAATCTGGAAAGCCTACTCTCCAGGTAGTGTGTGAACATCCTTCCCCAAAATTTGAGGGGTCCGTGAGCATCCAAAATGACCCCATGGGTTTTCCTGGCTGGTCACCACTACCATGTAGCATTCAATGTCCACACCCATCTGTGACACCAAGGTTTTGTGAAACGTGAGAGCAACTTTCCATCCCCCACGGGTGTGACATGCCTTCGGGGAAGCATGGAAGAGGTGATGGTGGGAGGAGGAAACTGTCCAAACTTCTTACCTGTAGGCAGAACCAGCCCTCACTCAGTGCTTATTATCAGTGACTCAAGAACAACCCCAATGAAGAAAATTAGCTGAGACATCCAGGAAGCAAATATTAGGACCAAATGTGTTACCCGTAACAATTGTATTTGAAGGAACTGTAGTTTGCGCATTTTAGAACATTTTTATAAAGTACTGTACTTCTTTTGTGGAGAGGCTATGGATGGAGACAGACTAATTTGTTTTGTTATTTGCATTAAAATGACTTTGGGTCTCTGTTGAGATGAGTTTGTAGGATTGATTTGTTGCTCTGAGTGAATGTGTATATTCATACGTGAATACAGGAAAGTTGGCGACGTCCCCCCACCCCCATGCTCTCTGCTGTAGGTTGTGAGCCTGAGCGCATCGGAGTCCCCTGATGCTCTGTATTTACTGATGATGCAGAAACTCTGACCCCAAGCCCAAACATACACACACTAAACACAGTAGCTGGAAGGTTGATAGTAGCTGTGGCTTCATTTAAAATCTGCCTGAGTGGGGAATCAACTCGCTAATAGTTGAAAGGTTATTTATAGTACAGCAGACTAGACAGTTTTGTGTACTGGGGGGAGTAGTGGTTTTGGGGGAAATGTGAGGGAATGGCCTAGAGGCTAAATCTGAATCTTGGTTTGGGGACAAAATGTGACTTTGGTTAGATATGTTCTATTTCACGTGCCTTTCAAATAGTTTATTTCCTATATTTTATATACTGTGAAACTGTACATGGCAAATAAAGTTTGGAACCAAATGGCCCAGAGCAACAGACTCCAGTGTTCCAACTGTGCCAGCATCCAGGGTAGACTGCCACCGTTTTGAGTGGCAGGGCACCACGTGATTTCTCATCGAGATAATCGTGCGGTTTTCATAGTGAGCAACTGATGTTTGAGAGTTCCTCACAGGACAGTTTCCAACCCTTTGCCTCTCATGGAACCAGCTTCCTGGAAGAATGACCTGCAGTTGTTCAGGACTCCCTGTTTGGTTAGCAATCTGCTGGTGCCGTCTTAAAATTCTTAGTGATATTGAACCAATGGCTTCACATTTTCTATTTGCAGGGTCCCTGAAAATCATATAGCCAACCTTCTTCTCCAGTTTGCTTAATGAAGACTTCTGCTTTAAAGGGTTGGGTGATGATGAATATCAGACTATCTTTACAGCACACTCTGCTAAACAATGAAAAATTCAGCAGAAAGAAAGAAAGAGATGATAGATACATTGGTAGGTAGGCAGATAGATAGATGATAGGATGGGTAGGTAGGATGGATAGATAGAAGATAGAATGGATAGGTAGATAGCTAGGATAGGATAGGCAGGTAGATAGGATGGATAGATTGATGATGATGATAGATAGGTAGAGATAGATAGATGATAGATAGATAGATAGATAGATAGGATGGATAGGTAGGATGGATAGATAGAAGATAGAATGGATAGGTAGATTAGATAGGATGGGTAGACAGGATAGATAGATAGATAGATAGATAGATAGATAGATAGATAGTTGATAGATAAGATGGATAGGCGGGTAGATAGGATGGATGGATAGATAGGATGGATAGAAGATAGATAGATGATAGATAGATAGATAGATAGATAGATAGATAGATAGATAGATGATAATAGGATGGATAGGTAGATAGGATGGACAGACAGGATGGATGGATAGATAGATGATAGATGGAGACAGAGTGAGATCTTGAATTTTTAGTGAAGGAATGCCAAAAGTAGTAAAGGCAATCTATATGGAGAACCTGCGTTCACTTGTCTCTATGTAGGAGTTGCAAACTAAAAACCTCCAAGGCTTACTTACTGTCTGTATTCTTTGTGTTTCTAGGGTCTTTTCATGGTCAGTTTGGTTTGGTTTTTGGTCCATGTGGAAGATAGATGGTGGGCACCCCAGAGAACTCAATTTTATATATTTCTTCCACTTGGAAGGAAGCGTGTCATTCATTCATTCACCAAGTATTGGTAGCCTAGCATGATTCATCCTGGAGAATGCTCCCTGCGTGCTTGAGAAGAATGTATATTCCGCTGCTCTCGGAGGGAACGTTCCATAGATGTTTTCTGGTCCATTTGGTCTAAAGTCTAGCTCAAAACCCAATGTTTCCTTATTGATTTTCTGCCTGGATGATCTATCCATTGCTGACGGTGGGGTACTGAAGTCTGCTACTATTACTGTATCCCTCCCTTTGGATCTGTTACTTGGTTCTGTTACTATTGCTTGATATCTAGGTGCTCTGATGTTGCAGTAATGATGGTGCACTAATATTTCTGCTAAAGGGGTCAATTTGTCATGAGGGTATTGTAAATATTTATTCACCAAGTATTTGTGTATGTATTATGGCATAAGTGTTGTGCTGGGTGTTTGGTACTTAGTCCCTGCCATTGTCTAGACTTATCTTAGTTCCCAATTTAAAACAAACAAACAAACAAACAACAAAAAACAGAAGTGAAAAGAGGAATACTTGGTGACACATGAAAATTACATGAAATTCAAATCTCAGCGTCCATCTATAAGGTTTTATTGGAGCGTGGCTGTTTTGTTTAGATATCATGCAGGCTGATTTCAGGCTACATCGGGAGGGTTACCACAGAACACGCACAGCCTGCAGCCTGTAATACTATCTGGCCTGTTACAGAAAATGTTTGCCATTCCCTGGTCTAATCAAATGAGAAGGGTACTCTCTTTTTTCGTGTGTGTCTCTTTTTAGGAACAAGAAGAGTTTTCTTAGAATCCTTTGGCAAACTCTTCCCAATGCCTGAGGATTCCGATTTTCGTGCTTAACCCAAACACTGGGAGAGGTAATTAAAATGACCACGACTGGTGTTGAACTCTAAGCTGGGCATTAGAGTCTCTCAGTGAGGGATATACTTATCAACCACACTCCTAGAGAAGAGAAGAGGCCACCAACAGGGTCTGCCACAGTCTGTCCCTGGGCTGCCCAACATCCACACACAACTTCATAAGAATTTTTAAGATTCTTATATATTCATGAAGTGAACTAACCCCTTCCCAAGAGGTACACACCCTGACGCCAAAACCAGTTAGTACTTCCAGCTCCAGAATCATTTGGTGACATGGATTATCCTGTGTCAGATCCAGATGTGGCTCCTCATGGCCCAGTGACCTATGACGAAAAGCTAAGTCCTATACGCCCAACGCAGCAACACATAATGGGGGAAAAGGAACAGAATCCCTGTAACAGATGATCCCCTTTGGAAAATGGATGAGCAGAAGGAGAATCCATGCCCAGTGGCCAAAGTTCCTTGTCAGTTGCAAGTACCACTCCCTGGTGGAGAGTGAGGTCAGTGGTTGGTCAGTCCATGGCCTTTGATTCCACTCAGGGGGACCATCTCCCGGGCACAGCGCTCCAAGGTCATACCCAAGATGGGCAGTGGAGACGAGCCCCTTCTTCCTTTCTGTGGACATGAGGCCCAGTGTCTCAGAAGTGCCTCAGGGGAGGACATTCATGGGATGTGTTTGGTCACAGATAAGGTTCCTTTGGCCATGCAAGGCCAAAGGTGCATCCATCCAATGGGCGAAGCCTGGGTCATGTGACCATGCCCTCGCTGCAAGGGAGGCTGGCAACTAGTTAGTGGGCAAGTCAGCCAGAGATCGTACCTGGATCTTTTCTTTTTTCAAACAACAAGCATTTATTATCACACAGGTTTTTTTTTTGTTTTGTTTTAGATTTTATTCATTTATTCATGAGAGACACAGAGAGAGATGCAGAGACACAAGCAGAGGGAGCCCGATGTGGAACTCGATCCCCTGATCCCAGGATCACGACCTGAGCTGAAGGCAGGTGCTCACCCACTGAGCCACACAGGTGCTCCTGTCGCACAGGTTTTGACAGTAATCCAGGCGCAGCATAGCTGGATGGTTCTGTCTTATGGTCTCTTATGAGATGGGCCTAATCTTTGAGCTCGAGAATTGCTGTCTCCTAGTGTCATGGCTCTATGTCTTGAGGCAATAACTTCAAGCTGTCATAGTCCAAGCTATGTCCCTGGGCTTGTCCCTCTGGTGGAAAAGGCTAGGACCTGGCGCATCTTTTCTAGATGTCTCGTCCATTCCACTCCGCTTTCTGCCTCCACACCACTGATCTGTATAGTTTAGAGCACAGTTTAGCACATGACAGGCTCGCTGGCCAATAGCCTGCTTTTTAATGGCCCAGGAGATAAGAATGGTGTTTTGTTTTTATTTTTATTTTTTATTATAAAGATTTTATTTGTTCATTCATGAGAGACAGAGACAGAGACAGAGGCGGAGGGAGAAGCAGGCTCCATGCAGGGAGCCCGATGTGGGACTCGATCCTGGGACTGTGGGCTCACGACTGGAGCCAAAGGTAGATGCTCAACCTCTGAGCCACCCAGGTGTCCTGCTTTTTTGTTTTTAAAGAGTTGCAAAAAAAATGTGAAGAAACAAACAAAGGCTTTATGTGGCCTGTAACATCTGAGCTCTTTACCGTCTGGCCCTTACGGGCCAAGCGCACCAATTCCTGCTTAGAATTTGAGTCGCCTGTCCCCGCAAACCTCTGAATCCCTGGACTTATCAGTTTAGATTGTTAAGGCTTCAGGCAGAAAGAATCTCAGTGATGCCCCTACTGTCTTCCACTTTTGCCACTCAATGAGCCACCTGTGGCTCAAGATTGACTTTTTCTCGAAGGAGGTGAAGACTCTAGGAAGCTGAACATGGCAGCAGCTAGATATGTTTCCACAACAGTTTAAACCAGGGTCAAACATCTGATCCATGGGCCCAATCCGGCCCACCACATGATTTTGTAAGCAAAATGATCTTGGCAACCAGCCACACACACACCAGCTGACACACCGTTTGCGGCCGCTTTCAAAGGCAGAGGTGAGTGGCTGCCAAGGAGACCATACTGACCCCTAAGCCTGACGCAGTGACTATCTGGCCCTTTACAGGAAAGCTTGCCGAGCCTTCATGTCCAACAAATGCCTTGCAAAGATCATGCAAGGGCCATCGCGTCCCAGCCTGGAATAGCAGGCCCTCATGGCCCTGCCCCCTCGACTGGCCAATTGCACACTACAGTGTCTGTTGCTTGTAGCGTCCAAATTTTGTATCATTCCTCTTCTTCATTGCAAGCAACAGTGACTGGCTGACTTCCGCAGAACAGGAATTCAGTAACAGGAAATCAGGTGGGGCAAGGCTGGGAGGTAGGCAGCCAAGTCCCTGTTGATTGCCTCACATTCTTCCACAGAACAGTTTGGTAAGGAATCCACCGCCGGCGCTGCAAGGTGGTCCTTCGTGCTGGGAACTTGATCTTGTGCAGCCCATTGCTCCGACGGAAGGCAACAGTCCATGCCATCCCTACTCCTTCGGAGGCCGAGCCTGGCAAGGTGCATCCATCCGATGGGCAAAGCCTGGGTCATGTGACCACGCCCTCGCTGCAAGGGAGGCTGGCAACTAGTTAGTGGGCATTTTCAGCGTTGGTGGTGGGAGGTAAGGTTGCAACCTGCCAAGACTCAGGAGGAAGGGATTTCCCCAACAGAGGACGGAAGTTCAAGTGCTGGGCAGTCGAACCCAATGACAACTGCCGGCTACATCCTATCAGAATCCCATTCCCTGCTAACCCACAGCTGAGCTCATGCTTCCCAGCTTTACTGACCCATCTCTCGCCTGTTACTCTGCTTACAGGCACTGATAGCCTGCACTATTATTTACTGGACATTTTTCTTTAAAAAACTATTTCTTTACAGAAATACGTTTATTCAGAGGGAAACTCTAAGGTAAGTTGAAAATCGGCATCGGGTGTCCTAAGTGACCTAGATACGATTTAAAACAAGAATGCGTTTAAGAGTTTAGTACAAACTGTCGTCCAGTGGAGGTTTTGACCTGAGGACTGGTCCTTCCCCAAGAAAGGAGGCTAGGAAAAGACGGGAAGGTGTTAATATATGATCAGGACCATAGCTGCCTGATGTAATCAGAAAGCTAACAAGAGAACAGAGAAGGCAGTGGCCTCCCTCCGTGGGGGTGTCTGCAGGTGCTACCTAGATTCGTTGGGTACCACTTGGGGTATTTGCCTCATAACAGCAGTATAAAAAAAGCATAAGCCAAAGTCCTCGCTGGCTGAAGGGGATTCACACAGGCCTGCGGCTCCTCCCTACCGCACTGCCTGAGCCTGCTCTTTCTGAACCTCTTTCAAGCTGGCCTAGTAATACATCCCAATCCAATGGGAGATGAGACATAGGCATTTGGGTTTAGCCACACCTGGGTGTGTAATCAGATGCTGCCAGCCTCCACGGAAGCCCGTGTGCCCCGTACTCTCACCCCCCTTGCCCACAAGCCCCACTCGAGCTTCTGGAGCGGCAGTGACCCAGGAGGGCCTTGTGTGATTCCGCACGGCCGGCAGGAGCGGCTGCTCTGCCAGGGGTCTGGAGTGCACTAATTACAGAGCGTGTCTGGCTTTTTAAGGAGCTGAGGTTTCTGACTCATTGCCCCCGGGGAGCAGGAGCTAGGATTTGGCTTTTCTGATCACTGCATTTCTTGCTCCCACCCAAGGCCATGGCCTAGGACTTCTGCAACCAACCAAACCCTGCCTGGGAGGCCAGGCTGGGCCACGTGAAGGAACATGAAGTACATATTGATATGCGTGTCCTGGTGTTTACCTCCAAATGTAAAATTAAAACTCCTCTGACTTATGTACATCCGTCTGACCCCTTTAAAGGATGGTTTGCCAACGGTGACCATCTGAAGAACCTGGAAGTCACTTCATGGACCCCAGAAGTAGACAGGCCCAGGTTCCAGTCCAACTCAGCAGTTAGTCACGGAGAGGCCTTGCCCAGCTATTAGACTCTGCAGACCTCATGGCCTAATCTGCAAAATGGGGTAATGCTTGGTCCCTCTGGTCTCCCGTTCTGCTGATTCGTGTTGAGCACCTACTGGGCACCACACACTGGGGCAGGCATGGAGACTCAGGGATGTACCAGACATCCCATGCGCTCATGGAGCTTTCATTGCAGCGGGGAGCAGACGACAAGCAAGGTGAACAAAACTACAAATTGGAGTGCAATCTGTGGACATGGAAATGGTGTGACAGGAAGATAGCAACTCAGGGCAGGTGAGGACTTGTTGCTAACATGACGTTGATGCCAAGACCTGTGTTAGAAGAGCTGAGGGCAGATGGGATGGGGCCATAGGACCAGCTGTTTCACAGGGTTGTGGGCATTCAGGGCACATGCAAGACAATGTGGCACCATGCGGAGGATGCTAAGTACCCGCAGAGACACCCAGAAAGAACTCTGGTTTGCACAACACCTTCACATGAATTGTATCATTACATTTGATTCTCGTCCCGTCAGGTAGAGAGGCCTCAATTGATTGGTGGGCGAGTGACAAGAGGAGCAGGGAAGTACAGCAAGGAGACTAAGCCATTTCCATTGGTCTCTCTTCTTCCCAGAGCCACCTCCTTTGACGGATGGTGGACACCTGCAAGATGGGAGTGGATGTGCTAGCTACAGCTGCATAACAAGCAGCCACAATGCACGCTGGCACACACCAGCGAGTGTTCATTGTTCACAGGTCCAGGCTCAGCTGGGGGTTGGCTGGGCAGCTCTGCTGGCTCTGGCTGGACGTGCCCTCAAGTCTGGGGGTTGGCTGATGAGGACTGGCCTTGGGGTATTTGCCTCATAACAGCAGTATAAAAAAAGCATAAGCCAAAGTCCTCGCTGGCTGAAGGGGATTCACACAGGCCTGCGGCTCCTCCCGCAGATGGCTGGGGCACTCAACTTGTCCTAGAGATCCCTCGTCCTGGATCAGACTGACCCAGGCATAGACTCACAGTGATGGGGGAGATGCAGGAGAGCAAGCAGAAACATATACGTTCTCTTAGGCTTGGGACTGGGATACCACTTCCGCTGCCTTTTCTTGGCCAAGCCGGCTACAGATCTCTCCTAGGTGCAAGGGAGGGGAAACCGACACCCTCCTTCAGTGACAGGACCACACAGTCACCTCGGGGGATGGGGGTGAGAAGGTGAGGGCGGGAGGGAGCCACGTATTGAGGCCGTTAATGCAATCCGTTAGTGCAGACTTCAGGGCCATAAAATAGAGAAAGGTGTGTGTGTGTGTGTGTGTGCAATGGAACCATCTAGAACACACACCATTTAGGGAATCCTCACGAAAATGCAGATTCCAGACCTGTTACATCTCAAAGGGACTGACCCAGGATCTGAATTTTAGGACTTTCAGGTTCTTCAGATGGTCACTGTTGGCAAACCATCCTTTTAAGGGGTCAGACCGATGTACATAAGTCAGAGGAGTTTTAATTTTACATTTGGAGGTAAACACCAGGACACGCATATCATTATGTACTCCACCCCTCCAAAAAATATGTATCCAAAAATTATCCAGCACCCCAGGCACTTGCTCCGTGGACTCCGGGAGGCTAAGTGGCCAGAAAGTGGACGAGCGGGTGACACTATCACCCCCTAGGGGTGCAGTGTGGCCACACAACATAGCAACGAAGCTCCTCCTCCCCATAGCGAAGCTAAGGTTCTTTCACATACAGTTTAGCCAAGCCCAACACAGCTGACAAAGCTGACGCGAGTTGATCCCTATTACCATGCAGTTCGATCCATCCGACCGGAGCATTGCTTTGTACCGATTTTCATTAGCTTAATTAGTTAATGTTTAGCCGTGCGACCTCTGTACTCTTGTTGACAGTTGGTAGAGTATTACAGCCTCGAGACAGATTTGCAGTTTACAGCCGAGAGTCAGTACAGAAGTTACCTTTTTTTTTTTTTTTAAGGGAAGGAAAGACCATCGTAGCTGCTGGTCTCTGCCTCACTACTATTGCCTTTTTTTTTCCCCCAAAGATTTTATTTATTTATTCATGAGAGATACACACATAGAGAGAGAGGGAGAGACACAGGCAGAGGGAGAAGCAGGCTCCATGCAGGGAGCCTGATGCAGGACTCGATCCCGGGACCCCGGGATCATGCCCTAGGGCAAAGGCAGATGCTCCACCACTGAGCCATCCAGGCACCCCCAGAAGTTACCATCCTTCCATGAGACGAGAGTATCTTCAGCACAAAACTACTTTGAAGCCGTTTTAAATACTTACATTATGGGGGAGCCCTGGTGGCTCAGCGGTTTAGCGCCGCCTTCAGCTGGGGTGTGATACTGGAGACCTGGGATCAAGTCCCACGTCGGGCTCCCTGCATGGGGCCTGCTTCTCCCTCTGCCTGTGTCTCTGCCTCTCTCTCCTTCTGTGTCTCTCATGAATAAATAAATAAAATCTTAAAAATAAATAAATAAGTAAATACTTACATTATGAAAAGCACCTGTCAATGTGTCCTTTCAAAATTCATCCTTGTAAGAGCTCCCGAGTCCATACTGAAGCTTCTCAGCGTTGGCGCAATGGACTTTGGGGACCAGATCATGCTCTGTTGTGGGGACTGCCTTCTGTGTACCTGGCACTCAGCGGCAGCCCTGGCTTCCCCCGATCAGATGCCAGTAGACACCCCCCCCAACCACCCACAAATTGTGGCAGCAAGAAAAGTCCCCTGGGGAGCGGAAGCCAAACTGCCGCCAGTTGGGAGCCCCTGCTGTAGGGTTTTAAATACCAGGAAATAGGGTGCCTGGCAATCCTGGGGACGCTGCCAGGGCGAGGACACTGCTAGAAACTGCTCTGACGGTGGCTAGCCCCATGCAGCTCACACCGTCGCGGGAGAATAGGGCAGAGCCAATGACGGCCTTGCCCCACTGTGGCCCTGGGCTTGTCTGAACACATGGGAGGACAGCATGGGATGTTCCTGGTCCCCAAGCTCAAACTGCAAATTTGCTCAATATTTGTCATCCAGTGGAACAAACAGAGGCGGGAGGAGCCAGGAGGAAATTGCTCCTCCGTGTTTGCAGAGGGATAATAGCGTCATTTCACCAGGAGCTTGGACACAGGCGAGGAAAGAGAGGGGTGACCTGCCCTTGGCACAGGGTCACCTTCAATAACAGATTTTTTTTTCTTTTCCCCCAGAAGGAGAAGTTAAGTTGCCAGGATGTGCTGCTGCCTCGGCCAGAAGGGAATGGTGGCTGAGTGAGCTGCGGGAGCCAGAGCCCGGCCAGAAGGCCGGCCGCCTTCCTTGTCTGACCCCGAGTGGTGACGGGGGACAGGAGTGTTAACAGGGGCCACTATGCCTCTATGCTCTTAGCTTTTTTTTTTTTAAGTTTTATTTTATTTTTTTAAAAAAGATTTTATTTATTTGAGAGAGAGAGAGAGACCAAGAGCAGGATGAGGAGCAGAGGGAGAAGCAAGCTCTGTTCTGAGCAGGGAGCCCAACGTGGGGCTCGATCCCAGGACCCCGGGATCATGACCTGAGCTGAAGGCAGATGCTCACCCGATGGAGCCATCTGGGCGCCCCACTACGTTTGCTTTTTTCTGAAGCCCACCCTTCATCTTTGTCATCCTATGGCATCCTGGGACTTTTGTCCAGAAAAAAGGATCCTGCGAAGCCCCCCAGACCTTTTCAGAATGAGGTGTGGCACCCAGATCAAGGGGAATTACCTCAGTAGGACCCAGGAGCCTGGCCTCACCGGGCTAAGGACCCTGCTGAGCTGGCCGCCTCCATGCAAATCTGGTCCCAGTGGTTCCCGTGCTGTGTGCCGCACAGCCAACGGCTGGATTTCTCTGGGCCTCTGCGTCCTGGAAAATGGGACTGGCTGTGGCATACTTGCCGGGGGCATACAGTCAGTGCTCAATGAGGGCCGTTAATCTCTTCTTATTGTCAAGGGCACCTACCAAGTAAGTGGCAGATTCAAGGCTTGGGGTTAGATGTGCTGACCCCGCATCCCGGGTTCTTAACCTTGGCACGTGCTGGAGCCCCTGGGGGTGCTCCTGGAACCCAGATCCCACAGAGGTGCTCATTTACTGGGCTGGGGAGCAGCCTGGGTGGGGCGGTTGTTAAGGTTCTCCAGGTGATGCTAACGGGTAGCGGGTAGCCCGAGGCGGAGAACCTGTGATGGGGCCGCCTTGTAACTCAGGTGCGATCGAGTAAGTCAGGACCCTAGAGTATTTGACCCTCTGTGACTGGCTAACTTCACTTAGCATAACGTCCTCCGGGTCCGTCCACAATGTTGCTTGTCACCGGATTACTTCTTCTTTACGCCTAATACTCCATCGTATGTACACACCATCTTTTCTTAATCCACTCAGTGTTCTTAAACACTCAGTGTTTTTTTTTTTAAAGATTCCATTTATTTATTCATGAGAGACACACACGGGGCGGGGGGGGCAGGGACACAGGCAGAGGGAGAAGCAGGCTCCATGCAGGGAGCCCGACGTGGGACTCGATCCCAGGATCCCAGGGTAGGTGCTCAACCGCTGAGCCACCCAGGCGTCCCCACTATGCGTTGTTGATGGGGACTCAGTTTGTCACCGCCTCTAGATAGCACTTCACCAGGTACCTCAAATAGACTCACAGGAACAGAAAGTAGGATGTGGTTGCCAGCAGCTGGGGAAGCGAGAGGGGAAGCTGGGGTTCCAGGGGACAGAGGTTCACTCATGCAGCTTTGAAAAAGTTCTAGAAATCCCATATACAACATAGTGTTTATGGGGAATGATAGTGGACAGTCAAGACCTTAAGAAGCTGTTTTATTTTTCATCACAATTAAAACACCACCACAGTGTCCAACGGGTGGTTCAGAGAAGTGCTGAAGGCTCCAGAGGGGAGAGAGCCCCCAAAGAGCAGGGCTGCATCCAGGGGGGCTTCCTGGAGGAGGTGGGGGCTCAGCTGACCTTGGGGATGGAAGCTCTGGGAGCTTCCCAGGGGTGGGGGGGGCGCTGACACAGCACCCAGGTGCATGTTGAGGGGGTGATGGCTCAGTGCCCCCTGCCAGTCCCCACTGTGCTCGGCCTGTCTCCTGGCCCCAGGGGGCAAGATGGGGCAAGACGTGTGACCAGCCGCATGGTGCTGGCAGCTCCGCCGATTTCAAGTCGGCAGGTGCTGAGCTTGGGGTCCCGGTCCCCCCAGGCTGAGCCTGACCCTGGTTGGTGGGGCCCGGGAATCTGCCACTTAACAAGCTCTGGGGACCCCAGGGAGGCAGCAGGGGGCCAGCGCCGGGAGTGCTTCTGGGGAGGTCTGGGCCTGCCAGCCCCCCACCTCCTTTCCTCTCCGCCACTCCCCGCTCCGTCTCACTGGGTGCCATCAGGTCACAGTGCACCTCAAAGGTGGCTTGGAGGCACAGTGACCTGATGGGAGTGCAGCCCAGCCAAGACTGATAAATTAAAAATGAAAAGGGAACCTCCCCTCCCACACATGGCCTGTTGATTGTCAAAATACCTGTTAATCATCTGGATATTTATTGATTTTTTTTTTTTGGCTCATACACGGTCCCCCTTGCTTTGGTAACAACACCCCGGAATTCCTTTTGGAGAATCGTCTCCCTCCCTGTGGGCAATCTGACGGGCAGGTCACTTAGAGGTCTTGCTGCGTGTGAGGCCAATCGTTTCTTTCGTAGACCCTCGTCGGCTCGGTGAGGGTGGAAAAGCCTGTTGGCATTTACCCCCTGGAGCAGGTGCATCTCATGTGTGCCCCGTTCTGAGCCTGCCCTACTCTACACCACAGTTATGTGACCCTCCTTCCATCCCTCTCTAAACCCTACTCCTTAAATTCTGGTCTGCTTGGCAACTCTGAAGGCCTCTCTCTCTGTGTATCTGAGTGTCGCTGCAAAGTTCTGGAAAGCTTCGTCTTGTCTTGGGAGAGGGGAAGAGCTGAGGTGGAGATGAGAATGGGAGTCACTGCTGCGCCATGCACCTGCCCCACTCAACGCAGTCCACCAGCGAAGCTTCCCATCTTTATGGCGGTCAACACAGGCAACGCTGCCTCTAGAGTCTTACAGAGGTGAGTCTTCCACTTGTGCTGGGTTCTGCTTCGAGAAAGTGATTTAATCTGCATCATTTGACTCCCATGTGACAAAAGTGCGGAAGAAGGAAGGGTTGGGGAAGGTGATAAAATCCACCTGCAATGGCTTTTTTAAAAAAAGAAAAAAAACCAGATTTTATTTATTTATAATGAGAGACAAAGAGAGAGGCAGGGACACAGGCAGAGGGAGAAGCAGGCTCCATGCGGGAAGCCCGATGTGGAACTCGATCCCAGGACCCCAGGATCACGTCCTGGGCCCAAGGCAGATGCTCAACCGCTGAGCCACCCAGGTGCCCCCCACTCCAAAGGCTTTGTGTCTAGGTAGAACTGAAGTTCTGAAATTGAGAACAGTCAGGGAAGGGCTTTTGAAAAGCTGACTTCTGTGACAATTCCAGTTGCAATTTGTGAGTCAAATTCAAAATTGAAATCGAGATTGCCAGCAAGCATTTTTCCCCTACGCTTCTTGGCTTTGTTTGCTTGGGATTGGTCCAATAATCAAATTAACATGGGACAGATTAACAGGAGAAAAATAAATTGAATTAGTACATACCAGAGCCCCACAAAGACAGTGAGACCCAAGGACAAGCCAGGCAACTGAGGCTCGCCTGTCATTTTGAGCCAATGAATGAGACAAGGTCCTGGGGCTTCAAAGTGGGGGAGGGGGCCTCACAGGGCAAGGAGAGCAAATGCTTGGTAATTAGCCGAAACGAAATTTTGCTGTATGGACAGGTCATTTCAGATTAAAAAGTTATCTCTTGGTAATGGCTCTCTTTCTGGGCCAGACCCCCTACCTGAATTCTTTTAGGTAGTTTGAGGCAGAGGTAAAAGTTTTTCTTGAGTTGGCTGGGTCTTGATTGCCTTCAGCTCAAAACGGTCCCCGTGCCAAAGTGGCACATTTTGAGGGACCCTTGTTCTGAGCCCCTTCAGAATCAATGTTGTATCTAGGTGTTAGCTAAAAGACCGGCCACACTGGCACCATATTTCAAATATATTAGTAGCGTTATTACAATGGGTTTCAACGCTTCAAGAAAAAAGATTTAATTCCAATTTCAGAAAGATGGGGAAGAGGCGTACTGCCACCTGGTGGCTATTTTTCCAAATTGTGTGATGAGGCTTTTTAGGGAAGAGATTGGTGACCCTGAATGTAGTAGTGAAACGCAAACATCCCAATGCTCTCAAGCAGTCGGCTCTTGACCTGGGATACCGACGTCTCTATAGTCAACAAAAATCTCAATTATGAGCCAGAACAATTTGGTTTGGTCCGATAAAAGTTATTTTTGTAAGAGCAGATATTCCCCCCAAAGAAGAGGAACGATTCCAAGCGATTCCCTCCGCAGTCATTCTACATTTCCCTCTGCCGAGTTATTTTTCCTGGAGGAAGGACGGTGTGCATCTTTACTCTGGCCTCCTCAGTGGCCTCAGGGCAGAGTAACTGGATCCTGAGGTCGGCCTGGTACATGCACTGAGGGTTCCCTAGAAACCCTCTTGAGTCTCCTGCCCTTGGACGGGACTTCCATGACTCCAGGCCGGCTGCTGTCCTGTTGTTCAGCACATTGCAACAGGCTTGCAGTTAGTCACCCTGGTCCCCTGGTCTACCCACCACTCCCACCCATTCTCCAGTTTACCTTCTACACGGCAACCAGAGTGATCTCAACTTCATCTGATCCTGTTACCATCTTGTTTGAAGTCTTCATTGTTGGCTCTCCATCACTCCCAAGATAACGACCCAGATTCTTCTTCTTCTTCTTTTTTTTTTTAAAGTTTTAATTTTAACTCCAGTATAGTTAACAGCGTTATATTAGTTTCAGGTGTACAATATAGATTCAACACTTCCATCCATCACCTGGTGCTCATCACCGCTCCTTCATCCCCATCACCTGTTTCCCCCATCCCCCACCCCCACCCCTGGGGTAATCATCGGTGTGCTCTCCATAGTGAAGAGTCTATTTCTTGATTTGTTTTTTTTTTTCCTTTGTCCATGTGTCAGTTAAATCACACATGAGTGCAATATGATTTCCTATGGTATTTGTCTTTCTCAGACGGACTTATTTTGCTTAGCATTGTACTCTCTAGCTCCATCCGTGTCATTGCACCTGGCAAGGTTTCATTCCTTTTTATGGCCGAATAATACTCTGTTGTATATTTACACCATATCTTCATCCATTCATCAATTGATGGACACCTGGGCTGCTTCCAAGGTTTGGCTATTGTAAATAATGCTGCTATAGTATAGAGGTTCCTCAAAAAGTTAAGAATGGAACCACCTATGATCCAGTCACCGCCCTACTGGGTATTTACCCAAAAAATACAAACACAAATTCAAAGGGATACGTGCACCCCTATGTTTATAGCAGCATTTATTTATAATAATGGCCCTGCTTCCTAACATGGGACTGCTGGGCTCTAACAGTGTCTCAGGTGCTGTTGCTGCCTCATAAACAAGCCCCAAACTTAGAGGCTTAAAATAACTTTTGTTTTGCTTAGTTGTGTGGGTCAGAAATTTGAATGGGGCTCAGCTGAGCTGCTTGTCTGACCCACATGACTTCAGCGGGGGCATCTGAAACCCAGCTTTTCTCCTTCAAAGACGGCTTCCTCACTCGTGGGTCTGCCCCCTGAGGGCTCCCTGGCCGCCCCCCTGCCACCGTGTGTGACATCTCGTCCTCCAGGGTCGCATGGCATAAGCTACTAGCAGCAAGGTGATCATAGGGTGGCTGCACTTCTTAGACGGTGGCTGGCTTCCAAGAAGCAGGGAGTGGAAGCTGCCAGGCCAGCTCCAAGAGCTGCCACAGCACCGTTTCCACTGTGGCCAAAGCAGTCACAGACCTGCCCGGGGTCAAGGGGCTGGAGAGACAGACTGCCCCGCTAGCTGGGGGAGAGGCAAGGCCGTACTGCAGGAGACCAGGTGGCCTGGGAGGTACTCCACACTCTGTTGTCCATGTCACGCTCACCTCTGCAGGCCTCGCTCAATGATCCTGCACCTTTTCTTCTCTGGGCTCTTAACCTGGTGAGCTCTACCCATTTTGCAGATCTCGGCTCAATCAGGATTTCCGGACCCCAACATGGACTCTAAGAGCTGTCTCCTTTTTATTTTTAAAAGTTTCAACCTACAGGAGTGTTGCAAGAATAACATGACACCCATACACCTTCCACTTAGATTCACCAGCTATTAACACTGTGGTTTTATTTGCTCTCATCTTTCTGTGTGTATTTTTGAACCATTTGTTAGTTGCCGTCAAGGCATGGAGTTAAGTGTCCATCATTTAACACGGACACAGCACTATTATTTATATAGCCTATAGTTTGGGACTTTGCCAGTTGTCCAAATACTGTCCTCTGCAGCTGTTTTTCTGAATCCAGAACCCACCATGAATCATGCACTGCATTTCGTTAGCCCACGGGATCCCCTCTTAGGCCCAAATCCTCTTCCATCAAAGGACTTTCCAGAGTGTGGGTTAGACCCCTTGACCTGGCACAAACCCTTCCAGCAGACGTACTCTGTCTTGTGCCCTCTCCTCCTTCAGGCCTAAGGGCCGCCCCCTCCGAGAAGCTCTCCCTGACTAGCTTGTCTCACGTAGCCTCACCACCACGCTCCCCTGTATCTCTCTGCTCCTTTTCCTCAAGGACCACATTGTGCCGCTCTCTGAAAATCTTGTTTACTTTTACTTGGTAATGTCCTTAGGTCCGTTCCTAAAGGGCAGGGACAGTATCTACTCGTTTGCCATGTTAGCCCCCGGCCTGGTGTCTGGCGTATGGCAGCTGTTCAATAATTCCTTGATGAATGAATACATGAATAATTGACTGGGAAAATTTAATGAATCGGTGAAAACAATTTTGGGTTGGCTGAGCTTCATGTTCCAAACCTTTACCATGTCATAAACCTCTTGGCACAACTGCTAAGAATTTCTCCTTGGTGTCGGGCTGCTCCCCAGCCTACCCAAGCCTGGCCTCTCTATTCGGCTCTAAGGAATAACCTGTGCGCATAAATTTACCAAACTGGTTTTATACAGAGCCCGTTTGGGCTGAAACAAGGTCCCAAATCCTACTGCTGAACTACCCAAGTATCTGTGCTTGCCACTCATGGGCCCCCGTGTGTGAGCAAGAGGCAGGGTCCCTAGCTATGGGACAACTTCTTTTTCATGGACAGAGCAGCACAGTTCACCCAATGGGAGCTGACCTCAAGTTCTGGTGGTGACCAGGTTCATTTGCAGACAGGCCAGAAAATACCCTGTGGCCCTGAGTAGTTACCCCCATGTGTGGCTTTCACCCTCTCTGCCGTGTCTGCACCCTTTCTTCAAGGCACTCTGGACGTCAGGCCCACAAATCACTCCCATCATTAGGTGCGCCCCCAAACTATTTCCTTACATCCAAAGAGTTAAAACTCTATGCTGCAAAAATCAACTATCCTCTGCCTCTTGTGTTATCCTAAGTCCATTCCATCCTGTCTGTGCAACTGCACACACAGGATCCCCCCCAAATCCAGTGGAAAAGAATTGGGTTGGAAAATAGTTTTAATTAACTAAGGCTTGAGTACAGAAATATTATCTTCACAGATCAGACATTATTTCCCTCCATCAAAGAAGGAAAAAGAACTTCCAGATGTGTCCTTGCCCCACAAGGGCTGACACACATCTGGCTGGTGACAGCATCTATAGCTGTGTCCCTTGAGACTGATTCAACTTGCTGCAATCTTTATAGAAGCCGAAGTGCCAGAAATTCAGAGATTAACACTTTTATATATAACCCATTACCACAAATCCAGAAGGTAGAGTAAAACTGAACTTAAAAAAAAAAAAAGGTCCTCTAATGCAGC